>NW_008341877.1:1318376-1323344 GCF_000622305.1 Nannospalax galili | reverse complement strand
AATTAGAAACAACAGGAGAAGCCCTCAAAAGCAGAATGAAAGAAATGGAAAACAAATTATCAAGACTGGATGACAAAATTCAAGATCTGGTCTCCTTAAACAAATACTATGCAAAATTCAATAAACAAAAAAGCAAACAACAACAAACAAACACATGAAAGACCCCACAGGAATGGAATACTCAGGAAATGAAGTACAACACAAAAGGACTAAATCTATGAAATATAGGCATACAGGAAGGAGAAAAATCTCAGGTCAACTTCATTGAACCCGTCTTCAACAGGATTATAGAGAAAAAATTCTCTAAATTAAGGAAAGACTTACTGTGATGGTTAATCTTGGGTGTCAACTTGACTGGATCTGGGAGTAACTGAAATGAGAGAAATCTTCTTAATTGGATCATCTGAAGCTGGAAGACACACCCTAAATGTGGGTGTTACCTTCTCATGGCAGCCTGTATAAAAGGCCATGGCAGAGAAGAATGCTTTGCTTTTTGCTGCATGCCTGCTCCCTCACTGGTGAGTTCATCTTGCTGTTGTAGACTGAAAACTAGCCGATCTTTTGGAATTCATCAGACCTTCAGCACCAGATTGGGACTAGTGAGATATTAAGTCTCATGGACTCATGGACTGAGCAACTGCGAATTCTCAGCCTCTCCAGTGTGGTGCAGCCATTGCTGGACTACTCGGACTCTACTTTGTGAGCTAAGCTGATAAATCCCTGTACGTGTATGTTCATTCTACTGGTTCTGTTTCTTTGGAGAGCCCTGACTAAGACACTTACCCATAGAGATTCAAGAAGCACATAACAAAGAAAGGGTATAGGACAAAAAAAAAATATATATATATATATATATATATATGAAGGAAAACCCATTAAAATTACAGTTAACTTTTCAATGCAAACTATGACAGCCAGAAGTGCCTGGACCAAATTAGTCCCAATTCTAAATGACCATGGATGCTAACCCTGAATACTCTATCCAGCAAAATGCTCTATCGTGGTCTAAGTGGAACAGAAATTTTTTCATGACATGAGTAGGCTGAAAGAATTCATGTTCATCAAACCAGCCCTACAGAGCATACTCAAAAGGAATATTCCCAAGCAATTACACAAAGAAAACAATGAATGGTACAAATATGGAAGGACAAAATAGGGCCACAGCCACTAAGAAATTAAAATGACAGTATCCAATACACATTGCTCAATAGTAACGCTAAATATTAATGGCCTCGACTCCCCTATCAAAGGCATAGGCTAGTGGAAAGGATAAGAAAGAAGACCCATCTTTTTGTTGTCTTCAAGAAACTCATCTCACCTTTGAGGATAGACATTATCTTAGAGTGAAAGGATGGAAAAAATATTACACATAGATGACTCTAAGAAGCAAGTAGGTGCTTCAATTCTAATATCTGATTAATAGACTTCAAATTAAAACTATTCAGAAGAGATAAAGAGGGTTGTTTCATTAAACCAAAAGAACAATTAACCAAAATGATATTAAAATCTTGAACATATATGCACCAAACTCTGGAGCACCTAATTTCATAAAAACAGTACTCCAGGAATATAAAACAGAGATTAACCCCAACTTAGTAATAGTAGGTGACTTAAAACCCCACTATCCTCAATAGACAGGACAACTGGACAGAGAATAAACAAAGAGACATCTAAATTAAATGACATCTTGCATGAAATGGACCTAACAGATATTTTACAGAATATTGCACCCAAGCATCAAAAAAATAAACATTCTACTCAACAACCCATGAAAGTATTTCCAAATTAAACCACCTTCTGGGACACAAAACAAATCTCAACAAATACAAAGCAGTTGAAATAATTCTTTGCATTCTATCAGCTTATGATCAACAGCAAAAGAAGCTCTAGTAATTGCACAAACTTATGAAGATTAAACAACATGATGAATGATGAATAGGTCAAAGAAGAAATTAAGAAAGAAATAAAAGCATTCCTGGAATTCAATGAAAATGAGACTACAACACAATAAAATCTTTGGAACGCCTTAAACCATCCCTAAGAGGGAAGTTTATAGCTCTTAGTGTCTACATTAAAAAATCAGATGGAGCACATGTAAATGATTTAGCAGTACAAATCAATACTCTGGAAAGACAAGAACAAACCAACCCCAAACCTAATAAATGAGACTAAATAAGAAAATCAGTGCAGAATTCAATGAAATAGAAGCAAAGAAAACTATACAAAAAATCAATTAATCCAAGACTGATTCTATGAAAGGTTAAACAAGGCAGACAGATCCTTAGCCCAGTTAACCAAAAGAAAGGAAGAGCAAATTCAACTCAACAAAATCAGAAACCAAAGGGGAAACATAACAACAGACACACATAAAAAGGAAATTCAAACATTGTAAGGAAATACTTTTAAAATGTATACTCCATTACATTTGAAAATATAAAAGAAATGGATGAATTCCTAAAATTATGGATACCACCAACGTTAAAATAAGAAGAGATCAGCAACTTAAACAGACCCATAACAAATTGAAACAGCAATACAAAAACTCCCAACTACTGGGTGTGGTGGTGCCTGCTTTTAATCCCAGCACTTGGGAGGCAGAGGCAGGCAAAACTCTGTGATTTCCAGGTCACCTTGATCAACATAGTGAGTCCCAGGCCAGCTGGAGTTACAGGGAGACCCTGTATCAAACAAACAAACAAAAAAACAGACAGACAGACAACACCCCCCCACTTAAAGAACACCCAAGCCCCGATGAATTCACAGCAGAATTCTACCAGACATTTATAGAAACAGAGGGAAATCTCATCAACTCCTTCTATGAAGCCAGTGTCACTCTAATATCAAAACCAGGTAAACAACAACAAAAAAGAAAACTATAGATCCATATCCTTAATGAACGTAGATGCAAAAATGCTCAACAAAATACTCACAAAATGCATACAAACATATCAAAAAGATCATTTGCGACAATCACATTGGCTTTATTCCAGAGATGGTTCAATATACATAATTCAATTCATGTAATAAAGCATATAAATGGACTTAAAGAGAAAAACCACATGATTATCTCAATAGATGCAGAAAAGGCCTTGAAAAAACTTCAAGATGCATTCATGTTAAAAGTCCTAGAAGGAATTGCTCTGAAAGGAACATACTTCAACTTAAAGTTATTTCCAACAAACTCATAGCCAACATAATTCTAAATGGAGAAAATACTGGAAGAAGTCCCATTAAAATCAGGAACCAGACAGGATTGTCCACTATTTTCACTCCTTTTCAATATGGTGCTTGAAACTCTTGCAAGAGTAATAAGACAAGAGAAGGAAATTAAAGGAGTACTAATTGGAAAAGAAAGAAATTGTCTATATTTGCAGACAATATGATATATGCATAAGAGATCCCAAAAAATTCCATTAGAAAACTGTTAAAAATGATTAATACTTTCAGTAAAATGGTAGATTACAAAACAACTTACAAGTATAAGTAGCATTTCTATATACCAATATCAAGCTATCAGCAAACACATTCAAGGAAACCCTCCCATTAACAATAACTTCAAAAAATATTTAGGAATAAATAGATATTAAAGATCTCTACAATGAAAATTTCAAATCTCTAAAGAGATAAAGACACTAGGAGATGGAAAGACCTACCATGCTTGTGGATACATAGAATCAATATTATGAAAATGACCATCTTAGCAAAACAATTTATAGATTCAATGTAATTCCAATCAAAATACTCATGACATTCTTCAGTCATTCCATATGGAAGCATGACTCATGAGTCATTCAATATGGAATCACAAAGAAACCTGGATAGCCAAAGCAAACTTAGGCAAAAATAACTGCTGAGGAGATCACCATACCTGATCTCAGATTTAATTACAGAGATATAGCCATAAAACCTGCATAATAAACTGCCACAAAAATAGACATGTAGGTCAATGAAACACAATAAAAGACCCAAATATGAATGTGTACAATTTCAGCAACCTGATATTTTAGAAAAGTGCCAAGAACACACAATGGGGGAAACAAATGGTGCTGGCAAAACTGGAACTCCACCTGCAGAAGAATGAAATTGAATCCATATCTTTCACCCTGAACAAAAATCAACAACAAATGGATCAAGACCTCAATATAAAACCTGAAACTTGAAAACTGTTAGAAGAAAACATAGGCAGTACACTCCAAGATACAGGCATAGGAAAGAACTTTCTAAATCGGGCACCAGTTTCTCAGGCATTAAGGACAATAATCTATAAGTGGGATCTCATTAAACTACAAAGCTTCTGTACAACCAAGAAGCTTCTCTTTACTGAGTGGTAGAAAATCTTTTTCAGCTATCTATCTAACAGAGAATTAATATCCAGAATACACAAAAAACTAAAAAACAAAGAAACAAGAAAACAAATGACCCGACACAAAAATGAACTACAAACCTGAACAGAGAGTTCTCAAATGAAGAAATAAAAATGACTAAGAAGCACCTTAAAAAGTGCTCAGCATCCTTAGTAATTAGAAGAATGCAGGAAAAAAAAACACTTTAAAATTCCATCTTACCCCAGTTAGACTGGCTAAGATCAAGAGAATGAAAGACTCCAAATGTTAGAGAGATGTGGCGAAAGAGGAATGTTCATTCACTGCTTGAAATGCAAACACTTGCAACCACCATGGAAAGCAGTGTGGAACACTTTCTAAAACTAAAAATGAACCTATTATAAGATCCAGTGATACCACTCCTTGGCATATACCCAAAGGACTCATTGTACTATAGAGATACCTGTACATCCATGTTTGTTCCTGCTGTCTTCAAAGTAGCTAAGAAATAGAAGCAACCTAAATGCTCCTCAACTGATGAATGGATATCCACTAGAGAGTGTTATACTGAGTGAAGTAATAGAAACACAGAAAAAAACAAAGATATATGTTCTCCCTCATTTGCAGATTGTGACAACAATCCCTT
>NW_008341877.1:1304106-1318352 GCF_000622305.1 Nannospalax galili | reverse complement strand
TATATATATATATATATATGATGTAATAGCAGAAGCCAGGATAATGGAAATGATACATGGAGGTAAAGGAAAAGAGAGAACCAAGAAGAGTTGGACACTAGGGAACAGAAGTTATAACGTTGGGGGCAGTGGGAATGTTCAGCAGGGAGGGGAGGAGAGAGGGACATGCAAAGGGCCATGGTATGGGGGAGGGAAATCGGGAGAGGGGAATGGTGGGAGGTGGGTGTTATTGGGGGCATGGTGGGGATAGTGGAGGTGCTGGGACTGGAAAGGGAGGAGTGAGGTCAGATGGGAGAAAAAAGAATAGAGATGAATGAATCTTGTGGGGCTAGGAAACACAGAGAGAAATGTGATGCCCCTGAAACCCCATGAGAAATACATATACTGTGTCTAAACATTACTACATATGTATAACTGGGAGCTGCTTGGCAAGGAACACAGTGCCAGACAGAACAGACCTCCCTTTGAGTGGCTAGTAAGTGTGGTCCAGGAGACTCCCAAAATAACAGAGGCTCTTGCCAAACCTCTTGGTTATCTCTCAGAACTAGGAGATTAATACCCTACTGCTGAAGACAGAACATATTTTGGATACAAGTCTTGGAGCAATGTAGAAAGAACTGACTTGTAATCCTTCTATTTGAAGTTTAGCTATCATAATGCTCGATGATGATACGCGAACTGCCAAGGGAGAAAAACAACCAATGGTCCAACACAGCCCTAAAGCCTATATAACCATAAAGACCAGCATGGCAAACTATCTCTATTGGTGCAGTAGTGGCACTGCTATGTCAGGGGGTGGGGGTGGGGCAATCAACAGCTATCTAATTGGACTTAAAGCCCTCTCAGTGGGAGTGAACTCATGAGTGGCACTGTCAACTTAGCCAAATACACATGACAGGAGAGGACATAGATCCTAGAGAAAACCATATCTCTTTCACATCTCTAGACCAATGAAATTTCTTACCATATGCTAAATATGTATCCTTACTATTTACAGACAAGCATACTATACACCACTCATCAAAGAACTTCTTTTTGCAACAGATGGAGGCTACCTCAGAATCCCACAACTGGTCAGACACAGAGAATATATGTCTGAGAGATGCCCAGTACTAAATGATACATCTAGAGTTTTACTTTTACACCTAAGGCTCATGGATACTAGCAGATGTAGAGAGAAAACTAATACAACCCTCAACTCTCACCAGTAAGGCTTCCTTATACAACAGAATGAGATGTACCCAGAAGGCCACAACTGCTCAAGTTATAAAGAATAAGAGGCTGTAGACTGTGTATCCTTGGATAGGACTCCGAGACCGAACTTCACCTACCCATGGCTCAGGGACCATTGTGGAAGAAGGGTCAGAAAGACTGTAAGAGCCAGGGCTTATTTCTGAACACTGGGAAGTAGAGGCCTTCGGGCCACTGGATGCTTACACATGTGAACTTGTGGCAATATTGTTAGCACTGAGCACAGGACCCATGCTAACTCAATTAAATAAGGGACCAAAGAGGAAGAGAGAAATGGGTGGCAGCCTGGCCCTAGACTGAGAACTACTGGATACCTATTGCTACTGGGTGAGGGAGACTGTTCTTTGCATACAATCTCTAGATGGGCTGACTAAACTCCAATGGACAAATTTGCACTGAAGGATATCTGGGTACAAATGCTTGCCTGGATAGGACTTAACATGTATTGCAAACTATATGAGGTCCAGTGGCGGGGGGGTTGCCAGGGATATGGATTGGGCAGGAGGTATAAATTTAATTAAGAACTGTTGTATGAAATTATAAATTTCAATTAAATTTTTTTTAAAAAACTGGGAAGATAATCATGAGAGGGGATAAAAATATCTCAAAGTAGGAAGGAAATAAAGAAGAAAGCAAAAGGTTGTCTAAACTTAGGGAAGAAAAGGAATCAGAAGGCTTTAGTGGTCAAACAGAGCAGTGGGGGAAAGGAAGGAATAGGAACCATGTATAGGAACATGTATGTGTCAAATACCATAAGGAAAACCAGCACATAAGAACTAGTATTAACTTGGAGTGACTTGAAAACAATAAAAGAAATTTTAAAGCATTTCAATATCACTTATTAGACTATAATTTATCTTTAAACTAATGTTACAAAAGTATCCTAGTGCATCATGAACTTTTTTATTATAAAGCCGGTCTGGACAAATATGAGAATTTCTTAGGAAATTATACCTACATCTGATATATGGTTCAGCTTTTCAATTCTGAGTATTCACACTACAATAATGTATGCTTATGTTTTCACTAAAAACCCGAACCCTCTATGTTTTGTATCTGTAATGCTACTAAGACCCATAGATGTGGTTCTGAGATGTTATGTTCCTATGATGCTGTATTTGGGCATCATTGCACATAACCATTAAAAATAAATACCTCTGGGGCTGGAGAGATGGCTCAGCAGTTAAGAGCACTGTCTGCTCTTACAGAGGACCCGTGTTCAATTCCCAGCACCCACATGGTGGCTATTAATCATCCTTAACTCCCGTTCCAGGGGAATTCAAAGCTCTCTTCTGACCCCTGCGACATTGCATGACACGGGTGCACTCACATACATGCAGACAATATAGTTATACACATTAAATAAAAATATTAAATATAATATTAAAAAATACTTCCTAGGATTTTAATTTTATTGATAAATAAATTGTATTGGAAGGTGAGTTATTATAACCACCCAATAAAACTGAAAAGGGAGAATATTGAAGTTAAGCTTAAAAGTTTACCAGCAATAGTAGATTATTCAAGGTCCAATTCTAGTAGATTTATGAAGGCATGGCAAAAAAACATATCTAGAGTTTATTATGAGACTCAACTTGTTGCCCTAAAATTTCTTTCCTAATAAATTATCTTATATGTGCTTGGTAGAAAGCTCTGCTCCTGGCCTATTTATTAAAAAACTGCATAAGACCTTATCACTTATTTTTTAAAATTAGGGTAAGCATACAGTGATGTTATTAAATTGTTGAAGTCATCTAACAATATTTTCTCAGAACACATCTCCTTGAATGTACAAGGAAATAACAGCTCCTATTTGTGCCTCTCAAAGATTTTGTATTACTTTAAATAATTTTTTTTGAATTTTGTGTATTTCATACAAAACATATTAATCATCTTTATATCCCCTCTCCATCCACAGCCTCCCATAGCACCCCTCTATACCACATTTCATGCATTCTGTAATTTGTGCTAAGGCCCATCAGTCAAATTAGTGTCCCCAGGCATCCCTCAGTGCTAGTTCTTCGCCTGGGGTCTAGTCAGCCTATCTAGAGTAAGTCTCTTAAAGAAGATCAGCTCTTTTCTCACCGTACTGTATTCAACAGCCAATAGATCTTTGGCTAAGGTTGCAGCTTGCTGCCCATTTCCCCAGTTCTATGTTGGGGTTTTGTCTCCTTGAGTTTGCATGGGTCTTATGCATGCTCATAAGGTCCCAGGAACCTGTAAGACTCTTTTTCCATATAGGCATGCACCTTCTCCCCTGACTCCTACAATCTTTCCACCTCCTCTTCTACAGTGGATTTTGTTATTTATTTATTTGTTGACTTATTTTTTTTTTGTTTTTCATTTTTTCATTTTTTTGTCTTTCTGAGACAGGGTCTCCTTGTAGCCCCAGCTGGCCTGGAACTCACTTTGTTACCAGGCTGGCTTCAAACTTATAGAGATCCACCTGCCTCTGCCTCCTGAGTGCTGGGATTAAAGGCATGTGACACCATGCCCAGCTTTATTTCTTTATTTAAAAAAAATTTTTAATTTGTTTTTATTGAAGTTTTGTGTATTTCATACAGAATATATCAAACAATCTTAATCCTCTTTATACCCTGTAATCACTGGCACCCTCCCATAGTCCCACTGGAACCCATATGCTCTGTCATCTGTGTTAAGGCCCAGTGTGTCAAGTAAGTGTCCCAAGATGTTACCCAGTCCAAGTCCATCCAGTGAAGTCTAGTCAGCTTATCTAGACTCCCTTGTTTTAGGAAGATCAGCTCTTCCTCTCCTAGCAGTAATCAGTTGCCAATATTTCTTCAGCTAAGATTGGGTTCTGCTGTTCATTTCCCCAGTTCTATGCTGTGTTTTGTCTGCCGGAATTTGCATGGGACTTGTGTATGCTGACACCATTGCTATAGAATCATATGAGCAAGTTCCTAGGAGCTTGTAGGACTCTTTTCATATGGCCATGCATCTCCTCCTTGGCTCTTACAATCTTTCCAACCCTCTTCTGCAATGGTCCCTGAGCACTGGGTGCGTGAAGTTTAATATAGAAGTCCTGTCCAAGGACCAGCATTCTGCAGACTCTTAATCTTTACTTTTTGTCATTTGTGACCCTTTGTGTTCTTGGCCCACTGTTGCAAGAGGGAGCTTCATTAATGAGAACTGAGAGATTCATTAGTGTTTGCTTCTTTACCCTTGTTTTATGTAGAAGCTGCATTGTAGATGTGTCACTTAGGCCTGGGCATTTCATAGGCAATGTCTATGTGTGGTCAGTTGTGGTACTTGGTAATAGTCTGCATCTGGTGCAAAAGAAGCTTCTTTGATGAGTGGTGACTGGGGTATTTGTCTGTAAATATAGGGATACATATTTTGCCCATAGTAAAAAATTACATTAGTTTAGGGATGTGACAGTCTTGGGATTTTCTCTAAGATCTATGACCACTGCAGCCATGTGTATTTGGTTATGGATTTTGTATTTTGACCAGCTAGATTAGCATCTAGAAAACTTATTATTATTCCTAAGCAAGCATTTAAATCTATTTAATTTACATCTGAATTTTGAAAGGGAACTGACATAACAAAACCATCCTTTCAAATGTAATTCTAGATAATTTTAAGTGTACAGCACAAACAGAAATAAGATATTAAGTGTTATGTCCACGAGGAAAGGATGCTTCAATGCATTCAATAATAGTCACACTATAATCAAAACCTCTTCTTAGGAGAAAAATTTGAAGGAGTCCACACTCCCAAGAATGCCTTATATCTGATGAGTTTGCCTAATGAGTAGCAGCTTCATGACACTTTGTCTCTACTTTGCGGAATAGGATAAAACAGTTTTCAACTTTAAAATGTAGTGCAGTGAAACTAAGCTTGAAACTCTTTCAGTAAAACTAAACAGATAACAACTGCAAATGAAATGCTGTTTAAAAAACAAAGGCTTACTCAAATTTTCATTTCTCAGCTCAGAATGAAAAAAAAAATATATATAATGCAACTAACTCTTAAGTTCCAAGATATGTAGTTTCGTGTACTTAGAAATTTATCTGATTCTACACGGACTTGGAATTTTTGTGCTCCCATTCACAGAAGACTTGCTGCTTTTAAAGGCAGTTCAAGGAGACAGCAAACCCAGCCAAGGGAATAGAGACAGTAATGAAGAAATCCCTGCATCCATTTGAGAAAGACATTATCTGCTGACTCTTGGGCAGAACTGTTGGAAATGAATCACTAAGATGCAACTGCAGATGCAGTGGACTTAATTGTGAAAGATAGTAGGAAGATAAAAAGAGATATTGGAGGCCTGAACACCTACTTTGGTTAGAAAATAAATTCCTTATTCAGAAACGATTTCTCTTATGGACTACGATAAAGATGATTGAGTCAGTCGGTAACACCAAAGATGGAAAATTTACAAGAAAAGCTGTGAGCAAGGAAGATAAAAATTTTACCCAGTATAACTGATGGATATAGTGAGAGTAGAATGGCAATCTTCCTCTGGTGGAATGGTCCAGGATAGTTAGGTTGCTACCAAGTCCCTGCCACACTGGGTAATGGTACCCTGCCAGACAATCCAAGTGGGCCTTTTGAAAGCCTGGAGAATTTTCTGTTGTCTAAATGGCACGTAGGAGAAACTGGCATGCTTTACCAGGGCTGAAGACACAAGATTGAAAACTTGGGAAAGATGGATAGCAGCTAAGAGCAGGAGGCACTGTGGTTCCAGATGCTTACCCATGTATAGGGTAATGCGCATCAGTATCCGGCTCCTGTGTGAGCTGCCTGTGTAGCTTTCATGGCCTTCAAAGCTGGAGACCTGTGGCTGTGGCTTTACCTCTTTCCATGCTTCCAGACTCTCAGTTAAGGTTATGGCGCTAACACTCACCTGGAAAACGGGATTCTGAGAAACATTTCCCTGTTAAGTTCATGAAGAAGAGCATTTTACTAAACAACTTTCAAACAGTGTTAATAATTTTTTTTCTGACATTTGATGTTTCTGTATAGGAAATAAAGTAAAGGCAGTTTGTGGACATTAAGCTAATGGATTGTGTCTTCATTAAGTGGATGCCTCAAGAAAGACATAAGAAACTTCTTAGGAACATATTTTTCAACAGAGGAGTTTCACTACTTTCAAATTACAGTTACCGACTGTTATGTTTTGAGCACAAACTGGGTTGTCTTAAGGCAAGTGTTACCGGAATAAGATTTTGTGGAAAAGCCTCACGATTATGGTATCATACAAATGTGTTTCATTTTTATTATTTGACTCTGTCATAGTGTTCTCATGAATAGATTGAAGGATATGTTTTGCATATCATTCAAAAGCCAACAGAATTTCTGTGCCCACACTTACTCAAGGAATGTTTTCAGTTGAGGGCCAGCAATAGGCTGAGTAGGGTAGGAAACAAAGTGTTCAGCAAATGTGTAATCTCAGAAACGTCTTTGTGGCCTCAGCCTACAAAAGAGCACTAGACCACAGACAGAATCACAGAATTTGGTGAGTTTCTGTAAGAGGGCCTCTAGTCAATTGTTAGCTGTGGTGTGTTTCTGAGGTTAGAGTCCCTGACAGAGGAAGGCAGTTCTTCTTTTGCCAAGGATAGCCCTCTGAAGAAAGGGATAGGAGCAGTTTCTCAGATGTCAGTAGTAGGAGATAGTGACTCCAAGTGAAGGAACAGAATCTGGATAGAGCAGCGTCATGGTCTTTATAGTTTATGTGGTCATCCATCTAAAAATACCTTATAGATTAATTTTGATACTTATATGTTTATTGCTACATCTCTATTTATCACTGCCTTGGCCCACCTTCTCCTACTATCTATTACGCTTAACATTCCCACATCCTATGTCCTGATATGTGACCCAGTCCAAACAGTACCAATGGAAGTATAGTTCCTTTGCTTTTCAGTGAGAAGTCACTTTCACATAGATGAATGAGTTTACCATCCTATTCTGTGTTCATTGATGATCACATGGATGTACAGTGGTTGAGAAGGCCATGGTCACTCTCACAGGGAGTGGATAGTAGTCTTAATTGGTCTTACATGTTTTTTTTTTCCAGTCCTGTCTTAGAATAAATAGGTACATTACATTTGTGTCCTCAAACTTATTAGAGAAAGCCTTGCACAACATGTGGCCAATATGTTTACTATGTTGACCAAACCCCGAAGCCTTTTAGTCTGCAGAAGCTATAGAGTAGGGTCCAACTCTTTAGGAAAAGCCATTACTAAACTGCCTATCACTTCACCTAGATTTGGACATTTAGTGATTGGCTATTGCTCTCTGTGGGGTGTAACTGACCAAAGTCATTCCCTGAGGATGTTTCCTGCACAGCCTTTTCAGATTTATTTTGTAATTTTGGATTTCAGGTACATCATCTTCACCTTATTTCTTTCAGTTGATGTCTGAAGCTCACAATGCTCTGTTTTCTAAAATCAGATCAATCCCCACATCCCTGGGACATTCAAATTCTTAGCTTACATTGCATTCACTGTTTAGACATTTTGAAGAACTGGGTGTTGTACACTATAGGAAAGAGTCAAATTTTAACTCTGAGGATAAGCCTTTTCAAAAATGAGAGGCTTTCCTCATTACCACAGTCTCTCAGTTCTGAAAGTGAAGAATGTCTAATCCAGGCAGATTATCTGTCTCTGTTAATTTTTTTTGCATTTGTTTAAGGTGCATGATGTATTTATATCAAATCTAAAAATGCTGACTATGCAGAGGTAGAAGGTAATGCAGTGGCTATGGGGATAGGTTTACTGCTGCGAGTAAGAGGTTTTCAGAGTGAACACTTCTAGTACTTTCTGTAACATCAAGACTGCACTGAACAGTGTTGTTCTGTACCTGCTGTCTGTTCAACAAGCTTTGCCTAATCTCCACATAGTTTTGACTATATCTATTTTTCAATCCGTTTCCATGATAGTTTCTAATGCATAATGCATAAACAAAATCACTTGAATATGTTTCAAAACTATTTGGTTGTCTTGATTTGGTCTGCTACATTTTATTTTATAATAGCAACAATAACCATATTTTATTTCCCCAGATATTATGGATGCATTCTGTGAATAGAATATGTGTCCATTTCAGATATTACACTGAGGAAGAACACTGAATTCGGTAAATTTTTCAAAGTTGCATAGCACCTTAGTGTATAGGTAAGATATAGTTTCTGGACTAATGCTCTTTCCTTTCACATAAGTTTCCACTAACATATCAGTTGAAAATCACTTCATCTCTGTCTCTTGTTATCTGGGAGCACACCTCAATTTATAAACTCTTAGTGTGATATGGTGTGAAGGAGTTATTTTTGTCACACAATTAATTTAATAAAATGTCAATGTATTGTCTTTGCTAATTACTTTGACCATAGGAACAGATGGTCTTAAGTCTGAACCCCAGGTATGACACTACTTGTTGCATATACATGAAAAAATGACTTTAAATTGCTAAGATTTAGTTTTCTTGTTTCTAAAATGGGGTTGTTGATAACCATAGAACCTGGCTTTAGTGAGTGCATAGTGATGTAATTAATATATAGTTAAAAATCAGAGTGCTATCTAATAAATTTTATTTTTTGCTACTATTTACAACTAGTAATGGGCAAAGTAGTAGAGAATCTGAAAGATATTCTTAAAGAGACATCCGAATTTTAAAGAAAGTTGGATTCTAAAAATCACCAGTAATTTATAATACAATACATAATGATGGAATTTCAGATGTTCTAGTCAACTAAGATGGCAATTTTCAATAAAACTTCTTTTGATACCCTTAAATTCTGCTTTAAATGCATTATGCTAGTTAAATTAACTGCACTTTTGCTTTGCCTATCAAGTCATGCTAAGTGTGATGATTCACTTCATGTGTCTAAGTCACAAGCTTCTCAGAGATTTGGTCAAATATTACTAAAAGGGTAAGGCCAGATGGATGTGCCTGCAAGGTATTTTCTGATAGATACTGACATCGGAATCTGTAGACTTATTAAAGCAGAACACCTTCAATAATGTGGGTGCATCAGACTTAACAAAATAAAGGCCTGCATGAAATGAAAAGACTGAGTAAAGGCAGTCTTATTGCTTGACTATTAAGCTAGGATGCCAGATCTCTTCAGCACAGAATGGAGCTCACACCATGTACTCTCCTGGTTTTTGGACTTCTGACTCAGATTATGACTTCACCAGCAGTTCTCCTGGGTCTCTAACTTGCCAGTGATACATCTTAGAACTTCCATGCTTTCATTATGATGTATGTATATGTATATAAGCACACCTGTCTGCACATAAACACACACACACACACACACACACACCATGCATATGGTCCTGATAGTCATCACCTGATTCTTAATTCTAGACAAACTCTTATGTAACACATTAATAGAACTATGTATATTCTTTTAAGACTCATGAGACAGATTTTTTGTACATTATAGCAATTTCTACCAAAGTTTGATATTTTGAAGTTAATGTTGCTGTGTGTTTGTATTTCTATGTACTGAGATCTCTTCTTTGGATCCAGGTTTACCTATTTTTCTATTTCATTTTCTAATTTCCTATGTATACCTGGAATCTGAATCCATACTTTAGTAACCTGTATAATCAGTTGATTTACAGCTCACAGAAGTAAAATTAAAATGTTACAGAAAGTAGATTCTGAAGTATCAACCATCAAACATTTTTGCAGGCATGGTATGGTAGCATGCAACCACAATCCCAGCACTCAAGAGGCCGAGGCAAGAGGATAATTCAATCATGGTGTCGAAAGTCCAAACATTAAAAAAGTAAAGTTAAACTAACCCATACAAAAACTATTTTTCAGTCTTTAATTTTATTTTACAATGTAAAAATATGACAGTAGATGCCAGAGGAATACATTTGGGCAATTACCAGGCAGTAGACTTTTATTAAGTCACAGACACACACAGCAAGGACATGATATAAGGCAGTGAACAGACGATGCTTATCCCTCTTGCTGCTGTTCCTCCTCCTCCCTTTCTTCCTCTCTCTTTCACTCTTAGTCCCCACATCCTCTCACTCTTCTTCTGTGCTAAAGAAATCATAGTGCTAGACATTACTGCACAAGAATCTACAGGGCGTTATATCACTCTACAATGTGATTGTCACCTAAGGAGTAGTAAAAATATTACATTAAATGGGTTTCAAATAAGCAAACATCAAAAGGGAACCTATTCTCCTCAGTGCATAATACAAATGTTCATTAGAACCAAGGACAGCTAGTTTTTAGAATGTATTTATTATTATTTTATTTTATGTGTATGAGTATATTGCCTGCATGTTTGTAAGTACATGTGTCATGAAAGATCCAAAAAGGTCAGAAGAAGGTGTCAGATCCCCTGGAACTGGAGTTAAGGACTGTTGTTAGCCACCATGTCAGTGCTGGGAATCGAACCCCAGTCCTCTGCAAGAGCAATAAGTGCTCTTAAACCCTAAGCCATCCCTCCAGCCCCAAGGACAGCTATTATATAGAGGAAAAACAAACCAAGAATCTGGCTGAAATCAGAAGTCAGAAAGATGGGACTCCAAAGCTATCACAACTTTAAATATGAAAACAAAGTATTAAAGATGAGCCTAAGGAGGTGATTAAGTCACAAGAGGCGAGCCCTTATGCATGTGACTAGCTGCCTTCTAATCAAGGCATGAGAAGCTGTTCTTTTTTAGAAGATGAGCATGTAGCTAGAGGACATCTGGGATGAAGAGAACAGCATTCACAAGACAATGAATTTTCTGGAGGCTTTCCAGATTCCAGAGCTGTGGAAAAAAAAATTCTACTCTTTCTAAATCACCAAGTAGTAGATGTGTTTTTAAAGCAAGATTAATGGATTAAATGAGTAGAGGAGAAAGGAGCTAGTGGAAAAGGGCACAGATATGTTACCTATGGTCCAGTTGATGGCCCATTATCCATGTACATATAGACAGCACTAATTAGACTCAGTGAATTAATTAAAATTTGAAAAAAGAGGTCAAAGAGTTAATCTGGGAAGTGTCAGAAAGGATCAATAGGGAATGAATATGATCAAAACTCATTGTTTGATTTATTAAATTCTTAAATAATAAAAAAAACATTTTTCTAAAACTTCTGAAGTTGCTGATCCTCTTACAGTGCTCATGTGAATTTTAGAAGGTGCATAAACATTCATGTCCACCATTCTATTACTTGTATATTTAATGTTGTTACTTCATATTGGCTTCATTTCACAAGATTCTTATCTTTAAATGTATTATCTTTATAACCAAGGAAACTTGTCCAGTGTCTGGGCTAAAAGTCAAAATGTCCTTGGTCCAGTTAGGAACATACTCTGTTCCAAAAGCCAAAACTGTCAAAAGTATTTGGGAGCTTGCATCTAATCCTTATAAGATTTTAGACTTACCTCTTCAGAGGGGGGAATGTTGGAGGGGACGGAGTGGGCATGGATGGATCAAAACACCTTATATGCATGTATGAAATTCTCAATAAAGTTTTTGTAAAAGTTAAAAACAAAATAAGGGAAACTAGTAGTAGTATTCACTTGGAATCTTAAATTTCAATGCATTATCTATGTATAACATCTTTCTCTGAAATACAGATTCTTACTTAACTTTGATATTTCTGCTTTGTAGAGAGTTGTGATGCCAGTAAGTTAAAGGAGTATGAAGACCAATCCTCAGTAGAAGAGTTAATTATTGTACTATTCTCATGCCACTTGGAGTTGCATGTCAGTCCCGCCATTGACCTATTCATTAAGAGACAGAAAATCCAGATAAAGCAGTCCAGGCAACCTGCTTGCCAGATGGTGAGGGAGGTGTGTGGCTTTGACTTAACTAGCTCAGAGAAGTAAGAGCAGGAACAAAGTGGTCAAAATCCTTCCTTGAAACAACCAAGAACATTCCATTCAAGAGAGGTCAGAGATTGGCTTTCAAGACCTTGTGCTTGGGAGGCCTTTGATTTTACTGCTTATAAGTCCTCTTACAGTGCTGAGGTCATTATTATTATTATTATTTTTTTGGTTTAGTTGTTCAGGACACTATGTTTGTTTTTAATGTATTATGCTTATTTTATCTCTTTTTAAGATAAACAGTTTGTTCTTAAGCTAACAGATAAAACACAGATTCTCAAAGATTTTTTCTATGTATTGACTTTTCACATTGTCCTAAGTAATTTACATGCATAGTTGAAGTTCCCTAAATAATCAATTTTTTATCAAATATTATTACTAAAATTTATATGATAAGTGATTTTTAAGGTTTGTTTCTTTGCACTCAAAATGCATAATGTATTTAATTCCCTTTCTTGGTTGTGAAAAAGTAATGTTTTTAGAAGGCTAATGGTTCATTCTTGCTCATAGGAAGGAAACATTTAAATTTTTAGTTAATTAATTAATGTGTGTGTATATATATTTATATGTGTCACAGTGGGCATTTGTAGATTAAAGGACAACTTGAGGGAATCAATTCTCTCCTATCACGTGAATCCTGGAGATCCAATTCAGGTTGTAAGGCTTTAAGATGAGTGCCATTACCTGATGAACCATCTTACTAGTCCAAGAAATCATGTTTTAGTAAGAACAGTTCACTGATGTCAGCATTAGTGTGTGTGTGTGTGTGTGTGTGTGTGCGTGTGTGTGCACTCGCAGGGTTTCATTCCAAGTCTGTGGGGAGGTGGAATCTCTCCTGACTGATTATGTAGTCATTTCTTCAAGATGACTTATCTCACATATACTCTCTGAAGGGAATATTATTTGATCAGAAACAGTCAATGGCTTGATAATCCTACAATGTTGAGCTGTGGATTAATGGTTAATTAAAGGAATATGAAGGTTTTCTGTAACCTGGGTGCTTCTTATGCTTGCATGACAAGAAAAATATTTTTCCTACTCTTGTATATTCCTTCCTTATATTATGTCGACTTCCTGGTTTATAAACTAAAATCAAACTTCATAATTAGGAAAAAAAAAACAACCTGAATTTGTTCTACCTATCCTCAGGATCTGGGATATTTCATCTACATCTAGATACAAGAAAATAGTTTTAAAAAAGAAAAGAAAATAGAAAAAGATAGTGAAATCAAAGATCAAGGTATTTCATCCAGTACCTTCCTAAGAGGCTCTAGAAATGGCACACTGCTGACAAACAGAGCACTACTTCTGTGTCATTGTCATACAGAATTCTCAGTTCCTTCTTTCTTGGGGCGCATTCATACTGAGAAGGTGACTCTTCCATAATGATGATATTCTGACAGGTAGGGAGATAACAAAGGACAAATACTTTCGCTTACCTTATGTTTATAAACAACTTATATAATTCTAGGTGCAGAACATTTCACTTACATCAAGGGAAGAATACATGAACACAGAAAGAATAGAGTATACATAACAAGTGTAAGAAGAGTGAATGTTGTTTAGACCCAGTGTTCATGTTTCTGGCTAAACACCCATAGAATCACTGAAGAACTCAGTGTGCTTCATGGATATTCATGAAAACCAGGCAAATGCATTTTCTTGATATCTGAACTAGAAATTTTGTAAAGAAGGGTACACTGGTTGACTATAGCATACTTTGGCAATTAGGATGCAAGACTGATTTTATATATCAAGGCCACTGATACAACCAGAACTACAGACATTCTACAACTTCTCTATTCTGTCAGGACCTTAGTGAAAACTTGGAGGTATGTAGGAGAGGATTTTCAGATTCTGAATTTGCTAAAGATAACATTTTGCTGCCCCAAATGCCTCAGGTAAATACCTGTCTGGAGAAAGTCAGCTAAATAGCAATTGACTTAGAGATTAGTGACGAGGACTAAGACCCCTGACCTTTTAATCCTGATCTACATATCAGAGATGATGTGATGTACTTATCTGATACTAATGAGTCAGTACAAATCAATGTTCCATACCTGTATTTCAAGGTGATTATAAACTAACGATACACAAAAGTCTGAATTTTAAATTCATATGATATATATATATAAATAGGTTGAAAATCTTGCCAATTTGACAATTGAAATCAATCCCA
>NW_008341877.1:1298872-1304077 GCF_000622305.1 Nannospalax galili | reverse complement strand
CTTGCATATATTTTCATTTTTATTTTCTACATCCACTATGTGAATAGAGAGAACATTTATAATCATCAAATTTACATTTAAATATTGCTACATGTAATAAAATATAAATGAAATGTTTCATACTTGTATTGCTATGCATAGTGATCAGCACATTTGACATGTTCTGTGTAGTAATCATTCAAACATCTGTACTGGCACTGACCCCATGCCATATGAATGTACTACACTGAAGGAAAGAGTTGCAGGTTAAAGAAATTAAATGCTCAGCCCTGATGCAGTAAACAGCTAACTTGAACAAACTAGAAGTTCCATGACAACGAGTTCTACAATATAATGAATACTGAATGTCACACTAGTGACGATAATGAGATTAGTAAGAATTCAGAGGAAAAGATTATTTTAGGCTTACAGTGTGGGCCATGAAGTATAAGTGCATTTTTATATTTGAGGGCAGAAAGAAAACTTGTTGCGTAAGCAATTTGGGTATAATTATGCCCTAGGTAAAATATTTGAAATTGTTTCTTTTTATTTTCAAATATTTTACAAGTACAGTCATGTACTGTATAATATTTTGGTCAATAATGATCCAGTTATGTGGCTATGGACACCTAAGATTAGAATGGAGTAGAAAGCTTACTGCACAGTGATGTGGTAGCTGCCATAGCATTGTAGAGCAACACGGTACACATTTGTTTGTGACGACATACTGTCCTGCATGCAGTCCTCTGCAATGGCAGCACATATGCACACATAAGCTCCAGAATACTACTAACAATAAAAACTAATGCCAGCTTATGCATTCACTGAATCATGATTTCAGTTGTTCATTTATTTAGTTATTTTGGTTTCATGAGACAAAGTCTTTTACTGGATCCCACTCACTATGTAGCTCAAGCTGGCACCAAACTTCTGATAATTCTGCTTAGCCTCCTAAGTTCTGGAATTCACCACACTTAACTGATCTTATTTTAAAATTTGAGAAAGGAAGGAAGGAAGGAAGGAAGGAAGGAAGGAAGGAAGGAAGGAAGAAAGGAAGGAAGGAAGGAAAGGAAAGGAAAGAATGGAAAAGCTTACTTAACAATCAGCTATGTTACCTCCATAACAGCCTCTTCCTAAACCTGTTTACTGTCTCTTGATTGCATCAATAGGCTACCATAGGCCACATGGAGAGACTGTCTTATCCAGGAACACTTATGTAAGTAAACTGTATAGTATTTACAGTTTGCACAAAGGCAGCACTGAGCAATGACGTAGTTCTCATGACACATCCCTGTCATTTAGCAACACATGGCCAGATTGTAATGCTGTGGTATGGGTGGAAGAAAGTCAAGATCAGTTGATTGTGTAACTTTTGGGCTGACACCATGCGCTTCCTATAGACACACCACTCTGAGCGGTGTGAGATGCAATGAGTCTTTACTTTTGTGAATCATGCCCCTCAAGATCTCACAGCATGTAGACATATCATGAAGCTTAGCAAAAGACAATGTTACAAACAATAAATCATTAGTGAAATTGATTAACGATTTCTGTTTTACTGTATTCATGCTGTGAGATTCTTGCTGCATTCCTCCCTCCGTGGGCCTGCTGCAAAATGGTGGAACTCTTTGATACTCTGTATAGACTATAACCAGGTCTTTAATACCATGAGTTCACATACGTGTTGCTCTTTTTACACTAATTGAATATAAATTTGTTACAAGTTGAGCATAAGCAGCCTTTGCAATGACAAAGCTGTAATTAATTCCCATTCTGTGCTATCACTTAATCTCCATGTCATTTATCACCTCTACTAAAATCTTCTATTCCCAACTAAACCACAAGCCCCTCTTCTCTGTATAGCATGTTTTGTCACAATAGGTCTAAAATTATCAATAAGGAATATGTTGCATTTATAAGTGTATAAACTTTACACATTATGAAGTCAAAAAATATATGACTGTAGCTTGTAGAGTATCTTTAAATAGATAATGCGATGCCTCCAAAATTGTTCTGTTTTCACATTGCTTTGCTATTGATTCGTTAATTCCTTATAAAATGTTACTGTGAAAATGCCATTGGAAGTTTGGAATAGATTACGTTCATCCTGTAGACTGATGTGGACTGTATGGTTAGTGTAATAATACTAATCCTGACCCATGAACACTGGCTATCTCTCCATTTATATCTGTGCTTTCAAACTCGTCCAACAATAATTCACAGATTCAGCGTGCAGAACACTCACTTCCTCTCTTAAATTTTTCCTGTTTAATTTTTCTTATGTTACTGTTTATTTTTTTAGTTTATTTTCCTAGAAACCCCACTAATTTTATGTTGGTTTTGTATCCTGAAACTTTGTTGAATTATCTGAAAATTTGTGAAATTTTATAGGCCGTTTCATATGCAATATCATGTCATAAACAGAATCAATTTTATTTCTTCTTTTCAATTTTGTAAGACTCTTCATTTTTTCTCTTTTCATTTCTGGCTGGGACACTTGTTCTACTTTGACTGGTGATGGTGAGAGTAGCCATGGCATTTTTCATAATTTTCACTACTCATGCTTCCAATCTTGACTGTGATGTTAGTTATAGGAATTTTTCTCTTCTAATTACATTGTGGTTCATTTATATATTTATTTGCTGAGAATTTACTGTGAACATATTTGACTGCATGGAAAAATCTACATCTATTAAAATCATAATATGACTTCTCTTTGTTCTATTTTCCTGGCAGATCCCATTCACTGATTTGAATGTTCAGCTCTACCTGTATTCCATGGATAACTCCCTTTTGGTGATTAATTTCATACTATTTTATTGTGCTGTTTAACTTAAAGTACTAATATTTTTTCATTTAAAAACATTTAAAAACTATTTTCACTAGAAGTATTGACCTGGTGTTTTCTTTCTCATAGTTTCTCTGTGTGGCACTGTTATCAGACTAATCCTGCTCTCACCAAAATTACTTGAAAATGTTTCTTACTCTTCAGATTCTTTGACAGCTTTTGAGACAGACCACTGCCAGCTCTTCATTAATTTTCAGTGCGATTCAATAGAGGAGCCATGAGGCTTTGCTCCGATGGAACATTTTAATTGATTCCATCTTCTTACTTGTTGCTCATCTGTTTAAATTTTTTATTTCTTCAGATCCGTTCTTGGTAGGCTGAATGTTTCTAGGACTTTACTCATTTAACTTGTTTTCATGTTAATGTTTATAGTCGTCTTTAATGATACTTTGCATTTAAATCTTTAGGGCTTTTTTTTTCTTCCTGAAAATGATGATTACATTTGGAATACTATGGGTGGAAAGGATATCTTACATTACTTCGATCTTCTCACGTTAAGCTTTATTTTATTTTGGCCTAATGTGTGATCTGTATTGGAATGTATTTCACAAGTACTCGAAAGCAATGTCTGTTCTCTTATTTTTATATGACTCTACATTTTACTGATTTTCTTCCTGGATATTCTGTCCATTGAGATACTGAAATTCTCTAATATTATTTGTATTACTATTTCTGTTTTCTTTTTAACATGTATTTTTACTAACTTTTGTGCATTTCGTATAATAGATCTTAATCAAATTTAGACCTCCTCCCCAATCTGTGCCTCTCGTAAGAGCCCCCCCAACCAAATTTCATGCATTTTGTCATATAGTTGGGTCCTATCTGGTTAAGCATTTGTACCAAGATATTATTTGGTGTGAGCTCATCCAATGGAATCTTGTCAGCCTATTGAGAATGACTCTCTTAAAGATCTACTCTCCCTCACCCTCAGTAACCAGTTGCCAATAGTTCTTTGGCTAAAGTTGGGGCCTGCTCCCCATCTTCCCAGTTCATTGCCGAGTTTTTGACTGATTGAGTAGCTGTGGGTCTTGTGCATGCTGTCACCACTGTTGCAACTTTACATGAGCAAGTTCCCAAAGGCCTGAGAGCCTCTGTTTCCTTATATTCATGCATCAACCCTGGTTCTTAAAACCTGTCCATCCCCTCTTCCACAATAGTCCCTGAGCCATGGGTAGGTAAGGTTTAATACAGGAGTCCTAGCCAGGACAACACACTCTGCAGTCTCTTATTCGAGAAAACCTCTTCTCTATGCACCAAACTCTGTTGCATGAGGAAGCATCATTGGTGAAATCTGAGGGACGTATTAGTATTTTCTCTACTTCCTGTTCCACTAAGTTCCATGAGTATTAGGAGTAAAGGTTCCACTGTAGATATGTCACTTAGGGCTGGGCATCTCTCAGACATGTATTCTCTATGTGTGACCGGTTGTGGAACTCTGTAATAGCCTTTGTCTGTTGCAAAAAGAAGCTTCTTTGAAGATTGGTGTCTGATATACTTGTCTGTAAATATAAGGATTCATATTTATCATACAGTAAGAAATTACTCTTGTCTCAGGTTATGACAGAGGTAGGGTTTTCTCTAGGATCTAAGACGTCTCCAGTCATGTGTATTTGTCTATATTTACATTGCCACCCATGAGTTTCCTACCATTGAGAGAGCTTCAAGTCCAATTGGATAGCTGTTGATTACCCCTAGATAAAAGTGTCACAGTTGCATTATTATTTCCGTTTTCAGTTCTATTTGTATTTGTTTCATTTTGTAATTAGGTGTTTCAATATTGGGTACCTATATTCTTATAATTATTATGTCCTCTTGGTAAATTAATCTGTGTGGCATTTATAATTACCTTCTTTGGGTCTTGTGGCAGGCTTTTACTTAAGTTCTCTTTTTCTGACGTATGTACAGTGTTTTTTTTCTTGTTGGTTGTCATTTTCATGAACTGTATGAAGCTCTCCTCTCTTCACAGTCAGCCTATGTGTATTTTAAAAATCTACTGTCTCATGTACCTCACATATAGCTGACTCTTTCTTTTTTATTCAACCAATTTAACAACCTTAAGGTTTTGTTGGAGAGCTAAATTTATTTACATTTAAGATAACTATCAATATTGAAGACCAATTTTTATAAATTTGTTAATTATTTTGTGTTCCTTTTAGTTACTGTTTGAGTTTTGTAATTATAATTTAGGTAGTAATTTTTGAAGTGATATGCCCTATTTCTTTATCTTTATTTGTTGTATCTCCTAAAATTGTGTGTTTCTCATGAGGCTTACAGAAAATCTCATTTCTAATGACCTATTTTTAACTATTAGTATAAGTTTCAACATAAACAAAAAATGTCTTAACTTCTTTAGCATATCTTATTTATTAAATCACAAT
>NW_008341877.1:1288704-1298210 GCF_000622305.1 Nannospalax galili | reverse complement strand
CTAATGACCTATTTTTAACTATTAGTATAAGTTTCAACATAAACAAAAAATGTCTTAACTTCTTTAGCATATCTTATTTATTATAAATCACAATTTTCATCTTTTGTATATTTTCCATGCACTACTAAATTACTGTGACTATAATTATCTTAAAAAAACGTTTAACTTGAACTTTCATAGCAGAGGTAAAGTGACGCTCCACCATTACAACATTGAAGCACTTCTGAGTTTGAGTATATACTCCCCTTAGAGTAGGCTTCTTTTTTTCATATGTTATCATTTTGTTAGTAACTCTAATTTCAACTAGAGGACCTCACTTAGAGTTCTTTCTAAAGTAAATTGAATGTGGTGAGTTGCCTCATCTTCTGTTTATCTTGGAAAGAACAATTTTTATGGGTATACTGTTCTTGGTTAACAGTTTTGTTTTCCATTTAGCGCTTTGGGTAGGCCACCTTCACCCCTCTTAGCCTTCAAGATTTCTGATGAGGGATCGATAGGACTACATTTTTAAGAAATGAGTCACACTTTGTTTCCATATCTTGTTTACGGGCAGAGGAGATGGCTCCTTAAAAAAAGATGCTCGCTATCATAGTATGAGGACCTGGGTTCTAATCCTCAGTACCCAAATAGGAACACAGAAGGTATCATGTGCTCAGCTGTGTGGGATGGAGACAGGAGGATGCATGGGGCTTGCTGGCTGCTATAGTAGCTCCAGGCTCAGTGGGAGACCCATCAGGGCATTCTTATGGGAGATTATCTTGACTACATTAATTGAGGTGGGAAGACTCATCCACGGTGGGTGGAACTAGTCCTTGGGCAGGAGATCGTAGGCTGTATAAAAGTAGAGAAAGCAAACTGAGTCCTGGCATATGCTCATTCATTGCTCTCATCTGACTGTAGACTACTTCCAGCTCCTGATTCCTTGAAGCACTATGATGGACTGTAACCTGGAATATAATTTAAAATAAACATTTTTCCCTTTAAAAAAGAGTGATAGAACAGGACATCAGTTCTTTTCTATCCTCCATGTTCATGGATGCACATGCTCACATGTGTTACACCACACATGCATATGTATTAGTCATTGGCTTTTGAGAGTTTTATTAAGATATGACTTAACACCTCTTCATATTTAACCTATTTGTGAATTTTTAGGATTTCTTGAATGTAGATATTCAATTACCTTTTTCAGTATGGAAAATGTTTGTCACGTATTATTTAAATGAACTTTTTATTACTTTATCTTTCATTTCTCTTAGACACCTGGCTAGTTTCCATTAATAATTAATTAAAATCACACAATTGTGTGCTTAGTGTTTTAGTTTGTATTTTATATAAAGTATTAAAAGTTACTATTGCTCTCATAATTAGCATCTTACTTGTTTAAGTATATATCGATATTACTTTTTTGTGAAAGAAAAATATAATAAAAAGAATTGGTGAGAAGTTAAATATTGTAACAGAGTTTAAAGCAATGTGTAGATAAATAGATATATATGGTAATTATCGAATGAAAGAAAAAAATATTTACTGAAATAATGAAGCATGACAAAGGTAGCAATAACATGACTAGAGAATGCCAGACAGAACAACCAGTTGAAGAAGCAGAGTAGGGAAAGCCTGACATCCCTCTCTTTCCTACCAGTACATTTAATGCATGAATAACTACAGATAAAATTTCAGTTTTGAAGTTAGCTTCATGTGGAAGGAAAGTAATGGGTGAAAACAAGACACATGAAAGTCAACTAGACTAATACATTTCTATTGCTAGGTTAAAGGAATGAAAAAGAACCAGTAAATCATTAAAATAAAATGTGAAAAAAATCTGATGTTATCCATTATGATAATGAATATAGTTGGCTTAAAATTATCTTCAAAAAACCAGAAACTCTTGTCAATTATCTTAAACAAATTTAATTGAATGCTAATTGAATAGATACCTAAAGGAAAATGACATTTAAAGGACAAAGTAAATAAATAGATAATAAATAAATATTTAGAAGCCAAAGACTATACAAAAATTATATTAAGCATATGTAAAATATAGATTTAAATTATTATTGTTAGCTCTTAAACAAAACAGCTTCAAACAACATGAAATGTTACCACATATTCACGTCCTATAGTCTTTACTAAGCTTATTGCAGTTTGTTTTCAAGTATCTATACAGATTCCATGTTCTTTTTCCTATTACTTAACTTTTTATTAACTTTATTGTTTGACAATTCCAACATCTCTGTATCACATTTTAATCACTCTCATCTTTCTGTCTCTTATTTCCTACCTAGTCTCAACCCCCAATTCTTCCTACAAGTAGTTTTTCCATGTTCATATTGTTTTATTGTTTTGCCTGTTGCCCACTGAATTTAACCAGGATCAGTTATAAAATCTGCAGAAGAAACATTAAAAAAATGATACACGTAGACAGATTTGGGGAAAATTCTAGTAGTAGAGTTGATGGGATACTATTAATATGTAAAACGTTAATGACAAAATGGAGACTAAAAATCAATGGCAACATCTTGCTGGATGAAGAGTTCTCTCTTGTAAGTGTAAGTTAATACTAGATATTCAAATGGAAACATCAAATCAACTTGTGGTACTCAATGCAGGATCATACACACACTGACATTACTGAACCTTTGTATAGGGTGAGTTCAGCACAGGCAGAATTTAAAGAGAAAGAATCTAGAACTTCACCACACCATGAATTTGGAAAGACTTGACTAAGGTTGAGAAGCTAAAGGAGAATGTATTACACTGCACCAATCAAGAAGGAAATTAATTCCATTATGAAACAGTAACATGGTACAAGTAAAGTGATGCTTTTATTTAATTGCATGCAGTGACCACAAAAAATGCATAGCGAAAAATGATGACTATACATTTAAAAACTCTACACAAGACTAAAACCAAATCCTCCATCATATTTTTCAAGACGAATAAAAATGTATACTAAAGTTTTGATTAAATAAAGTAATGAGCTAAACTTGAAGTAGAAGAAACATGCATATATTGATGTAAAAGCTCTCAATGGAACCTCAAAAACAGTCTCTTATGTATCAGTGTAAATATCAGCAACAAATATGTTCTTATAAATTCTGGAAAATATATTCTTAAAAATAGAAAGCATTTAAATAAGTAATACAAATAGTTAACAAAATATAAATGGTCATTTGAAATATGAAGAGAATTCTGCTTATAAGTCAGTAAAAAAAGTAAATGTAAAATGGAGAATTCCCACATTTATCAAATATGCAAAAATTGCTACCCATCACACTTGGTGCTCTTAATACAAATACATTCAAATAATAATAATCATGCAAACAAATCAATTTTTCTGGATTATAATTTTCCAGTGTGAAAAATTCCTAAAAATTGGATTATTAGTATTGATTTAAAACTCAAATTTTTCAAGTAAAGGAAATGTTGAAAAAATAAATTTTACTGTGATTATTGTTTTTATGTATTATTATCAAACTGACAAATGATGACAATTTCTATTTAAGATAGATAAGAGTGAATTGTTTAATTTTACTATGGTCCATATGAATTATTTAATTAAATAAACTTTTGTAATTATTAAGAATCTTTCCTAGAATGATACCAAGTGAAAGCAAATACTAAAATAATTTATAAAATGTTAACTCAGTCATGTGAACTGTATATTCCATACATAAATTACACCAACATGTATGCCATAACTTCACAACTCTAATTAATTAGACTATGGTAAAATACAAAGACTTATTTCCTATGCTTATGAGCATATGGATAATGTTCATGTAATTTGTTATTCACTGTATTTCTTAAATATTTCACAAGCCCTTAAATTAGGCAGGGTATATGAAAATATGCAACAATTTGATATAAGAACTATGAGCTGTGTTTTAGAAGTTTCAGTGTGCGAAGTTCAAAAAACTCTTGAGGAAGGACACAAATTTAATGTGATCCTTGTAAAAATTTAAATGGATTGAAGCTCATTTCATGGATCTTTGAAGATGAAACACTGAAACACTGTTTTAACATTTTCTCCCACGATGCTGATAATGATCCCACAATGTTGTTTATAATCATTTTATTGCATTCATCAGCTGAGACTAATTATAACTCAGATGAAAATCATCCTTGCAGGGTGCATTCTAAATATTAATAAACATAAATAATGCAAGTTTACTATTAAAGCAATTCAAAACAACAAACAGAACCCACAGGGAGTTTCTTAAAATTAATCTGGTTCTACATAAATTCTGTCTTAAAATGTTCAAAGCCACAATATCCCATAATACAGGATACATTAACTTTTTTCCTTTCTTTTTGTTCTATTTTCCAATTTGTAGGACAAAATAATAAATGTAAGTGGTTGGAGGCACAGGAAATATTTAGTGGTAAGTTCTAAAAAGGAAACTGGAACTCTAAATCTCAATCAGATGAGAATAATATAGCCAGCTTCTCCCGAAGATGATTTTCTCAAATTTTGGAATATTGTTCTTACCCTTTTCACTTCTTAAATTGTCAAAATGAACATCTCTTGAAAATCTTAAAAGATAACTTTGTAACTTTGCATACCTATTTAACAGATTTCAAATCTCAGGCAAACTTATTTTTCAGTATTTAAAACTTGTAGCCTTTGACCATAGCCTCGTATTAAGTTTAAGTGCTATAGGTTTGAAAATCATATTTCAAATATCCAAAATGATAGCCTTATGATGTTGAGGAAATTAACATTTTGTGACTGATAATTGGGGATTGTGATTGTGACAATTGGGGATAAGCTTTTCTCCCTCAAAAGTGATCACCATTAAGTGAGATAAAGTATTTAAAATAAATAACACATCTTATTAACGTCCAGTCTTATAATTACCCTTATATTTCCCTTTCTGACTCTGCATGTCATCACAATTTATTGCTGTTACTTTTCTGTTTTATACGAATCATTAAATTTGAAGAGATGTGTGGGCGCTAGTTTCAAATCTGCCACGCACGTAGTGTGTAGTTTCACTTTTGGCAAGTGCACTTTGTTCATTTGTTGAATATAATTTGTAACATTTGATAAAGCTACACCAAAAAGATTACTAAGGAACAAATGAGACAGCATTTGAAAATGTATAATGGTAAGCATTCGTACAGATTCGTGGTGCTGCTGCTTGCTGAATCCATACAGTGCGAGAGCCTTAGCCATAGCCTGACATAGTGAATATTGCTATTTTCTAATTTTAATATGCTTTAGAATTACATTTTTATTATGTGTGGTGATTTACCTTGTTTACATAAGAGGACAAATTTAAAACAAGAAGCTATGATGCTTTCCCCAAATTTCCATTTGCTGTCCGCATCTGTCTGCATTGCTTCCCCTTGGATCCTGTTTAAAGGTTTGTGTACATTAAGACTTTCTAATTGATAAAATATAAGAAACACTAGCCCTCCCTACTTTTATGACCTCTGTCAATTCTTACCTTGATTTCTGACATGACTTAAGGAAAGATTTTTCTCTCTAAACATAAATTTTACTTTTGCTTTTAGGAAAGGTCTCCCTGAAACACAAGCTGGCCTGGAGAACCACATGTTTTTTCATGTAAGAGATTCCAAAGTAATATAACCTTAAAGATTCTACTTGCAATCACCGGGCATAAAATTCACTATGCAGGGGCAATTCCTCCTAATTAAATACATTAAGTGTTGTGATTATACCATAAAATGTGCAACATTTTTGCCTCCTAAAAGGACTTGCAAGTTAAAATGAAATAAAGAAAATTGCACATATGCACCACAAGTATATATATTAAAGGGCCATAGTAGTTATTGTCAAGTATTCATGACTAAAACTGGACACTGCATTCAGAAATCAAGGCAAAATGGAATCTTACATTGTAAGAGTTAATTGGTTAATCTATCACACCTCACAAATACCAAGAATCTCAGCTGGAATTTATTTTTCCCTGTATAGAAATGGCACAGTTTCATGAAGAAGCAGAAAGAGAACAATAAAGTCAGTTTACTTCCATTATTGTTCTCATAAGGGTTCTCTGTAAAAAGGAATGAATGTGCTGCCGTTTCCCTGCAGATAGAAAACATGAGGTAAACAGAGCACCACAAGCCTGCACTTGGATCACCCTGCTCTCACAAGAACAAGAAAACTACACTGGAGACATATTTGGAAGTGTATATATCTGTATCTAACTGTCAGCATGAAAATATTTCCCTAAATTTCCTAACACTAAAATAATTAACTGGAAGAAAATTTAGAGATCCAGTAACTTCTGTGGCCAAACCATTCAGAACAGATTGTTATCTTTTTTTAAAGAATGTACATAGCAGTCCATGATGTGGGTGGTCAAGAATGACCTCAACTCTGTCCGTTTCAATTAACAAAATTGTCCAAAAGCAAACAAAAAAGGCTAAGATATCAAAATTTTCTGTTAGAAAATATTAGAAACAGATTTTCAACAGATCACTTTGTAATTGGGCATAAATACAACAAAAAAGCAAAATTTCTATGATTCAATCGGATGATACAGTACTTCCTAAAATATTGTATAGATCGTTTTGTTTAAAATGCACTTAAGAAATATAGAATTCAAATGAATAAAGTATTTTCTTGCTAAGAACCTTCACAGAGTCATTAATATACAACTGCCCTTGGTAATTGTTTTCATGACCCAAAATGAACTTTCTCACATATATTGTAACATCTTGTTCTTTTATTTGTCATTGCAAAACCAGAAATTCATAGTGACTTTCAGTATATAAGTAGTTACATATTATGTTTTAAGATATTAGAGAGCCATGTGCATCTGTAAATGAATTAAGAGGATTACTATCCCATCTAAGATTAATCAAACAAGTAACACAAAACACATGATTATAAAGCATGCAATAATATTATCAAGATCTTTGATTTTCTCCATATGCGTTTAGCACTTAGACATAAAATCAGTTTACAACATCACTGGCATTTGAATGATTTCTATTAATTTAATATATAGAAAAGTTTAGAATGATAAGAAAAATGGTTTCAATCATCACTCTTTTAGCATTCAACAGATACTTTATACAAATATTTTTTAAAATGTTATTTTACAAAACACCATTTTAACCAAACCATGTCTATATCTACATACATGTTTCTTGTGGCTGTTTGCATAAATATTATAAATGGATATTAATGTTATAACTATTCATATTTTCAAGAATCTTACCATCAATATAAGAAATACATGACAAACTATTTTGGCATAGTAAATAATGAAATAAAGGCCATAATTAGTTGATGAATTCTATGGTGCAATTGGGAATTAAATTTTACTTTACATTTCTTTGAAATATTTGCATGATTTTTAACACTTATGTGTTTTTATATTAATTAAATTTTTTCTTTTACAGGTTCATACAGGTATATAATGTATTCTGATTGCTCTCATCGTCTCTTATCATTGTTATTGGTATATAGGCAGGCATCTGATTTTCGTGTTACTTTTATATTATTTCACTTTGCTGAAAGTGGTTATCAGTTTGTTTTCTGATGACGTCTATAGTCGTTTATGGACAGTATACTATCCTACACAAAAGGAAATATATTGACTACTTTTCCTGTTTGTAACCATTTTATTTCCCTCACTTTTCAAATTGCTGTAGCTAAGACTTCAAGGAAAATATTGAGCAGGAGTGGGGAGAGTCGACATCCTTGTCTTGTTCCTGATCTTAGTGAGGATGCTGTCAGATTTTCTTCATATACTGTGATGATGTCTATAGGTTTGTCGTATGTATGTATCCTTTATTATGTTGAAGTATGCTCCATCTATCCCTCCCTAGCCTCTCAAAGTTCTTATAAAAGGATGCTGGATTTTGTCGAAGGCCTTTTCTGTGACTATTCAGATGATCATGAAACTTTTGTCTTTGAGTCAATTTATACGATGAATTACATTTATTGATATACATATGTTGAATCAACCCCGAATCGAGAGTAAAGCTAACTTGGTCATCACGAGTGAGCTTCATGATGTTATCTTGAATTCAGCTTTCAGATATTTTATTGAAAAAATTTCCAACTATGTATATAGGTTCTATCAGTCTTTAATTTTCTTTTCAGTTGTGTCTTTAGCTGGTTTTGGTTTCAGGATAATATTGGCACCATAAAAAGGAGCTCAAGGGGCTGGAGAGATGACTCAGTGGTAAAGAGCACAGGCTGCTCTTGCAGAGGACTTGGGTTTGGTTCCCAGGACCCACATGCCGGCTATCAACCATCTACAAGTCCAGATCCGTGGGAATCCAACACTCTCTTCTGATCTCTGCAGACATTGCACATGATGGGTGCCTTTATGTTCATTCAGGCAATATACGCACACATAAAATAAAAATAATAAAGTATTTTTAGCCGGGTGTGGTGGCGCATGCCTGTAGTCCCAGCACTTGGGAGGCAGAGGCAGGCGGATCTCTGTGGGTTCAAGGCCAGCCTGGTCTACATAGTGAGTTCCAGGACAGCTGGGGCTACAGGAAGACCATGTCTCAAAAAGACCCCCCCCCAAAATTAGGTATTTTTAATAAAAATACCTTACTACTACCCCCATATTAATATCTTATATTATTATTTGTCTTTTTTTAAGGCCTATCAGGTCTAATCTATGTTATTCACATGCTCTTGGGTGTGGGTCTATCCTTTAGAGTCTGGCCAATTAAACAGGTGTCACACCATTAAAGAAAACTGATTCCCTTTCCCGGCATCCATCAAATGCCAGTAGATCCTCAGTTAGAGCTGATACTCTCTGCGCAGCTCCCACATTCATGCTGGGTACCTATCTAGCTTGGGTCTTATGCTGTGATAAGCGCTGTGGACTCATATGTGCAACTAATCTGTGGGGTCCAGACAACACAGTTCCTTTTTATGCATCTATGACCCCTGGCACTTACACGCTTTACTTACACGCTTACTTACATGCTTTCTGGTCCCTCTTCTGAGCCTTGGGAGGAAAAGATGGGATATGGGTGTCCCATTTAAGGCTGAACATTCTGCAGTGATTTATTGACCAGTTTTGGTCAATCTATGTTAATCATCATCTGCTGTAAGAAGAATATTTTCTGGTGAGACCTAAGAGATGCACTGATTAATGGGTGTAATAATCAGTCATTAGGAGTCAATTTAATATTATGTCTATTTAGTAGAATGATAGATTTTTATTACTGCTGTTTAATGTCTTATTTTAATTTTAGTATGTAGTATGTATCTAGATATATATTTCTCTTAGTTTTTCCAAGTTAGTGGACTATAGATTTTTGAGGCAAGTCCTTATGTTTGGATTTTATTTGTATCTGTTGTAGTGTCTCTCCCTTCTCTAATGTGATTACTTGAGTTTTCTCCTTCTTTGGTTAATTTGGTTAAGGGTTTATTATCTTGTTATCTTCCAAAGTTCCAACTCTGTTTCATTGATTTTTAGCATTTGGTTTGTTGGTTTGAACTCCATTAATTCCTGCACTGATTCTAATTATTTTTCTTTGCCAAAGGGTTTGAA
>NW_008341877.1:1283633-1288608 GCF_000622305.1 Nannospalax galili | reverse complement strand
TTTTTTTTTTTTCAAGGCCTTGAGGTGATTCATTAAGTTATTTATATAAAATCTCCCTGAATTTTTTACATAGATGCTTAATATTATACATTTTCCTCTTGGGTCTCTTCTTTATTGAACCCCATTGATCTTGATATTTTCATTCAATTCCAGGAAAATTTTGGATTTTCTTCTGGATTATTTTAGTGACCCATTCATCATTCAATAATGTGTTGTTTAATCTACATGAGTGATGGAATAATAGAGATCTGTAATTTCTCTTGTTGATATCTAGCTTTACTCTATTGTGGTCGATTAGAATACAGAATATTATTTCAATTTTCCTGTGTTTCTTAAGGCTTATTTTATATCTTAATAGGTGACATTTTGGGGAGAAAGTTCTATGTATTGTTCTTGAAATGTGTATTTTCTAATGTTTGGGAGGAGTGTAGACATCACTTAGGTCTGTTTGACCTATGGTAGCATTTAATTCCAATGTTTTTCTGTTCTTTTTTTTTTTTCAGAGGAGATGTCTCTTGGTGAGAGTGGAGTGTTGAATTCACCCAGTACAACTGGGTTGGAGGTGATCTATACTTTCAGACACTTCAGTTAAACTTGGTGCACCTCTGTTTGGTGCATGTATGTATTGAGTTGTACAATACTTTCAATGAATTGTTACATTAATAACTATGAAGTAAACTTCTTTTGATTAGATTTGGGTTGGAGTCTATTTTGTCAGATGTAACAGCTACACCAGCTTGTTTTCTAGCTTCATTCCCTTGGGAACTTTTTATACCCCTCCTTTACCCTGAGGTGGTGTCTCTCCTTGATGATGAAGTGTGTTTTCTAAAGGCAGCAAAAAGTAGGATCCTGGGGAAGTAGAATATGAATTGTTTGTCTTTTTGTAAAAGACTATTTTCTAAAATATTTTATTATTTTTATTTTTTATATGCATCCATGTTGTGCAATGCCTGTGGAGATCAGAAGAGAGTGTTGGATCCCAAGGAGCTAAAGTTACAGATTGTTGTTATCTACCATGCTGGGTCTGGAACTTGGGTTCTCTTCAAGAGCAGCCAGTGCTCTTAACCACTGAGCCATCTCTCCAGGCCCTGAAAAGCAATATTTTTAAATAAATAAAAATAAATGTATTTTATCCAGTAAAGACAGAGAGATTATATACATAGTTGTAGTAGCTTCCAGTAAACAAATTTTATTTTATTCATTTATTTTTGGTGTGTGTGTTTTGTATGTGTTCACATGTCCATGCAGATGGCCATGCAAATGTTTGTACACGCATATGAAGGCAGGAGGTCAACATTAGTGCCTCCTAGCTGTACTCACACATTTAAATTTTTATTAAAAAGTTTTATTGACATACAGATAATTAGGTTTCATGATGACATTCCCCCAAATGGAGTTTTATTGTTTGATTTTCTTCCTCTTCTCCTTCATCTCTCCTTCTCTTGTGCCCGCCCCACCCAATCGTGTCTTTCCAACTTCATGTTACAGGTGATCTTTGCACCCCCCCCCCACTTTTCAAACCTCTCGTCATTATTTCTTATGTACATTCATAGATGTCACCCACTCTCAAACCCCTCACCTGTTGCTGAATGTGAAGGCCATCTGTGTGGCTAGTTTCACTGACCAATGAGAGGAGAGATTCACCTACCCATGTTCTCTAGGGGTCTCTACAGGGATGCACCAACACATCCAGATTTTTACCTGGGTGCTGGGAGCCAAACTCAGGTTCATGTGGCATACAGACATTTTATCAATTCAGCCATCTCCCCGGCCATTTAAAATAAATATTAAATACTAGAAAATTAACTCACAAATACACACACTCTCACACAGAACATTTAACTTATGAGTTAAAAATACCATGTACAGTAAGTCATTAAAATTAGAAAAGAATAAAAGATTAGAAAAAAATACAGTAGACAGAACATACACTATCAGTAACAGAAAATTCAAATCAAATCAGTATCAAAGACTTTGAGGTTCAGCTGGGTGCAGTGGTACATGCCTTTAATTCCAGCACTCAGGGTGCAAAGACAGGTGGATCTCTGTGAGTCTCGGGCAGCATGGTCTGCATAAAATGTTCCAGACTAGCTGGCTATATAGGTAGTCCTTCTCTCAAAAAAGCAAGCAAATAAACAGACAAACAACATTGAAGTTCAGTCTCAGGGAGGATGCCAGCTATGGTTTATGAATAGCAAATTCTGAGAAAGATGCAATTTCTTGGAAAGAAGATAAATGCCCTAATACTGATCATAAACTTACTTTGGTTTATTTAATCTGTTTCCACCTACACCCAGTTGAACATACTAGAAAATTTAAATGACTTATTTGTCAAATATCTTTTTAGATGGTAAGTGAGAGAAGTGGAAGAAAAATAGAAAAACCTAGTAGTTGTGGCTGATTATCAAGTTCCCGAAGCACCCCATATTCTGAAGTCTAGACTGCAGGTAAAGCAGCTCTGCTGGTGTGGCCGGGGGTCGAAATAGCCTTGGGTACAGGAGCAGTGGTTTCAGATATCTGGACCACAGATAGAAAAATGTGATGAAGAAAGATAAAAGTCTGGTGGAATCCCTGATTTACACTCAACAGAGAGTTTATCAGCTAGCTCATTCTCTGCATCACGTCCCTTAATGATTAAAATTCATAGAGCGGGTTCTACGGCTTGTAATCGGCTCAGATGCCAAAAAGTTCTTTCCAAGATTTCATAGCCTTGTAACTGAAGATAAAGAAATTTTAGATTAGAGATGGGTTGTCTGTGATGTGTTTATTTCAAACTACATAACTCGGAAGAACCTACTGTATTGGTGACACTTTCATCATTGTGAACAAAATACCTGATGGAAACAATTTCAAAAAGAGCTTATTTCTCTCAGTTTCAGAAGTTTCAATGCATCACAGTGGGGAAGGTACAACAGAGCTCCTAGAAATAGCCACAGAAAGCACCACCTGAAGAATGGGAGTAAGGTCCGATCAGTACACTGGTATTGTATACAATTCCAAATCTCACAATTATTGAAAATCACTATGATGTACTTTTAGTGTTTTTAAGGTTTTTTAACAGAAGTATTTATATAGTTATGCTCGATTGATCCTCTTTTTTAGCACTATGGTGTGTGTTTGTGTGTGTGTGTGCCTCTTATCTTTTTGTTTATAAATTCCCACAGCTAGAAAGATTACTCAAGCAGAACCTCATCTTCACAACATCATCCTTACCTGGACAGGATTCAAATGACAAGAACTTGAACTTTGCATTGGTACCATAACAGGTAAACCTTGGGTGATCTTATAGAAATGCTTCCAGTATTATTCATATGGGAGGAATATAAGTCATTTTTAGTCGTAGAGCAAACTCTGGAGGTTTTAAAACTTGATCTTTGCATTCTCATAAATTTCGTGTATCAATAAGTGGGTGTATATAGTCACCTGTTTGATTCCGGAAAGCATATGTCGTTTCTAAAAATAGGATGTGATTGGAATACTAGAGTACAACTTCTGAGGCGGGTACATAAAAGGAAAAGTAATGTAGCTTCTTCCTGTACATATATAAGGGCATGTGGTGTGTGTGTGTGTGTGTGTGTCTGTGTGTGTGTGTGTTGTGGCTATGTGTGTTTGTGTGCCTGTGGGTGGTGTACTATGTAAAAAGTGAAAGTATCTTCAAGACATCACTCTGTGAGAAAGCGAAGCCACATGGACTCATCTCATGTAGGTGCTCTCCTCCGCAGTGCTACTTTTTAATTCACCATTGTCTAGATTTGTGAAAGAGTGAGATGTCCCCAGTCTAAACTGTGGTGGCCTCCTCATATTTTGGGTCTTCCTAGCTGATGGCCAAGATGAGGCACATAAAAATTAAATACATAAAACAATTACTGATGTAAGCGACTATGGTTAGGAGTGGTTTGTAAATGCAGGACTAACAGTTGTGACACACTTACTAGGTGCAATAAAATATAATTAGGGTGATTTCTCTAAAGAAGAGAGAAAGCAAAGCAGAAAGTGAAATCGTAATGAATTTCTTAAAGAAAAGTACATAATTTTGAATGAAAAAGACATCTACTTTTTAGATCTTAAGAAGGTAAAATCACACTCATGTCTTCTTTTTAAGGAAATTGTTATCATGTAGTCAATACTTCTCCCAGTATTTCATTTATGGAATACAATTATTAGTTGAAAATCCCAGCATCATTCCACACCAAACTGAGCACCTACTTGAATGAAGTAAAGTAAGCTTAAATTCCATTGTGTACTTTGTGTTTATTTGCCTTCTAACTATGTTTGAATTTACAGAATTTTTGTCTCTCATTCAAATAACTTATCCTTTATTAAATCCAAAAGTTCTGCTTTAATAAAAACCACAACAAAAACTGAAATGCTATAAGGAAAGATCTCTAAGTGCTAGTTGAGGGGTGAATTCTATAATAATTTATATCTTTATTCACTGATTATTTATGTTTGGATCAATATTTTTTACTATTCATAAATTAAAATTATTCACTACATTTTGAATGATAAAATTAAGGAGGATTTTAAATCAAGACTTTTTTCTTCCTTTAATAAATAAATGAGTCTACTTTTTCATATGAAGGCATAAAGTGAATAAACAAATATCAGCGACCAGAAACAATACTGTAAAATTTTAAGACCTATCTGTATTTCTACATAATTTTTTGAAATTTTCAATTTTGTTTAAAGAAAAATTGGTGAAGAGATTTTAAAAGCCAATCTCAAACAGCAGTGGAAAATCATAACCTTTATCTAGGTATTTGATATTCATTTCAACCCAAATTTTATTTTTCAATATTCCTTAATGCACAGTGTCTCTTCAGAAAACAGATTAACATTTTGATGGGAATTTTCTGTCCTTCGTGACTTAGTTTAGTGAAGCAAAATGTTAACAGGCACGTGCTCCCACAGAGGATTACAATGTGAAAATTTACTTTTCGTTTTACAAATATTTCTGAGGAAGCTGTAAATTCAG
>NW_008341877.1:1227712-1283481 GCF_000622305.1 Nannospalax galili | reverse complement strand
TAATAGTGAGGAAAAACCACACTTTGTTCTTGGAAGAGTGCAATGACTAAATCTTGTTTTATGAGTTTTTGAGAGTGATTCATATTTGTGTCAGTTTATACAGAATCAAATATTGGTAACTGGAAGTGAACACAAAGATACAATATTTTCATTTAGTCAGGAAAGGGACATAGGTCCCATTGTTGGGCAGTAAGACTGTCAACCTGAGAATTTATTCCATTTCTCACCAATTAGAGTCATTTTTCCATTGTCTTGTTATTAATGGCTAAAATTAAATTGAACTCAATTTCAACAAAAGCACACCAGAAGGAAATTTATTCTGTGTTTTCTTATTAATAAGAAGTTCAATAGAAAAGCAAACTAAATCCTCCAATAAAAATATAAATGATTAAACATCCAAATTAACCATAAGCTACTACAAATCAGAGCAGTGGGGAAAGGCTGACAGCACTTCAACTTCTGGATGACTTTTTGTGAAAAATATGGTATTTGCTATAAAAATAAGTTATAAATTATTTTTTATTTTTTAATATTTTTAATTAAAATTTTTTATTAATTTTATTTTGTATGTATAGGTGTAATACCTTCATTTATGTAAGTGTGCCCATGTCATGTAATCCTCTCAGAGATCAAAATAGAGCATCGAATTCCCCTATAAATGGAGTTATTGATGCCTGTGGGGACTTGGAACTGAACCTGGTTCCTCTGCAAAAGCAACCAGTACTCTTAACCACTGAGAAATCTCTCCACCCTCTGTAAATTATTTTTGAAAGTCTTTATTAGTATAATTCCACCAGTAAAATTCTCAGCAATTTATGGAATTAAATACATTATGTCTTTTTGAGGATAATTCTGATCATCTCTGAAATTAGCATAGAAATGAAGTTAGGTACAAGAAAATCTGCTTCAGTTACAAATATTATACTAAGTATTAAACTAACAAACAGGAAAAATATAAGACAAAACAACCCGCTTTTGCTCATAATAGTTTAAAAAATATTTGCCTCAAACATCCAATGTCAATTGCATTGAAAAAGAATTTTTGTATATGAAACTGTGTATTTTAATAATGAAATGGAGATCTTTTTAAAGGTTAAAACATCATTTAATTTATGTCTTATAGGGTTTATACTGAGTACAATATTGTATAACTGTAATAATTCAACTGTAAACCTAAAAATTTACAGCCAAATTTGAAAGAGATGCATCCTACCTCAGGAAAACGTTATTGAATATGTCAATTGTGTTGTAATGATATGCTTCTTCTAAGTATGTTGTTATTAAATAAATCATTTTTAAAAATTAAAAAAAAATATTTGCCTCATGGTCAGCTACAATATGTTAATTTTCAGATATTAGTGCTCTACAGGGCTTAAAGTATAGATGCCTTCAAGAAAACTAAATAAAACATTTTAAGTTGACATTAGTAAATCGTGCTGGATAGCTTTAGTTGTCGACACACCTGGATAGTGGAAAACTCAGTTGAGATATTGCCTCCACTGGATTAGCCTACAGTCATGCCTGTGAGACAGTTTCTTGAATCTTGAATAATGTGGGAGGGCCAGCCCATTAGGGGAGTGCCAGCTTTAGGCAGGAGGTCCTGTGTTGTATAAGAAAACAGGTTGAGTACAGCCCAAAGAAGCAAGCCAGTAAGCAGTGTTCCTCCATGGCCTGTGCTTCAGCTCCTGCCTCCAGGTTCCTGCCCTGAGTTCCTACCTTGGGCTCTCTCAGTGAGGAACTAGGAGATATAAGCCAAATAAACCCTTCCCTCCCCTGTCTGGTATTGGTCAGAGTGTTTTGTCACAACAACGGGGACACTAAGACATAAATCAAGAAAAGGGACTTGGATGTGAAAAACGAGAAAGAGAAAACATACTTTTAGAACTCCATCATTCATCAACATTGCTGAAACAACCCCATCATGACATTCCCTTCTCTGTATATTGAATGCTTATATAGTGTAAAACTTTATACTCATAATGTTCAGCAAGCCTGACTGAAAATTTCATAGTTCATTGTGATGCTCCATATATTTCATTGTAATGTGAGATAGTAACTGAATCTTATATAAAACCTCATACAATTTCAAATTTTAAAAGTCATTGAGGGGCTGGAGAGAAGGGTCAGAAGTCAAGAGCTCTGGCTGTGTTTGGTTCTCAGCTCTCACATAGTGGCTAATAAGAGTCTGTAACACCAGTTTCAGGGTGTCTGACACACTCTTCTGGTCTCTGCAGACATTGAGTGACATTGATGCATTTACATACATTCAGACAAAACACGTAAAATAAAAATAAACAAATCAAAAATGAAATAAAATAAAAGATATTGACTTAAATTCTTTGTCTCTTGGAATGCATTCCAAATTGGATGATGAACAGGAGAAAAATTATTAATTCTATTGCTATGTAGTGCCACAAACCTGGGAGATTTTTAACAAAAAGTTCCTAAAATAAGTGAGTTTTCAAATATAGAACCATTTCATTTAAATTTACTTTTTCCTTCTTGTTTCTGATGGGGACACTGGACATCATTTCTGTAAGTGAAGACAGGAATGAACAGTCACTTTCTTCCTAACTAACATTATTCCATCGTTTCTGAGTACCTTAAGCCTCTGTAGATAGAAACTTTTACATTTCATCCTTTTATATACCTTCTTGGGTCAGTTTACCAATTTATTTTCATTTAGTCTCTAGGAGCTAACAAACTGGCAGGATGTCAAAGACAGGTATAGAGAAAATGGCAAAAATTCTATTTTCTCCATCCACAAGCAGTAAAAAGAAGGAAAGTACCACTTTCATCTCTTTAATATGAATACATTTTTCACTCCTGAAATGAGAGAGTACATCCTGCTTTATTTGAAAAATGTTCCCTTTAGGAATGAAAGAGTTGTAGACAAAGGAAAACACGTTAAACTCCATAGCGCTTTGAGCTGGATCACGTTAGCTACCTCTTCCTGTAAAGCTGATTGATCTTCGAAAAGCCTGAAGTGATATTTGCTGGCAGCTGCTGCTATTCTTTGAGAGCAGAAAACCCACAGAATTCACGAAATTTTTCTCACGTTAATTGTCAACTTTGACAAAAATGTCATAAATTCTTGATTAACACTGAAGCTCTCTGAGGCTTGGAAAGGCTGGTGGCTGACTTTACTGTTATAAAATTCATTGGCCTACGTTTAAGGAAATAGTTTTAAGTTGAATTTGATTTAGTTATAGTTCACATTTTAGGGCACCAGGACTGTGAAGTATGTGTTAATGTAATGCACCATTTAAATATTTATTGTAACAAATTTCCAGCTGTCAGGACACTTCAAATTCAGTTACATTTTTCTTTATTCTGCCACCTAATCTAGGTTATGACCTAAGATAACAAAAAACAAGATGTGTTCAAACAAATTACTGGAACTCACTATGTAGACCTGGTTGGCCTCAGTCTCACAGAAATGTTCCTGCCTTGGCCTCCCAAGTTCTGGGATTAAAGGCATATGTCACCACACCCAGTACATTTAGTCAAAATTTTGAGGGCACTCAATGTTACCCAGTGTGAAATCTGAACACCTGGGTATATGGTAGGCAGGAGGAGAGCACTGTTTATACAAAGATGGCTCTTTGGGTACAGATACGGTACAACTGAGAAATCATCTGTCCTGTATGAGGAGCAGAGAGTCCTGTAGCAATGGATTTAAGTAGGCGGAATTGGGAAGGGAAAGGAAGCCACAAATGGGTGGTGGGGAGCAGACTGGACACAGATGCTTAGCTGCCATCCAAAGAAACAGTATTTCCAGCTCTAGATAGAACAGAGTATCATTGAAATGCCATGTGATATCTGTTGACTTAGGAAATAATAAGACATTATATGGCACATTATAATGGTAGTACAAAGTGTTTGGCTTGCAAACTATGTGTTATGGAAGACAGCACCTGGAATCGGGATGTGGAGGTTTTTTTTTTTTTAAATTTTTTTTTTCATATTGTAGACAAGTTGTTTTATATATGTTATATGATGGTTTAGTAATGAAAATAAAGTGTTTCATGGGATTTAATAGATATTTAAGAGCTATAAATGACCCAGGGGATAAGAAAAACTTAGAGGTGGAAAAACCAAGTAGATGAACTGAGTGAGAAAAGAATCAAGAAAAACGGGTTTGAGTAAGCACACAGGGTTATCACTGCAATGATCTGCAAGGTCTTTCAAGGCTTGATACAGAAAGCTAAGCACAAACACTCAGCATGGTATCTTCCTTTCTAAAAATGACTTTGATACTTGAACACTTTGACATATCTTTGTTAGCAAAATAATGGCTAGGCCCCATTCCAAAGACATACCAGAAACCTGTCTTTCAGAATAATCTAGCAACATGGATAGATTGTTCCCCCTAAAATACCAGTTTTGAAAATTGGTACTTTAATCTCCAATCCTTGTAAATGTCCCCATTATACTAGGATGAACTATGAGTTGTCATAAACCAAAGAGTTAAAGAATTAACCAAATTAATTATGAGTGGTGTGTTTTCAGTTCTTAGATTACAAAGTTGACATCAAGCAGAGAAGCAGTTACCATTAGAAATATTTATTATGTACTCATACGCCTTCTCATTCAAAGGGTCTACCTCCTGACCCTCTCTTATTGATTGGATTCTACATACTGAAGTTGAACATGCATCACGTGTAAAGCAAATATTGAGATGAGATTGTTGTTTTCCTCGGGACATAATACATACACAAGAAAAACGTTTGTAATAAAATAAACTCACACACACATACATACATATATAGAGACACAGAGAGAGAGAGACAGAGAGAGAGAGAGACAGAGAGGTAGCTTATGAATCACTAATCTTCGGTGCTTGGCAAAATGGATGCGTAGAGGCATCTCCACATGATGTCTTGAAGAATGTTTCTGGTTTTGTAAAACATTGTTAAATATGCTTCAATTTGAAGAAGATCCATACATAATGAAAACATAAAAGTTAAAGTGAAGAAGACCATCTGATATGTATCAACATATATATGTCTACCAGCAATTTCACTCATATGTATTTAGCTCAGGAAAATAAAAATTAATAGGTACATGAATAAACTGAGGGCTGGAGACATGACTCTGTAGCTATAAGCATACACTATTCTTTCAAAGCACCTGAGGTTGATTCCCACCATCCATATGGACAGTTCACAGCTGCCTGTACCTTCAGCTCTAGGTAGATGCCCCTGGTCTCTGCAGGCACCTGCACTCACATACACATACCCACACAGACACACACGTATACGTATTTCTTTAAATATATAAATCTTTTCTGAAAAAGCTGTAATTATAAGTGTTCATCACAGGTTTGTGCAAATATGTAAAACTGAGGCTTGCAGGTACCTGTAATCTAGACAGTAAATTCCAGCTGTGATATACAGTGGTAGATACCAGTGATAAAATCAAGTAAAGTACTGACCCTTGTTGCAACAGAGCTGCATCTCAAAAGCGCTGTGCTCAATCAAAATAGCCAGATGCAAAAGTCAGCTCTTACATGAATCCATCTATTTGAAATTTTCAACAAAAAATCTACACTGTGGTGCTAGAAATAGCAATTTTGCTTAAAGATGAAGAAAAACTGATGGGAAAGACATTTCAGAACTTGATTGAAATTGAGTTATTCTGTATTTTGGCAGATGTTTGTGTTATACAATTGTAGGCATTTGAGAAAACTCATGAAACTAAATTCAATAGTTTATCATTTATCAAATATTCTCTAATCAAAAAATAAATAATTTCAATAGGAAACATGCATATTGAAAATATTGCAGAGCTTATGGGTTGCACAAATCTAAAGGGGAGAGAAGGCTGAGCTGAGCAGAAATTGTTTTAAAAGCTTTGGGAGACTTGAGCATGTTAACATTTTTAAAAAAAACAATAGAGAAGAAAATGTCAAATTTTAAAAGAATATATTGATAGAGAAATATACCAAGATAAGCAGATGGAACTGGATTAAAGTCACTACACACATTTAATTTTCTGCTTAAAAAGGTCAAAAAACAAAAACAGAGAGGGGGCATTCAGAAGTCTGGGTCTTGGCCCAATTAATTTTTTGTGGGCTACATAATCAATCATGAACAGAGACTAAACATAATATTTTCATTATCTTAGCTGCATGTTGACCTCACAAGGATAAGAGTAACTCTGGAGCCTCTGTAACTGATGTCTAACAAGGTAGATAACTTTTACCATGTCAGAGACATTTCTAAAATGGACACTTCCCTAAGCTATGGCTTTAGTAAGGAATAAGCAGTAGTAATTCTTGTCTAAATTTGTTGTTATAGAAGAAAAGTCAAGTGCGACCAGAAACTTTGCACAGGAATCACCAGGGACTGTAAACTCTGATACAAATCAAAACTGTCAGATAAGTTTGGAAGGAGTTTACAAGTGAAATGATTTCACAGCCACGTATACTGCCTTCTAACTGTAGTTAAGGAAAGGTGCTTGGGTATCTGTTAAATAGAATAACGTAAGAACTATAGGTAATGGTTGAGATTCTTTTTGGCCCAGGCACCTCACTACTCATTAAACTGTGGAAGCAGATGGATTACATTGGCCAAATGAGTGGGCACAAAGAATACCATGCATGCTCCTGTAGCACTACTCGATATTTGAGAATACACGAGGATGGCGAGGCAGTATCAAAGAACAATACTGGCTTGAACAATGATGACAGACCCAACACTCCAAAAACAAAGCTCTCAAGTGGATTCATTGAAATTCACTCACATTTGAAACTACGGAAAATAAAACTTCGGGAAACAAAATAAATGGAAACCATCTGATACAAGAGCAACAGAAATTTTAAAAAAACTCTTCAAAAAATCAAAACTATTATAATAGGGAAAAATTGTATGCTCACATTGAGTATTTAGTCTCATTTGAAACAAATCTCTGGACATTGTTATTTAAAATCTTTCTTGGTAAAATTATGCTTTTTTAAATGATCATTTATTTTATTTTTTCAAAGCCTTCTCTGATTCTACTCAGTTAAATTGATCCGATTTATTAAAACTACTTAGAATCCTTGATTATTTTATTTTCTTATCACCATTAGTGACATATAGTGGCAGATACAGTGATGAAGCGGCAGGATTTACACGGATCCTTTTGGTGAAGGTGCTATTATACTGACAGCATATTTTTTTTCCAAGTCATCATGAATGCAGGGAGTGTCGCAATCTGGTAGGACAGTCATAAGAACCTGTCACAAACAAGTGGTTTAGACATCGCAAGTGTGCTTCTCTCGGTTGTAAGGCCCGAAGGCACATCATAAAAGAGTTTAGTTCTCCTGAGGCAATTCTCTGTTAAAGACAGCTATCGTGTACTGTTGTCCTCACATGAAATTTTCTTTGTGTGTACACAGTCTTTTTATTAATAATACTAAAAAAGTTTTGAGAATTTTCTACATGTGCATTTTTTTATGTATTATCATCATATTCATCGCCTTGTTTCCCACATCCATGCTGAAATGTTGATCTCCTTGATATCGTGGAGCCTCATGCAGGTAACCACAACTGCTGTGAGTTTGTGAGTGCAATCATCGTGTCACATCCAGAAGACTGAATTTCACAGCACTTTTCCTCACTTTCCGATTGTTCTATTTTTCCCTCCTTCTATTCTGTGGTGTTTCCTGAACTTAGGTGGACAGGAGGTTGATAAAGATGTTCTATTTAAGGACAAACACTCATGGTCACTTATTCTCAGTACTTCGACCAATGGAAAAAAGAAGCTTCTCTAAACAAGGTTGAGAACAGCCCAGATGATAGTCTTGCCATCCTCTTTTCCACATCGTATGCTCAACCTTACAAGTGGTTGTATGAATGGTCTATTTAGGGATCAGCACCCAACCATCACTTGTTCAAGTATCTTGAGCAGCTGTGTGTCTCTGAATTCCATGGTTTTCACTGCCAAGTTTCTCTGATTGAAACTGAGAGTAGCTCTTTTCTATGCATATTAACAGTACTATTTAGAAGGAAGATTGGCACTGTGTAGCTTAGCTAAACAATAAGTCAGCTTTCCCTAGTGTCTATGACCTACCCAGCATTTTTAACCAGGTTTACAGCACCAGATATAGAGTCCTTGCAGCACCCCTATGAAAGCACAGAACCCTTTGTTACCCCTGTAATAGTCATGCCACATCTAACCTTGTAGATTTGTATGTAGTTTCTGAGTTCTAAATTGGGTATGACCATTGATACCTATCCCTCCTAACATCCTGTATTGTACCTTCTGGCACTGGAAGCTTCCAATTAAATTGTCTTGTAGCTGAGCCATAGTTTCATCTATTATCTTCATGTGTCTTTGTTCCTCCTGGTCCCAGCAGGGGAACAGAACAAGAAGTTAGGGCTTCCCCATCTCACCTTGCAATCTTCTCCTTCCCGATAGGCAGTTTGTTGGAGCTGCTTTCACAGAACTCCCATCACCCCCTCAGCCTTCTTTTAGCCTTTTCTAAATAGTTGGTTGCCCTCTCCAACTCTAATTATGTAAGTTGCCCACTACAGAAAAATTCAAACTATATTTATTTTGTGTGTGTGTGCGTGTGTGTGTGTGTGTATCAAAGGTGTATGATGTCTTCATTACTAATAGGGTCTTATTAATTAGTTCTGGTGGACATCAAGACTAATAGAAAGAGCTTATATCATTTAGGGGCAGCCTCTAGAGATTCTCTGACTAGCAGTTCAAAAGTACATAGGCTATACTAGCAATGGGATTTTGTTTTTTGTTTTTTCTTTTTTGACCTGTTAGATGATATTGAATTTTAATTAAAAAAAATGTTAACATGTTAAGCTGATGACAAGCAAGGTAAAGCTCCAGGGTTTTTTAAAGAAATCAGGAAAGAAAATACAACTGACAGACTGTCAATAATCTGTAAAATATGACTTTGCATTTATCATCTGTGGCTTATGATTGAGGCTTTCAGTTTTGTTTATTTTTTTTTTATTCAAGGTTTTACTATGAGGTCCTGCCGGGTCTTGAACTCACTACATTGCCCAGGCTGTCCTCAAACTGACAGTGATCTTCCTTATTCTGGCCTCTAAGTGCCAGGATTACTGGCATTCCCCACCACTTTGAGTTTTGAGATTATAGAACTGAATCCAAGCTGTACAGGTCTAGGGAGGGAAGGATGGCAGAATTTAGCCCTGGGATTCAGGAGCCCTCTTTCTCCCTGCAAAACTCAAAAGCCCATCTTGGAAAAGGATCAGTGAAGGTCCTTGAGGTCTCCATACAGCCACTGGCCCAGGTTATTCTAGAAAAGCCTTGAAAGGAAGTTTGAAAGGAAGTTTTTTTGTTTGTTTAACTTTTAAATAATTTATTGAGAATTTCACACATGCATATAAGGTTTTTTTTGATCAAATCCACACACACTCCCTCCCCTCCAACACTCCCATATCTTATCACTTTTTTTCTGACAATTTCATGTAACCTTTCTTCCTTTCTTTCTTTCTTTCTTTCTTTCTTTCTTTCTTTCTTTCTTTCTTTCTTCTCTATTTTTCTTCATTTTTGGCTACTCTAACATTCCCCCCTCTGAAGAGGTAATCCTAAAATCTTTTGGGGAGTAGATAAGAGCTCCCAAATACTTTTGACATTTTTGGCCTTTGGAATACAGTATGCTGCTAAGAGGCCCAAGGACATTTTGACTTTTAGCAAAGAAACTGGCTACTTTTCTTTGGTGTCTTCTTACCCTAACTGCCTAGCCAATTCCTACCTCCTATTCATATCACATCGTTCTCTAAAGAGGGTACCCAAATTGCCATTTTGGAATTGGGACCCAGACTCCTCTGGCTTCTTCCATGCTGAACAGGGTGAGGCAACTGGGGTACCCCTTCAGTGGGTCTATCTCAAAGACTCCCAAATTGCATAACTCTCATGTGTAAGGAGAAAAGAAAGTCCTTGACTGGTGAATAGGAGATGTGAAGGAGAAGTAAAGGCAAGAGTATTTAGCATTACAAGTTCTAGATGGGGAACCAGAAGAAAGTCAGAACAGGGCAAATTTCAAATATTCATATCAGAATCCATTGGGAATTCTTGATGAGTGCTTCCAAAAGCATGGCTCTATTGGGTTCCTCCTCATTTTTCTTTTGTCTGCCAAGGCTGGACTCCAGAGTGATGGACTCAGCATTTGTTTTCAGACACTTGGATAGCTTATGGAGTGGTAGAATCCATATCAGTTCCCTCTCAAAGGCTTCAAGATACAGGAAGAAAACAAATTTAGCTATAATTTTAGAATAATGGATTGTCTCCCTTAGCTAAGGTGGGCACAACAGCAGCATCACTTTCTGTTAAGAAACAAAATCATCAGTGAGAAATAATTGTCTAAATAACATTTTATGTGGACTTAAGCATAATATCTGGGAAGTGTAATCCTTTGAAATCTTAAAGGAATATACTGATCACTTTACTCTTTGGTTATACTTTCCTTGTGGGTGTTTAAAACCATACAGTTGGCCAAAATAAACCAATTTATTTTTACTCTCAGGTCACTGGAGGATCTGTTCCTCAGGGGTCACATGGACTTGGAAGGAGCCCCTGGCTCCTTACTTTTACCAGTTCCATCTATGTGAGGATAAGTCAAAGGTACTACTCAACCATGGCTGGCTTCACTTGGAAGCATGGAGGTAATGTGCCCTCTGTATTGGCCCTCCTTTTTGTAGACTTTGACACTGGTTCAAGTCCATCTGGTGGGGTCACCATGGCCTCCCTGAAAAGGAGGACAGCTGACTCACCACAGTTATAGAACATTTTGAGAGAGGCTCCATAGTTCCCTGGAACTTAGTTGACCTTGGAGAGCAAGGATCAAAACTGTCCTTTAAGTCCCTCTGATCAGGTTAGTATAGGCCTCGAAGTATGGCTGTTAAACATCCAAAATTAGCTCCACCAGTCTGGTATTTTAATTACCATGTGCTATGTATAAAACTTGGGCAAAAAACAAACAATCTCAGATAAACCTTGATTAGATATATATTTTTTATTCCTTAAACTAATTGAATAAACTATGACTTTAGAAATTTTAAGAGCATGTGTATATTATTTTTGTCTCATATTTATACAGCATAGCAAACCTACATAGACCTTCATCACTTTCTTAGGCTTTCTCATTTTTTCTGTCCATTATGGAAAATATCTCCATTCCCATATAGTTTTAATATCTTTTACATTCTCATTTTTTTTAATAATTATGAGACATATTAACATTAACAAAATTTCCATCTGTTGTGAGAATTCTTTAACTTGGGATACTAAGTAATGCTTATCCCCTTTTAAGGTTCTAGTGTCAAACCATTGTTTGATTAAAGTTTTCCTGGAGAAACAATGAATTTACTGAGCTTACTTAGGGAAATGACTCAGGGGTTGTTGAGGTATATGAGTGACCTGGGGTATGCACACTGGAAAGCCTTTACCCAGCATTGTTCAAGCCTTCTCTTCCTAGCCTTCCCCAGATTATATACTTTAGTCCTCCCAAATCCAGGAGGCCATGTGTGATTAAGGCCAAATTACATACAGTTGGCTGGAAAGAGTGGCTGAATACTCTAGTGAGGGTTCACTGACCCTGCTTGCCCCTCCTTTAATGCAGGAGTACAACTGTCAATAAGCCCAATAGTGACACTATTTAGCAAACAGGCACTGCTGAAGTCATGATGATGGTAGTTATTTCACTCAGAAGAGACTGCTTTACAGCATCATCTTATTAAAAGAACATGGAATATAAAAGAATTTGATGCTGGGATCGACAAATGAGTGAGAACATATGTCTTTTTGTTTTCTGAGTCTGTTACTTCACTTAATATAAAAGTTTCTAGATTCATGCATTTACCTGCAAATTTCATTATTTCATCTTTCTTTTCTGCTGAATAGAAGTCCATTGTGTAAATATACCACATTTTTGTTAACCACTCATCAGTTGAGGGACACTTAGGTTGCTTCCATCTCTTAGCTATTGTGAAAAGAGCAGCAATAAACATGGTTGTACAAGTGTCTCTACAATAGGATGAGTCCTTTGGGTATATGCCAAGGAGTGTTATAACCAAGTCATACGGTATGTTCATTTTTACTTTTTTAGCAGTTCTCCACACTGTTTTTCATAAGGTTTTCACAAATTTGCAATCCGACCAGCAGTGAATGAGCAATCCCCTTTCTCCACATCTTTGCCAGCATTTGGTATCATTTGTTCTCTTAATCTTAGCCATTCTGATTAGGGTAAGGTGAAACCTTAGGGTGGTTTTAATTTGAATTTTCCTAATTTCTAACACTGAACACTTTTTAACATGTTTCTTAGCCATCTTTATTTCTTCCTTTGAGAACTCTCTGTTTAGATCTTTAGCCCATCTTTTAATTGGGTCATTTTGTTTCTCTATTCTTTGTTTTTTGAGTCCTTTATATATTGTGGATGTTAAACTTCTGTCAGATGTGTCACTGGTGAGGATTTTTTCCCTACTCTGTGGGTTTTCTCTTCACTTTTTTATTGTTTCTTTTGCTGTACAGAACCTTTTTAATTTAATGAAGTCTCACTTATTGATTGTCAACCTTAATTCCTGAGAAACTTCTGTCTGATTTAGAAAAACCTTTCCTACACCTTTGTTACCACCCATATTTTCTTCTAATAGTTTCAGGGTTTCACGTTTCACACTGAGGTCTTTGATCCATTTGAAGTTGACTTTTGTACAAGGTGAAAGATAAGGATCTAGTTTCATTCTTCTACAGGTGAAGATCCAGTTTTGCCAACACCGTTTATTGAAGATGCTGTCTTTCCTCCATTGGGTGTTCTTGGCACCTTTGTCAAATATCAGGAGGCTGAAATTGTGTGTACTCAGATTTGGGTCTTCAGTGATGTTCCATTGATCTATGTGTCTATTTTTGTGCGAGTACCATGCTTTTTTAATGACTATAGCTCTACAGTATATTTTGAGATCTGGTATAGTAATTCCCCCAACATTGTTCTTTGCACTCAGGGTTGCTATGACTACCCAGGGGTTTTGTGCTTTCATATGAATTTATAATTTTTTTTCTAATTCTGAGAAGTATGTCATGGAGATTTTGACTGGGATTGCATTGAACCTATATATTGCTTTTGGTATGGTCATTTTCACAATATTATTTCCAATCCCTGAGCATGGGAGGTCCTTCCCTCTCCTGGTGTCTTCCTCAATCTCTTTCTTTAATGATTTAAAATTTTCATTTTGGAGATCTTTGGTGTCTTTGGACAGATTCATTCCAAGATATTTTATTTATTTATTTTTTGCAGCAACTGTGAATGGGAGCATTTCCCTGTAGTCTTTCTCCAATTGCTTGTTATTGGTATATAGAAAGGCTAATGATTTTTGTAGATTTATTTTATAACCTGCCACTATACTGAAAGTGTTGATCAGTTCTAGGAGTTTTCTGGTAGAACTTTTGGGATCTCTTAGGTATAGTATCATATCATCTGCAAAAAGGTAGTTTGATCTCTTCTTTTCCAATTAGTACTCTTTAATTTCCTTCTCCTGTCTTATTGCTCTAGCAAGAGTTACAAGCACCATGTTGAGAAGGGGTGGAGATAGTGGACATCCTTGTCTAGTTCCCAATTTTAATGGGAGGGCCACAAAGCTTTCCTGAGGCTCAGTTGAAAAGCAATGGACTAATTTCTCTGGCAGAAGAAATTTCAAGACAACCTAATGAAGAAATAGTGGCATGGATATTAATGTTGAATATTATGCAGATCTACAGTGAAAAAGAGCAAATGGGGCAGAAAGAAATACAGAATGTACAGGATGGATTGAAAAAGAGGACTAGGAATATTGATGTTGGAGCCCTGGCTTGTACTGGAGAGGACCTTTGATGAAGTGCTTAAAATGATTAATAAGGGCTCAAATTTAAACAACAGAGAGAGTGCCTCCAGGGCAAGAACACACCCAGTTAAGCCTCCAACTTGGGAAAGGAAAATGCTGCAGGGACCACTGAAGAGAAAAGCTTCTAAAATGGACAAAGCAGGCTGGAGTCCTGCCAAACTTGCAGTCAAACTTGGCAGTGTCCTTCACCTGGTTCTGACTTTAGAAGCATGAAAGATGCAAGAGTGAAGGGGTCATCAGTTCTTCCTCTGTGGTTTTGGTGAGCCACAAAAGCCAGGCAGAGTACAGCAGGGGTTTCCCTGCATAAAGAAGACCCTGGAAGGCCATTGCATGACGCTGTGAAGGCGAAACCTGGTTGGTAATGAAGAGCCCCAAGAAGATGTTTGAGATGCCAGAGCTGTGAGGCATCTGCCAAGAAGACCTGCATACAGGAAGTGGTACCAGCCATAAGAGAGATGTATGTTGCACTCAGCGAATATGGAGAGGTTGAGCTATCTAAGCCCTTTGGAAGTAAAGGCCCAGAAGTCGAGTGTGGAGCTACTGGATTTTGTGTTTGTCCTGATGGTTTTTGGTCTTATTTTGGTCCAGTATTTCCTTACTATACTTCTATTCCTCCCTTTTGGAATGGGAATGTGTATTTGGTTCCACTGTATTTTGGAAGTATGTAATTTGTTGTTCGATTTTACAGGGGTTTAAAGTTAAGCTATTTCCTTGAGTCTCAGAATAAACTTGGACTGTAGACTTTTGAATAGTATTAAGACAGGTAATGACTACGGGGACTTTTAAAGATAGACTGAACACATTTTGCATTTTATATGGTCATGAGCTTATGGGGAATAGGGGGTAGATGTGGTGGTTCGAATGAACATGTCCCCCATTGGCTCCAAGTATTTGAACATTTTGTCCCCAGATGGTGGAGCTGTTTTGGGAGGTCTTAGAAGCTTTGGCTATACTGGAGGAAGCATATCACTGGGGATGTGCTTAGAGAATTCTTAAGCCATGTGGGATCTCCAGTTGCTCTCTTGCTTCCGGTGCCTGCTTGAAAATGTAGAGTTTAGCTTCTGCTTCTGCTCCAGCCACCTCCAGTCACCATGTCTCCCCACCATGATGGGACTGTAATTCCGCTGGAACCATAAGCTCAAATAAACTCTTCTTTTTATAAGTTGCTTTGATCAGTGTTTCTATCACAGCAACAGAAAAGTAACTAATACAATGGGGGATGTAACGTTCATTTTTAAAAAGATTTTTTTTAAGTTTTGTTGTACCTATACACATTAAATTAGGTTGCTATTTTCCATTTTATTTTTATAGTTTTTTAAATTGAATATTTGAGAATTTCATACTATATATTTTTATTGTATCCCATAGAACCTCATGTTGGATACCCTAGACACTTAAACTATAGTGGTCATTGCCCATGCTTTTGATTACCCACCAGAATTTCACAGAAAGAGCCTATTGTACACTAAGACTCTACATTCGTGAAATGTAGATCAAGGAAAAATAAAGCTGGTGCTAACTTCAAAGCCTTATCTCTCTTGGTTAGGTTTCATAGTTCTGGAAGGTTCTATGCATGCTACATGAAGAGAAAATCAATCATTACCCTTTCCCAGCTGTGTATCCTGGGAGCTACAACTACTGGCCTGGCAAGATATGTCCAACGGTGCAATAGTGGCATATTATTGAAATAACCAAACACTTTCTACTTGGATTTAAGGTCTGCTTCATAGAATGGAGCCCATAACTGACAGTGGTATCAGGCTTAGGAACCTGAGTTTAGACATCTCACAAACCATGGGAGAGAACCTAACACTATTTTTTCTGGTAAATATATATAGTATTAAACTTATTCTTAATGACTTTTTTTGTTATAACCATAGATTAATGCATCATTCAACTCAACACAGATGCTTCCTCATATAGCAGATGGTGATCAAGACAGAATCAAAATGAGAAAACCTGCAGAGAACAAGAGACTTCAGAGTGTTTATCCCTGAATAGGACACCCATATCAACCTTCTGCCTCCAAAGGCTCAGGTATCATTGCAGAAGGGGAGGCAGAAATAATGTAAGAGCCAGAGGCAGTGGATGACCATAGGAAACAGAGTTCCTCAGAGAGTTGGTCAGTTACTCATATGAACTCATAGCAATGGTGACAATATGCACAAATTCCATGCAAGCTGAAACCGGACAAAAATCCAGCACATACATGGGAAAGTGGTAAGAAAACCAAATCCTACATGAGGAACTATTGCCAAGCAATGACTGAGGGACAGGGGAAGCTGGTCAATCTTGTTTAAGAGTAAGAGTCTTCGTAGGTTAACCAGGTTCCAGTGGATGAACCCACACCAAAGAAAACTGGGTATATAAACCTGACTCTCTCTGCATCTAATATGTATATATAATTGTAATTCACAAACATTCAATTTAATGAGTGGATAAAAGCCTAATTAATCAGGGGCTTAGCAAATAAGAACACTTACTGCTGTTCCAGAGTGCCTGGGTTTGGTTCCCAATATCCACATGGCCAGTAACAACTATCTTTAACTCCAGTTTCAGAGGATTCCTCTTCTGGCCTCCGTGATCACTGCACTTACAGGGTACACTTAAATGTATGCAGGCAAACACTTATACACATAAAAAAATAAATAAAATTTAGAAATCTCAGCTAACCAACAATAAATCAATCAACCAAGAAGTCAAAGAAAGCAACATTCTTGTCCCTTATTGGCTACCTAATTTGGAATAAGTACCTAACTTGTAGTGAAAATTTTTAGTACATAAAAATCAAGTTGTTTAGGGAAAGTAAGAGGGCTTAGTTGGTTAAAGTGTTTGCTGTGCAAATCTGCCAACCTGAATTCAATTCCTGAAACTGCACATTAGAAAGAGAGAGCTCACTCCTGAAAGTTGACTCTTGACCTTCACATGCACAATGTGTCATACTCTCTCCCTGTGATGGCTAATTCTGGTTATTTCCCCAGTACCAGAATGTATAATTGGGATTGATATACTTAGGAATTGGCAGAATCCCCACATTGGTTCCCTGACCTGTGGAGTGAGGCCTATTATGGTTGGAAAGGCTAAATGGAAACCACTGGAATTGCCTCTGCCATGGAAAATAGTGAACCAAAAACAGTATTGCATCCCTGGAGGGATCGCAGAAATTAGTGCTACCATCAAGGTGCAGGGGTCGTGATTCCCACCACATCTCCCTTTAATGCTCCTATTTGGCTTGTGCAAAAGATAGATGGGTCATGGAGAATGACAGATGGCTATCAAAAAGTTAATCAAGTACTGACTCCAATTGTAGCTGCTGTACCAGATTAATACATCTCCTGTTACCTGGTGTGCAGCTATTGATTTGCAAATGCTTTCTTCTCAATACCAGTTCATAAGTACTACCAGAGGTAACTTGCTTTCAGGTGGAAAGGCAAACAGTATACCTCTACTGTCCTTCCTCAAGGGCATATTAACTCTCCAGCCTTGTGCCATAACATGGTTCGAAGGGATCTTGACTGCCTGACTCTTCCACAAAATGTCAAACTGGTCGGCTATATTGATGACATTATGCTGACTGGATCCAGTGAACAGTAGGTAGTAAACAGTCTAGACTTGTTTGTAAAGCATATATGTATGAGAAGATGGGAAATAAATCCAACCAAAATTCAAGGGCCTTCCATCTCAGTAAAATTTCTAGGAATTCAATGTTGTGGAACATGCAGAGATATTCCTTCTAAGGTGAAGAACAAGTTACTGCACTTGGCCCCCTTCGTCCACCAAGAAAGAAGCACAATGCTTAGCGGGCCTGTTTGGGTTCTGGAGGCAGCACATTCCTCATCTGGGTGTGTTACTACGACCCATATATCAAGTGACTCTGAAGGCCTTTGAGTGGGGCCTAGACCAGGAAAGGGCCCTTCAATAGGTCCAGGCTGCTGTACAAGCTGCTCTTCTCCTTGGGCTATAGGATTCAGCAGACCTGATGGTACTTGTAGTATCAGTGGCAGGTAGAGATGCTGTTTAGCTTCTCTGGCAGGCCCCTATAGGGGAATCACAACAGAAGCCCTTGGGATTTTGGAGTAAAACTCTGCCTTTATCTGAAGACAGCTATTCTCCCTTGAGAGACAGCTCCTAGCTTGCTATTGTGGAAACTGAACATTTGAAAGTGGGCCACCAATTCACCATGTGACCTGAGCTACCCATCATGAGCTAGGTTTTATCTGACCCCCCCCCCCAAACCATAAAGTAGGGCATGCACAGAAATAATCCATTATCAAATGGAAATGGTATATATGTGATCAGGCCCGAGCAGGCCCAGAGGACACAAGCAAGTTACATGATGAAGTTTCCCAAATGTCTATGTTTCCTACTCCTGTTACAATGCCTTGTGTTCTCAAGCATGTACCTGTGGCTTCATAGGGTGTACCTTATATTAGTTGACTGAGGAAGAGAAGACTATGGCTTGGTTTACAGATGGTTCTGTATGTTATGCAGGCACCACTTAGAAGTGGACAGCTGTGACATTACAGCCAATTTCTGGAACAACACAATGGTGAAGGAAAGTCTTCAAAGTGGGCAGAACTTTGGGCAGAGCTGGTCATGCATTTTGCTTAAAAGGAGAAATGGCCAGAAGTGTGATTATATACTGATTCATGGTCTGTATCCAATGGTTTTGGATGGATGGCCAGGGATTTGGAAGGAGCATGACTGTAAAATTGGTGAGAAAGACATTTGGGACTATGTATATGGATGATCCCTCCAAATGGGCAAATGTTGTGAAGATACTTGTCTCTCATATAAATGCTCTTCAAAAGATGGCTTCAGCAGAGGATGAGTTCAGTAATCAAGTATATCAATGACCTGTTCTGTGGCTAGTCAGCCTCTCTTCAGCTATCACTGTCATTACTTAATGGGCCCATGAACAAAGTGGCCATGGTGGCAGAGATGGAGATTATGCATGGGCTCGACTCCCACTCATGAAAGCTGACCTGGCTACAGCTGCTGCTGAGTGCCAGATCTGCCAACAACAGAGACCAACACTGAGTACCCAATTTGACACTATTCTCTGTGGTGACCAGCCTGCAACCTGGTGGCAGGTTGACTACATTGGACCACTTCCATCTTGCAGGAGACAGCGCTTTGTCCTTACAGGAAAGACACTTATTCTGGTTATGGATTTGCCTTTCCTGCATGTAATGTTTCTGCCAAAACTACCTTCCAAGGACTTATAGAATGCCTTGTCCACCATCATGGTATTCCACAAAGCATTGCTTCTGACCAGGGAACTTACTTCACAGCCAAAGAAGTGTGACAGTGGATCCATGACCATGGAATCCACTGGTCATACCATGTTCCCCACCATCCTGAAGCAGCTGAATTGATACAGCAATGGAATGGCCTCTTAAAGACACAGTTACAGCACCAATTAGGTGGCAATAGCCTAGAGCTCTAGGGCAAGGTTTTCCAAAAGGCAGTATACACTTTGAATTAGCGTCCAATATATGGTACTGTTTCTCCTAGAGCCAGGATTCACAGGTCCAGGAATCAAGGGGTAGAAGTGGGAATGAGTCCACTCACTATCACCCTTAGTGACCCATTAGGAAAATTTTTGCTTCCTGTACACATGACTTTGTGCTCTGCTGGCTTAGAAGTGTGGGCTCCAGAGGAGCGAGTGCTTCTGCCTGGAGAGACAACAAACATTCCTTTGACCTGGAAGCTAAACTTCCCCCTGGCCATGTTGGGTTTCTAATGCCCTCAAGTCAACAGGCTAAGAAAAGACTAATTGTATTAGGAGGGGTGATTGACTCAGACTACTGGGGGAAATTGGAATGGTTCTCCACAATGGAGGTAATGAAGATTATATCTGGAAGGCAGGGATTCCTTAGGTCAAGTTTTGGTGTTACCATGTCCTGTGATTAAGGTCAATAGGAAAGTGCAACACAACCCAGACAAGACAACAAATGGCCCAGACCCTTCAGGGATGAAAGTATGGGTCACTCCTCCAGGGAAAGAGCCAAGACCTGTAGAGGTGCTTGCTGATGGAGGAGGAAATACAGAATGGGTCGTAGAGGAAGGTAGTTACCAATACCAACTTAGGTCACGTGACCAGTTGCAGAGACATGGATAGTAATTGACATGAATGTTTTTGTCCTATTTGGTTACAAATAGGCTTGTGCATATATACACATATGTTAAGCAGATACTTATGTTGTTCTTTTTTGAATATGTAATTAAAGTAAGTGTTAAGTGGTTAAGTGTTGTGAACTTATATGATCATATTTGGTTATGAGATACTAAAGGACTAAAAATTCCTTGAAGACCTTATCACCTACTCTAAGATATATAATGCATTGGTCATGGTATGATGGGATAGTCATATCATGTTAGGTGAAATTATGACCTCAAATTGTTTTCATTTGAAAATTAAAGATGACATAGAGGGATACTATTGGGTGTCAAGTTGACAAGGGGTGGACTTGTGATGGCTAATCCTGGGTGTCAACTTGACTGGATCTGGGATTAACTGAAATGAGAGAGATCTTCTTGATTGGATCATCTGAAGCTGGAAGACACACCCTAAATGTGGGTGTTACCTTCTGATGGCAGCCCGTATAAAAGGTCATGGCAGAGGACGCTGCTTGCTTTTCGCTGCTTCCTTCTCTCTTGCTGGTGAGTTCATCTTGCTGCTGTTGACTGAAGATTTGCCCATCTTTTGGAATTCATCAGACCTTCAGTGCCAGATGCTGGATAGGTACTACTGAGATATCCAGCCTCGTGGACTGAGCGACTACCAGATTCTCATCCTCTCCAGTGTTGTGCAGCCATTGTTGGACTACTCGGACTCTATCCTGTGAGCTAATCTGAAAAATCCATCCATATATATAATTCATTCTATTGGTTCTTTTTCTTTAGAAAACCTTGACTAATACATGCCCCCACACGTACACTATACACACACACACACACACACACACACACACACATACACACACACACATTAAAAAATAAAACATGTTTGATCTATTTTGGTTTTGAATGATGAGCTAGTGATATAGAACCTATCTGTACTACTGTTACCTGTTGGAATCATTTCCTGTTTAACTAAGACAATCCTATGTTTAACTTTATGTCCCTATAACTTATCCCAGACTTTAACCATAGAAAGTGTTCCTTACTGAATTGGGATCATGGCTTAGTGGGTAAGTATACTTCTGCATAAGCATGAGGACCTGAATTCAAATCCCCAAACCTAGCTGGGCATGGTTGTATGCCTCTAACCCCAGCTCTGTGAGAGAGCAGAGGTAAAAGATAACTGGTTCTTGTCATCTGACAGCCTAACACTTACTTCAGTGAGAGACCCTGCTTCAAGGGAATAAAGTAGAGGATGGTAGAGAAGAATTGACATCTTCATACGACCTTCACATACCTTCACACCCAGTCATGCACACACCACATATATATACTATACACATACACACAAAAGTTTTTATTCACTTATGTTTAGTTAATTATTATTAATTATCATTGAGAAAAGATCTTACTATGTAACCCGAGCTGGCCTTGAACTCACTATGTAGACCAGGCTGTCTAGAATTCACAGAAATCTGCCTACTTTGCCTCTTGAGTGCTGAGGTTAAAGGTTTGGCCCCACCTGGCCAAAAAATAAATTTTTAAAAGGGAAGTGTTCAATTAATGACTGTTGCACAAATTTTCCTCTTCAAAAAATAGTTTCTGCATATGACCAGTCAGGTTCTGTTTGGTCATCTTCAATCACGTGCAAGTTCTTGACTCATGGACTAGCCCATTCCATGAACAGAATCATCTAATATTTTAGAAGTTCTTTCCTAGATGATGTGTTAGGTATCTTTCCAGTACTGTGACAAATACCTGATGTGAATAGTTTAAAGGGAGAGAAGATTTCTTTGAGCTGAAGGTTTTAGAGGTTACAGTTGATTAGCTAGTTTCCTTGTTTCAGATCTGTGGTAAGGTCAGCACATCATGATGCAGACGGCATGGTGATGCAGCTGTTTACTTCACTACAGACAGGAAGCAAAGACATACAGAGGAAGGAGTGGGGGAAAAGCATGACTTTAAAGGCGAATATTCATGGATCTTCTTTCACCAAGTTGCCCTTCCCACTTCAGTTTCCACCCCTCCAATAACACCATCAAATTGTTAATCCATCAGTGTACTGATCCATTGATTATGTCAGAGTCCTCACGATATAATTGCCTCTCCGTAGCACCACCAGCAGACATCAAACCTTGGATATATGAACCTTTTCAGGGGGGAGGTATTTCATAGCAAAGAACAACACAAGGAGTTGAAGCTTGCCTTTTTTTAACCTGTACCAGTTCTTCCTACTTCACCTCCAGAGGGAAAACAATAAATCAGCCATGTATTCCCAGAGGGAAAATTATCAATTGATTATAAACACAAGGAAATTTTGGAACATGCCAAGACTACTTTAGCTTTTGCTACCCATGTGATCCATCACATATATCTACCATTTAATTCTATATTGATATTTGGTATATGAAATTGTTGGAAAAATAAAGCAGAATGCTCAAATTTGTACAGAAATATACTCTTTTTCATTCCCTAAATGTTTCCCAGTGAGCCCAGAGTCAATTGAAATCATAATTGGAATTACCTTAGCAAAAAATTCTGATGCATTTAGCTTAACATTTTTATCTGAAGAACCCGGAAAATTGCAAAAATTGTCAAGGCCTTGATTTTCTTATCCATTCTACTGACGAAATTCCTGAAGTGTACTTCAGTCTGATGCATGTGTATAAATACGTACCCTAATAGTACATTTCACTGTAAATCATATTATGGAAGCAAAGCTCAGACAATATCAGGTGTGTTTGGGGTGGTATGGCCATGGATATAAGCTGACCTCAGAAAAAATAGGGAGGCATTATACTAGGTGTGGGAATTTTGTTTAATGTCTTTAACATTATTTATATTTTAACCTGACTAAACGAAGCAACATTTCAATATCATTTTCATCAAGAAAAGAGAGAAATAGAGAATGGTAGAATTTTCATTTATCTTAGGAAACACTGGAATTAATATTATAGAAGTAATGAAATCACAGGAAATTGCTTTTCTTAAATCTCTCATTGTTAGTATTTTGGCATACATTGCTGCTAATATCCCCTTCTAATCTTTGGAGTGTATCGTAAGAAAATGTGGCTACTGTGTCTCTCCTATTTCAACAATTGCTTTCATCACTTACACCACATTGAACTAATATATGTCTTTCTGTGTATTTACCTGCAACCTAAGTATGTCTTAGAATACAGCAACAATATGCCAGTTAGAAGGGCATAGAAACATATGTCAGATTTATTACTTGTTTTCAATTAAAATATGCTAACTCATTAAACAACATGTCTAAACATTTCCCTAAGAAGAGACCACTAGAGGAAAGATGAAAAAGAAAGTAAGGTCTCTTTGGGGAGATTCATTATCTTCTTATGTTTGCTCTAATGCAGCTAAGAGCGCAGTACAGAGCTCTCAGGAAGATTGTTACTCTTCTCCTTTATCTTTGCAATAACACACACTCAGCTGTTTTAGATTTTCTGAAGAGAATTTAAACTATAGCAAAGTGACTGGCATCAAACAGCCGGTACCATAATAATATGTCATTGGCTTTTAATACTGGCCGCACATTAGACTTAGCCACATCTATTGTGATTTGAGGGGCTTCCTGCACAGGGTTGCTGATTACGTAGATATGTGTCTTCAAATTTTATGAATATATTCAAATATATTAAAGCCATAATGCATTTTTCACTCAATCTATTATTTCAAAATTCTTTTCTATATAAAACTATTCTGATTATGAATATCCAGGTACGATGTCACTATAGTATTACCATTCTATTTACATCATTACTAATGATTGAAAATTAAATTAATTATTAAATAGAGTATCCTGATGACATCTTTATTGATAATACAGTCTTTTTTTACATATGTGGGATTTTCTCAAATAATATAACCAGAAATAGAACTCATGGGTCATTCAAAGGACTATGAGTTCAATATCAGTATCTCAATATCCTGACAATTCTTTGCAAATCAATTTGAATTACATATCCTTGTAAAATGTAAAAGTTATATTTATATTCATCTGAATTTTGCCAAATGTCACTCATATATTTCGTAGATACAGACGTACTCTACGAAATTAATGACAATCGCCCTGTTTTTATTGTTTTCTAGTCATTTACAGTCACATACAATTTTCTGATTCTATTTATAACTGTTTACACCTTATTTCCACCTTGACTTTTGAAGACAAAACATGTATGCTTTCAGGTTATGTGTAAGGAAATGTCCATCCTATTAAAACTAGAGATTGGAAATGTGAGAAAAGATAATATTGCTACATATCTGCATACGACTAGAATATGGAGAAAAATTAGAATCCCATTTTAAACATATGAGAAATTATTAGACTTTACATCATATTTGTACTAAAACAAAATGCTATTATTCTGAGTTACAAATTATACTTCGTAGCTATTGTTTTAGAGAGTCTTTGTCCCAGCTGGCCTTCACAGCACTTGGAAATACTATATTAATACCACGCCAAGGTTTTAGTAGGCAATGTAAATATTAAGACAGAAATTACTGAATTTAATGAAGCATTTATGAAATGATAGTGCTCTTGTGCCTATTAAAAAAGAAGCCAGTACGTATATAGGACTAAGTTAAATGAAAGTGTTTGCCATGAAGGAAGCAGAAGCAATCCCCAAAACAGAAGCAAAGGAGGCCCCACAGCTCTGTGGCTCACATCCTCTTGAGGTTCTTCACTTCGAGCACATGAAAATCGAGGATACCAAAGCCTGTGGGGTCTTCAGAAAGAAGCCCTTACCATTAATTCTGGTGAGCATTTAAGAGGAAAGGCAATAGTTTGTATTATTTTGGGGAGTCTGAGGTATCCCTAACCAACAACTTGTATGGAGACATCCAGTACCTGGTACCAGAGCTGTCATTGAATGATTTTCAGCTTATGGGAGGAGCTTTGCCTACCCATGGAGGGTACCTACATTTGTAATCTTTTGTTAGATAGTAAGTTTTTGTCTTTTTTTGAGCTCTAATAATTGCCCACGATCCAGTAAATAACCTTCCACTTACCCTCGTGAAAACAACTCTAATTAATTAAAATCAGAGCGTTGCACACTAAAAGAGACATGAAAATAGGTGAAGGATCTTTTGGGAAGAAGGTTTTCATTTGGATGACAACGGGGTGAGAGTGGAAAATCGGGCGTGTGCGTGAGATGACTCACCTTCATCATGTACACGGGTAAAACTGTCAAAGAATTTTAAAATGAAAAAAGAAAATGTGGAAATACAAGTTTCCCATCGCATAAGATAGAAACATTCTTTATGATAGTTGTTGGAAGGTCTTTAGGGCTCAATGATGACAACCTTTGGATTTGACCTTTTAGGAAATGAGATGCAATGGAGATGGAAAACCAAACAAATCTCATTGGTTTGCACCTCAGAGGTATCCTACCTGCTTATGTTGTTAATCTTAAACCACCTCAAATCTATTTTGTATGAGCGCTGATATCTGAAATGCTGAACAATTTTGGAGGGAGAATCACGCAAATTTAATTAAATGCTAATTATATCGTGTATTAGTTGCTTTTCTTTTGCTGTGACAAATTTCCTTATGAAATAAACTAAGAGTTTATTTTGACTCATACTTTGAGAGGATATAGTTCATAACGGCAGGAAAGCATGAAGGGAGGCAGAAAAGCACTGTGGCTGACCACAGTGTGTCTACACAAAGAGACATGAAGACTGTGCTCATCCTTTTCCTCATTCTACTTTTGAGTCAACCTAGGACTCAAGCCCATAGATGGTGCCCAAAACACTGAAGGTGCATCTTCTCCCCTCAGTTTAACATCTCTGGAAACAGTCTCAGTGATGCCCAGAGATTTTTAAATCCCATCAACCATAGCCTAATGGTGTACTGTTCCCATAGATGTTCTTTTTCACTTATCTTCCAGTTACAATTTCAGGACGATGACTCTTCCTTAGTAATCCAAATGCTACAGAATAATGATTGCCCCATGTTTAATGAGGATTGGCAGCTGTTTTGTTAGTGAAACTGTATTTTACATTAAATTATCAAAAAAGAACAAAAAGGAACAACTTCTATTAGTTGTGACAGAATAGCTGTGGAGACATGACTTTTTCTCAGATCACAGAATCATTTAGAAAATGAAAAAAGTCTAAGCATTATTTTGTCCAGCTATCTAAGAATATCATGACTGTACTGCAACAGTAATTGTAAATTGCAAACCATACAACAAATTTTTATGCTTTCAAAATAGTATATTAGCATTATACTATGGAAGAATGACTGCAAACTTAGAATTCGTTCTCTACATTTGACTCTGTCTGAGAAACAAAGTGCACATACTCACACGCACACACACACATGCACGCATGAGCTCACGCGTGCACACACACACACACACACATGTAGTTGTCCTTTCAGAATGGCATGTTTCTGAATGGGATAGACTCTCCTACTTAGCACAACCCACAACTGGCCACGATGGTGGCCTCTTATGTGACCTGGACCTGAAGCTGACATTATCTGCCAGGTACTCTGCCTGTATGAATTTCTCTTTGTCTAAATGTCTAGCAGCATGTGCTTCCAAAATATTGCCTCAAATGTTACTTTAGGCTTGACGATTAAGTTTAAGAGAAACATTATTTATTGTTCTTAGTGCTTTCCTTATTTTGCTGTTCAAGCAAGAATAAAGATTTATATGTTAAAGTTGGCTGTGACAAAAATTTATCTGAACATAGTGAACTGCTTTGTCATATTTATAAGTTCCTGTCTAACTCAACTCCTATGCAACAAAATAATGTTATTTAATACCATACACCAAAGCATCTACTCTTATTGTATCTTGGACATTTTGCCAGGGTTTTAAATAGTAACATTATTGTTTAACAATGATGCTCGTGATACCATAAAGATCAGAGATGTGAAGATACATTTCAAATTTTGTTGAACACCCTGTGATTTTCATGGACAGCAATAAGATAATATGTACTCAGCCTTCTGAATCTCAAGCTGCACAGTCATGTAATTATTATGTTATCTCTAAAAGTTCTGGTCCATTTGTAACACATCAACAAGAAGATATCTTGTAAAATTTTATTTCCTGGAAAGATTAAAATTTGTTACATTAAGTGGACTAAAAACAAACAAAACTCACTTCTTTTACCTTTAAATTTTCAAAGCACAGAATTCATGATACTCACTAGTGTGGGCCTTTAATCCCAGCAATTGGGAGGGAGAGGTAGGCAGGTTTCTGTGAGATTGAGGTCTGCCTGATCTACATAGTGAGTTCCAGGTTAACTGGGGCAACAGGGAGACTCTGTCTCAAAGCAAACAATAAACAGTGAAGAAACAAACAGAATTCCTGGTGCCTTGCCTAAACTGGGACACTTCACATGACAGTAATGACTTTCAAAGACATATTTAATTCATTTTCTCAAGAAAGGACGTGTAACTTTATGAATCATATATATAATATCCTGTCTAATAGCACTGCATGTAGTTTTAACATTTGGAATTTCATGTTGGTTAGCTAACTATGCTACATCTCATTTAGGTGAAAAACACTTTTAAAATTATATTCATATTTGCACATGTGGATAAATTAAATTTAAACACTAAAAATGAAAAATATACACATTTTAGTATTTGATCAGAATAAACCCATGAGGACATTATGGGATTTTTCAAAACAATATTTTGTAGTGTTTATTCAACAGGAAAAGGACAGCAAAATGAACTCTCCTGCTGAGTCACGAACAAAGTGAAAATTCAAGGTCATTTCTCAGCCTGTGCTGACTACCATGCCAGTTTCCCTTCTGTGTTGACACAAAGCTGTCCTGTAGGGAGCACACAGCCCAGAATCATGGGGCTCCACTCAACCATAGCCTCTAGGCTGCTGTCTGGAAGTAGCCCTCTTTACCATGTTTGTAGTAAATATGGCCCAGAAAGAATTCTTAACTGAAGAATGAAATAGTCAAATTGAAATGCCCTCAACTATAGTTTACTGTACTAAGAATGTTTTCTTTAAAAATTGGGTATTCTAAAATACACAATTTTCATTTTTTTCAAAAGTTATTAATTAAGAAAGTATGAAAATGTCCCTGGGTTATGGTTGCAGATAATGAATACCTATTATTTTAAGGTGAAAGAATGATAGTGATTCTAAGAATACCCTGAACATTCCCTTACTATGAAGAAGGAAAATACATACCCGTGGTTTGTTGTTATTTTTATGTACATGTTTCCTAACAGCTCACAAAATCCTGCCTGGTAAAGAATGTTCTACATTCTCATTTTCTTTTTTAGTAATTATGAGACATAATAAAATTAACAAATACATTTTCTGTTTATTGTGAGAATTCTTTTCCTGGGGACATTAAGCATTAACCCTTTTAGGGTTCTAGTGTCAAACCAATGTTTGATTAAGTTTTCTTGGGGAACCAATGAATTTACTGAGCTTACTTACGGAGATGCCTGAGGGGTTGCTGAGGTGTATGAGTGAGAATGTAAAAGATGTTAAAAGGATACGGGAATGGAGAGATTTTCCAAAATAGAAAAAATTATAAAGCCTAAGCAAGAGGTGAAGGTCTGTGCAGGTTTGCTGATATATAAAGGATGAGAAAAAAATAATATACACATAATCTTAAAATTTCTAAGGTCGTAGTTTAGTCAACTAGTTTTAGGAACAAAATATATGTCTAATCAAGGTTTATCTGAGAATGTTTGGGTTTTGCCCATGCTTTATCCACATAGCACATGGTAATTAAAAGATTCAGATTGATGGAACTAAACTTCTTGAATATTTAACAGCCATACTTTGAGGCCTATACTAATCTGGTCAGAGGGATTTAAAGAACAGGTTTTGATCTTTGCCCTCCAAGATTGACTAAGTTCCAGGGGACTATGAAGCATCTCTCAAAATGTCCTGTAACTGTGATGAGTCACCTGTCCTCCTGTTCAGGTAGGCTATGGTGACCCCACCAGATGGACTTGAACCAGTGTCCAGTCTACAAAGAGAAGGGTCAATTCAGAGGAAACATTTCCTCCATGCTTCCAAGTGAAGCCAGCCATGATTGAGTAGGACCTTTGACTTATCTTCACATAAACAGAACTGGTAAAATTAAGGAGCCAGGGGCTCCTCCCAGGCTCATGTGACCCCTGAGAAACAGATCCTCCAATGACCTGAAGAATAAAAATATATTGATTTGGGCCAACTCTATGTTCTTAAACACCCAAAAGGAGAGTATAATCAAAAATTAAAGTGATCAGTTTATTTCTTTAAGAGTTTAACAGATTATACTTAGCAGACATTAGGCTTAAGTCCATACAAAGGGTTATTTAGACAATTATTTCTCACTGATGAGTTTGTTTCTAAGAAGAATGTGCTGCTCAGATGTAAGACTTCAAATCTTAGTCTGCAATACTGTAGTGCCACCCTTGTTTAAAGGAGACAACCCACTATTGTTCTAAAATGTTTGATAAATTTGTTTTCTTCCCCTATCTAGAAGCCTTTGAGAGGGAACTGAAACTGATTCTAGCCACTCCAACAGCTATCAGAGTGCCTGAAAACAAATCCTGAGTCCATTACTTTGGAGTCCAGCCTTGGCAGACAATAGAAAAATAAGGAAGAACCCAATAAATGGATGTTTTTGGAAGCTCACATCAAGAAATCCCAAAGGACACTGACATGAACATTTGAAATTTGCCCTGTTCTGACATTTTTTTCTGGTTCCCTGTCTAGAACTTGTAATGCTAATTACTCTTGCCCTTACTTCTCCTTCACATCTCCTATTCATGATTCAAGGACTTTCTTCTCCCCTTAGAGATAAGAGTTATGCAATTTGGGAGTCTTTTAGATAGACCCACTGAAGGGGTACTCCAATTGCCTCACCCTGCATCCCTGCTCAGCATGGAAGAAGCCAGAGGGGTCTGCATCCCAATTCCCTGTCTGCAACTGGGGTAACCCCTTCAGAGGATGGTGTGATAAGACTAAGAGGTAAGAATTGACTAGGCAGTTAGAGTAAAAAGACCCCCCCAAAAGTAGCCAGTTTCTTGGCTAAAAGTCAAAATGTCCTTGAGCCTCTTAGCAACATACTATGCTCCAAAGGTCAAAAATGTCAAAAGAATTTGGGAGTTCTTATCTAATTCCTAAACGATTTTAGGGTTACCTCTTCAGAAGGGGGAATGTTAGAGTAGCAAAAAGCCCCTTCCCAAAAAAAGAAAGAAAAGAAGGAAGGGATGGAGGGAGGGAGGAAGAGAGAGAGAGGAAAGAAAGAAAGAAAGAAAGAAAGAGAAAGAAAGAAAGAAAGAAAGAAAGAAAGAAAGAAAGAAAGAAAGAGAAAGATTACATGAAGTTGTCAGAAAAAATGTGATGGGGAGATATAGGGGGTGTTGGGGAGAGGGAGTAGGCATAGATTTAATCAAAACACCTTATATGCATGTATGAAATTCTCAATAAAGTTTTTTTAAGTTAGGAAATGTAACTGAATACCTGAAAGCTGAATGTACTTCATGTGGATTATGTTGAATGATGTGCAGTGTGTAGAGTTATTACACTTAAAATATAAAAATAAATAGTATTGTCATATTTACCTATTGCAATATGTAAGTGTGCTATAATTCTTGAGTTCCCACCGAGGTGTCTGTGTATGCACTGTGAGCATCTGGAAGTGCTAGGCCTCTTACTAGGTTATAATTGTGTATTTTCCCTTAACATGAAAGAGCAAGTATGATTTGGAGGCCTGAGTTAGAGAATTCAGAGGAGGAATTTCTGTAATGACAATGGGGATTCATATATTTTACAGAAAAGAGATTGCTATATATTGCTAATAAAGCACATTGATATTCTATTTACTTTAAAAAAAAGAGTGTTCTAACTCTGTCCTGCCCTGAATATCTGCTTTTATAAATATGCTTGGCCACCTGACCACAAAGAATTTCCCCCCAGTGATCTTGGGATACATAGGCATCTATACTGCTGATCATACATGCTGCAATTTGAATCTAGCAATGCTGTAGGAATTGAGAACCTATAGAAACTGTAAGGAGCTGGGACTTGGGGTCCAGAACTTCAGAGTCTTAGCTTATTTGGGTCTTCCAGCATAAACAAGCATTTCCTGATTTCTCCACATTTGTCTTTTGGGTGTCTTCTCTGTGCATGGTGTGTCCCAGGGCTCAATTTCCTGTATTGGGTGGGCATCAGGTTTTTCTAAAGAGATTTAATCTTCACAACAATGCATGCACACAGTTACATTTGAAATCACTATCATGTTCATGAGGCTAGAAAATAATATAGAAATTATCATAACTCACATCAAATAATTTCCAGCCTAGTGGAACTGAGCTGCCTATCTAATCCCAGGTTACAAGCAATGTATCCATGATGCTACATGATATTCTGGTGTGAATTGTCGTGTATCTGAGTCTGGGGCATCTGATTGAGTATCTAGGTTCTTGTGTCCAACAACAAAGAGTTGAAACAGGTATATATAGTGTTATAGAGAGAGAATTGATTTATTAAGAAAGGAAAAACAGGGCTGGAGAGATGGCTCAGCAGTTAAGAGCACTGACTGCTCTTGCAGAGGACCCAGGTTCAGTTCCCAGCACCTACATGGCATCTAATGGAGATCTAGGGAATTTGATGCTTTCTTCTGGCCTCCAAGGGCATTCCATAACACACTACACTTAAATGTATGCAAGCAATACACTCATACACATAAAATAAAAATAAATAAATATTAAAAATTAGATGCTTTCCCAAGAATGGGACTCTTTATTAGACATTTCAATATACCCTTCTCTCTGCTGTTTGTGTATCCCAAGCTTTCTTGAACACGCTCTAGAAGAAAGAGTGGCTCCCAGTCTTCCTCTGTAGACTGATGTCTTTTTATGTCTTTATATGCTAATGTTGATATAGATAAACATTAAGATGCTAACCCATGAACTCCAGTTAACAATCCAAACATTTGGGGTTGGAGAGATGGCTCAGCAACCTGGGTTCGATTCCCAGCACCCACATGGCAGCTACTAACTGTCCTTAACTCTAGTTCCAGGGGAATCTGAAGCTCTCTTCTGACCTCCGTGGCATTGTATGACACAGATGCACTCACATATATGCAGGCAATATACTCATACACACAAAATAAAAATAATAAAGAAAATATTAAAAATAAAAACAGTGCAAAAATTCAAAAGTGAAGTCTTTGGAATTATGTTACACTTAAAATTCTAGAACAATTTGTGTTTTCCTTCTTCATTTTTATAAAGGAAAATTCACTTATATTTTATTTTTCTGAGCAAAGTTTTGTTTATTATGAGTATGCAGTGTGTATTTAGTTTTATTTTGACAGAGTCTCACTATGCAGACTTGATTGAACTTGCTATGTAGACCAGGTTGGCCTCAAACTCAGAGATCTGTCTGCCTCTGCCTCCTGAATGCGGGGATTAAAGGTGTAGGACACACCACAGCAGGGACACACTAACTTTCTAATTATTACACCAAAATATATCTGTTTTGAATTCTACTAGAATTCCTGCCTAGTAGTAAGCCATGAATTATTTTGTTGTTACCATTCTTTAACTTGGGTTGGCCACCCAAAGCTTAAAATAGTGTTTCTTGTTTAGTTTTTAAAAAGTTTTTCCAGTTTATTTGTCTATCTCTATGCCCATTAGAAAACTTTAACAGCAACACTGGAAGGGTGTAATGATGGAGAAATAGTTACCAATAAAAGTAATTGTCTATGGGAAAGTACAACTGTCACATCAAAGGGAGTAAGAGGTACATTTCTCTGGAGCCAAGTATGAGTGACCACGGTCCAGGTACACAGATTTGTGTTGCTCCAAATTCCATGTTACAGTGTGGAAGCGGTTTCATTAAGTTTTTATACTGACAGAACAATGAAAGTCATAAATCGAGTCACTTTAAAAACACATTGATGGAAACATTAAGTAGGTGGTTACTGTAAAACAGCAATCTTAGCTATAGGCCTCAGATGCTATCTGACAACACTCAGACTCTTGGTTTGTGGAAGCTAAAGTTTTGTTAACGTGTTCTGAATTCTTTCAGAAATTCTTTCATGAGAAAGAGAAAATAAATCTGGTTTGAATTTCATTATTTATGCTATTCCTTATTTCAGTGAATGGTAACTTCATTCTTGTAAGTTACAAAAATCTGGAAACAACATGTCTAATTTTTTCTCACATTTTGTAACAAACTTACCAAGAAGGTGTAAAGTATTTCAATTCCTCCCTCACTGTCTTCAGAATTCCAAACTCTCCTCATTCCTGATGGAACCACCTTATTTTGCAACTACCTTACCCCCATTCCTCTTCCTCCTCCTCCTCCTTTTCTCCTCCTCCTTTCCCTTCTACTCTTCCTCCTCCTCATCATCCTCCTCATCATCATAATCATCAGCAGCATCATCATCATCACTATTCTAGTTATTTTCTGTTGCTATGGCAGAACATTGACCATAACCAACCATTTCCAATGGGAAAATCATTTATTGCAACTTACAACCACCAGGTCACAATCCTTCACCAAGGGAAGTCAGGGCCGGAATTCAAGGCAGGAATCTGGAGGGAGGAACTGAAACTGGGTCCATAGAGGAACGTTGCTTTCTGGCTTTCCTTCCACCTAACTTGCTTAACTGCAGCCCAGGCCCAGCTGCCCAGGGATGGCACTGTTCACAGAGGACTGGGTCTTCCTACATAAACCAGCAATCAAGAAAATGCCCCACAGACATGGTTACAGGCCAATCTGCTGGAGGAAACTCCTCAGTTGTGTTCCTTCTTTCCAGATATTTCTAATTTGTGTCAAGTTGACAAAAACTGACTAATGTAATCACTATCATCCCACAAACGGAAGCTTGGAAAAACATGCTAAAAGCCAACCTCCACCCTTACCCTAGCTATTATAGTCTCATGCAATCCATTCTCCCATCTCCTTTCTGAAGAGTCTGAGTGCCTTCCCTCCCTCCACAGCAGTTCCTTAAAGCCTACATCATGTCTGCATCCCCCTTGCCTTCTCTAATGCAAGCAGGTTACCCTTTCTGGCCTAAAACTTCTTAATACACTGCCTGCTGCTTCAGGACCCTCTGGCAAGCTCTTAGTTGGACGGCTGTTTTCTCTCTCCCTACCTGATAAACTCTTAACTGCTCTTTAATATATTCTCAATAGTCAAATAAGCTTTTTCTGATGAGATCAAGTGTTTTAGAGCAGAATGTTTCCACATTAAATTGTTTAGCTATGCCAGGTATGATGGTACACACCTTTAATTCCAGCACTTGGGAGGCAGAGGCAGGCAGATCTCTATGAGATCTAGGCCAGGGTATTCTACATAGCCAGTTCCAAACCATGGACTACAGGGAAAACCTGTCTTAAAATAACTAAACAAAATAAAAATGTTTATCATACTAGGAAAGTTTGACTGAATGAAGTGACTATTTCAGTAGCACAGCCATACATTAGATTGCTAGTTTGACTGAATAATGTGACTATTTCAGTAGCACAGCCATACATTAGATTGCTTTTTCTTGTTTGTTTTTGTTTATTTGCCTCCCTGCAGCCCCAGATGGCCTGGAACTCACTATGTAGACCAAGCTGGCCTTAATCTCACAGAGATCTGCCTGCATCTGCTTCCCAAATGCTGAGATTAAAGGCTTGCACCCAGCTAGACAGCTATTTCTTTAAAAGAAACATGCTGTGCATTATTTTTGTTGCTGTTGGGCTATTTGCAGTGTATCTAGTAAGCAATGCAAATGGATATTTCTTTTGCTTTTTTATCTCCCAGGTTAGCAGCATTATCATATTAAATAACTATTGTTTTCCTCTACCTTACTACTAGAAAATAGACTGTAGCTGCATGTATATTCCTTCCACTTCTGTTTAAACTGAGGGTAAATTTCATTCATCTTTGAATCCGACCATATAGAATCACACCTTTCATAAAAGAGGCATTGAAGATGAATCAGGTGAGTAAACAAATGAATTTCATCTGAATCTGAAATTTTTTAAGTGCAATATTGCAATGGAAATTAAGAGTGGTTCATGCTGGTTATTGTAGCATAGTAATGCTACTGCAATGCAAATCCCAGACTGAAGTCCTGGCCTGAGAGAAGCTTCTATAAAGATTTATTGGTGCCTCTCCTTTTGGATATCAGATTGCCTCATTTTCATCACTACATTTTTTTTGCATCTGTGTGTGTGTGTCTACATATATTCACATGTGTGTAGTTGCACCTGTTCATGGGGTGCATGGGCACATGTGTCCATGAAATGTGGAATACCAAAGCTGGTGTCCAGTGACTTCCTTGATTGCTTTTTATGTTATTTATTGAAGCAGAGTCAGTCACTGAACCTGGAGTTCACCAATTTCAGAAAATCTAGCTAGGTACCTTGCCCAGGGAATCCCCTTTCTGCCTCTTGAGTGCTAGTCTTCATCTCTTTTACATGACTTCTCAGGATCCAAACTATGATACTCACACTTTCACTACACTTTACCCACTGAACCATGTCCCCATCCTGACTTGCAAAACTAATGTGCTTTTTTAAAATTACTTTTTATTTTAATTTTTATTATTTTATTTTATTTTTATTGCGTGCATGTGTGTAAGTACACCCATGTTATGCAATGCCCTAGAAGATCAGAAGGAATCCAGTTCCCTGGAACTGGAATTATGGATAGCTATTAGCCACCTGTGGGTACTGGAATCAAACCTGGGTCCTCCCAGTTGTAATGACATCCCCAAATTCTCCCCAACAGTTCAGACTACACACTTGTATCAATGTCCAGTATTTTTCAAAACATATTTTATTGGCTCTTTGATAATTTCATATAATGTAATTTTATCATATTCAAACCCACACACCCATCTCCACCCCAACCTTACTAGCCTCCAACTTCATTTTGATTATTATTGTTTTTTAAACCCTATCATATTTAATATGTGTCCCTAAATGCTCTTGGGTATGGGTCCATCCCCTAATGCTTGGTCAACCTGCACTATTTCACACCCTTACGGTAAAATGACTCTCTCACACAGAAACTATCAACCGTCAATAGTTCTTCAGCTAAGATTGGGGTTTCGTGCTAACCTCATCCCTTTGGGCTGGGCCTTTTTCTGGCTTAATCTTGCATAGATCTTGTACATGCTGTCATAAGTGCTGTGAGTTCACCTGTGCAACATCCTTGCTGTCTGGAAAACACTGATTCCTAGTATTCATTCACTACATCTGACTCTTTAGGGTCTTTCCACCTTCTTTTCTACAGCAGTTTCCCAGCCTTAGGAGGAGAGAGTGTGAAGTAAGTGTCCCATTTAGGGCTGCGCTCTCGGCAGTCTCTTACTCTCTACATATTTATCAGTTGTGAATCTCTGTGTTAATCACCATCTGCTACAGGTAGCTTATCTAATGAGAATTAAGAAGTACACTAATTTATGACATAATAAGTCATTAGGAGTGTTTTAATACTGTCCATTTAGCAGAATATAGCAGTGGGTTCTCCTCTATAGCCTGTGACTTACATAGTCTTGGCCCTGGTAACAGTGGCAGGTATGGTGTCCATCTTGTTAAGTGGGCCTTAAATCCAATAAGAACATAGTTGGTCATTCACATAACATTTATGCCACTATTGCACTAGTGGAACTATCTTGCCATGCCAGTTGTTATTGTACCTCACAGGGTTCACAGATAGATAAAACTGATGGTTACTTTCTCTTCCAGCAGCATGCATAGCACCTTCTAATACTGTAAGGCCAGTAGAGATGCAGCTTTGAGGTCAGTACTAGCTTGATTTCTTCTTGCTCATTCTATGAGTCACTTACATAGTCTATTTAGCAATAGGGCCTTACCATCAATATCTGGCAGGTGACTAAGATCAATGGTAATACCCAGTCTTGTTTAAGGGTCTGAGAGACCTCTGGTCAACATCTCCAAAAGAGGGAGCCCATTCCTGGCATTAGATTATTTGCTACCTATGGTGTTTGGTTTGCCCCCCAGCCCCGTTATAAAACAACTGCGTTTAAATTCTTTTTATATTATATATGTATATATTTTAAGAAGCTTCTATAATACTAGGTTTCCATGTCATTTTTTCAAAAGGCTTTTAGCTTTAGTCATCACTCCCCATACTCCCTTAACTACCCTCCCATCCCCACACCATTAACCCTTCCTATTCCGTTATTCCACTTTCTTCTTTATAGCACTGCATCTGATCTTGCCTCCCAAGAAATCCCTTCCATGGCCCCTTAGTCGTTTTCTGACCTTTATTTATTAAAACATACATATCTAAAGGTTCTAAGCTATTGATTATTTATGAGAAAGAATGTTCTTTATTTTTCTTTCTGGACCTGGGTTACCTCACTCAGAATGATTGTTTCTAGTTCTTTCCATTTGTAGGCATATTTCATAATTTAATTTTTTCTTAAGAGCTCAATAATATTCCATTTTGTAAATGTACCATTCTTTATCCATTCATCAGTGATATGCATCTAGATTGTTTCCATTTCTTAGCTATCAGGAGTAAAGCAGCAATGAACATGGATGAATAGGTATCTCTGTTAACCTTTCTTTCTTTCTTTTGTCTTCTTCACTAAGCAGTGAATTCTTGGAAGAATTTCTTCTCTGGTTTTGTAAGATTAGAGCACAGTTCTTTTAATATATTATGAGTTCAATCAATATTTTAAATTATTCAATAGATAGTATCCTTTGAACAAATAATATAACACGAAAGAGTGAAATTGTAAAGTATGAGAGAAGCTATCATTGAAAATAATGTTTGTTGGGCATCAGAAGGGAAATATTTCACTAACAGTGTCTATGAAAGTTCAAGATTTTTTGCATTGAAAATAACAGAAATAGCTGAGTTGGAGAAGTAACATGTAGATGATAAATGAGGAATTTCTGGGTGGAGATTGGTATTTGAAAAGACAGCTGATAGAACTGTAAAAATCTTACCTAGTTAATTCAAATTCTGTTTATATATTCATTTTCCAGTATTTAATTTTTTTAAATTTATTACTTTTATGTGTATGAGTGTATTGCCTGCATGTATGTAAGTGCAACCATGTCAGGCAATGCCCGTCAAGGTAAGAAGTTGTTGGATCCCCTGGAACTGGAGTTACAGACCACCATGTGGGTGCTAGGAATGGAACCTGGGTCCTCTGCAAAAACAACCAGTGCTCTTAACCACTGAGCCATCTTTCCAGTCCCTATTTTCCAATCTTTTAAAGTGAGATCAAAAACATGTTTCATTTAAATTACACTTGTCAACTATGCTTGTAATTTCCATGTTTGTGGCCAGGATTAGTTTCCTCTTTTGGAATTGTTAGTATACTCCTGTAGATCTCCAAATATTATAAGCTGTTGTCATTCATCTTGGTTACCACCCCCTGAACTTTATGATAAGACCCTATTGCTGAATAAACCACACACTTGTGTCATAGAATATAGAGAAATCAAGCTGGTACTGACCTAAAAGCTTCATCCTTACTGGATAGCTTTTTTCAGAAAAGGGAATGCAGACTACCAGGGGAGAGATGTAGTCATCAATCTTATCCAGCCACAAACCCTAAGACCTTCAGTAATGTCTGGTCTGGTAAGGCATACCTTCTGGTGCAATAATGGAAGAGTAACAAAGCACTATCTGATTGGATATAAGACTTGTTCCACAAGACAGGACTCATGACTGACACGGTTAACTGGGCCAAGCACCCATGTATGGTCATATGTAGGTCATAGACCTTAGTGGAAAACCTGTTATTATTATTCTGCTAAATGAACATAGTATTTAAAAAATGCTGAAAGACATAAAGTTATACCCATAGACTAGTGCATCTTTCAATTCTCATCAGAGAAGCTTCTTTTGGTAGTAGATGGTGGTTAACTCAGAGACATGCAATTGGCTAACACGCAGAGAATAAGAGACTTTGGGGGTACTCAACCCTAAATGGGTATCTAAATCACACTCCCTCTTTCCAAGGTTCAGGGATAATTTCAGAAGTGTCCAAAAGAATATAAGGCACAGAGATGGTGGATGACTACAAGGAAACAGTATTTTCTGGCCACAACAAGGCAGTTTCACATATGAACTCACAGCAGCTGTGACTGCATGCACAAAACCTGAACAAATCAAGCCAGACATATTCCCTGCATAGAGGACAGAGGTTTCATAAAATCCCACCTCTAGCTGAAGAACTATTAGCAACTGCTGCTGCTGGGGTAGAAGATTCCATTTTCCTCGGGGATGTAGCCCTTAAGAGGCCACAAGCCCTTGCACACACTGACAGCACTACGTGGATTCAGTGGATATTAAACTAAGAACCCATGGAATTGGGAGAGAATAGTGGTCATGGAAATAGGGAGGAATTGAATGGAAAGGAATGGGAAATTAACTTGATCAAAGCATATTATACATATGTATGAAATTCTCAACCAAAAAAAATGAGAAAACAAAAACGTGGTGAAAATTTAAAAATTTTCAGAGCAGTCTGAAAACGTCAAAATCATTTTTGCTCATCATATGAAATAATATTTAATTAAATTATGTAACCCGCTAAAGGAAAGACTAATAACATAAACAAATTAGCTGTAAAAATAGTTGCACGCTGATAATCTACCATCTACATAGTAGGGGCAGAAAAATGCAAGTACATCAGAAACTGGTCCTCTTACTGATAACAATAAGTTCTACTTGTAGCAGGCATGTGACAGTCCTAGTTGACCGAAACTACTTGAGTGGCAGTGAGTTAAGAGAGCTTCATATACATGTGTACATACGTACATACACGTACATACATGTGTATATGTGTAATGCACATGTGCCTATATTAGAGAATTTGTATATGATGTGCATTGATTCAAGACCTGTAAAATATAATTAAACCCATTTTGACAGAGAAGAAAGTAGCCAATAATTAATAAAATGACAAGAACAAAAAATCATTTCATGAACAACTTATCAGGATCTTATTAAGGTAGATCCAAGAACATAAAAAATATTTTTAACTATTTATATCACATAAAAAATGATGATTGAAATGTATTATAACAAAAATCATAGAATAATGTGCTGAAAAAGTAATTAGAGAAACAATCTCATTCATAACAACTACCATAAGTAAATAACTAAATAAAATAATTAAATAAACTATCTAGTAATATCATGAATATGGGTAAAAGATCTGCAGGGAAGAAAGGGGTCTGGGTAGGGTTTGAGGAACCCAAGTAAGCTTGTGCAGAGCGAGTTAACAATGTATTTCATTCATGTGTAATGTCAAAGAACAAAATTAATCAATAAAATTATTTTTAGAAAATAAAAAGTGATCTTAATGCACTTGCTTTGGAAAACAGTATATTAATTCTTTCTAAAAAAATAGTGTGAGAATACACTATGTCCCTAAAGGAAGCAGGACACATCAGAAATGTGAACATACATGCATCAAATAAAAATGTTCTTTTAAAGGCCGTGTCCCCCCCTTAAAATGGTCTTAGCAATACTTTAGGAAAAGAGAAAATATTTCTCTCACAGTCACTTCCTTCCCATTGACTCTGATATATTTTTATTTGCTTCCCTTCTCCTTCATAACTATTATTTTCTGGAGTCAGAAAAACATTTATCTTGGTTCCTAGTGTTTCCTTATTGCCCTAGAATGTGTCTGAAAAAAAATATGTGTTACTAGGTGAAGAATCCACTTGCTTCCCACATGGGATGTGATTGAGCATTACTCCTTTTTGCCCATTTATAAACAATAGATCATGTCATTTTAATTAGCTTATTTTAGTAATGAGCGAATTGCGCATTTTAATGTATTATTTTAAGATTTTTGTCAGTACATTTTCTCTGTATGTCTTTTGTTAACCATTCTCCTTGAGTTTATAAACAGAAGTAGGGGTGAGTCCAGTTTCATGGCCTGTGTGCCCTTCTGCACACTGTTCAGCTTTCTGGGCATAAGCATGCATTAGAAAAAGCAGAATTTAATCTGGTAGACAAACACAATGTAAGGACAGTGTGCTAACCTTATCCAATGGGGTGGCTTTACTGTCCTTGTCTACCTAGTTGTTGCCTCAAAATTTTCACATAGACATATAGGTTCTGGCAACTAAACCTAAGTCCTCTGGAAGAATGGCCAGTGCTTTTAACTGCTGAGTCATCTCTCCATATGTTATATTTTCATGAGAGTGGTTAAATCAATGGACACAATCGTCAAAATCCTCCTGAAATGGGAAATTCATTATATGTAGACACATTTTATCAGAATCAATGTGGTAAATACATGGAACTAGACTGATGGAATGGTGATGAAGTAAGATGGAAGCTTGGCAGAACACGAGCAGCCTTTTTTGCAATGTGGGAATAGAAGGAATATTAAGACACAAGAGTAACAACTGTTTATGTTTTTTTTCAACTGTACTTAAGCATATTTTCTCAATTATAGCTTTCTTTCTCTTCAATTACTTCTTGATGAAAGCTCATTGTTTTTCAGGCCCTTCCTACTGTGGGAATGGTTTCAGTTATAATCTCATGCCCTGTAAATATTCAAGGCCCCAAATTTGCAACCTTTTGTTAAAGCTGAGCTCAATCCCTTTCCTTTCTGCTTTCAAGTGTAGGCCTCTCGCTATGGCTTCAGGCTCATAAGGGAGCAGGGTGGAGGTGCGGGTTAGACTTTCATCTTCACTTTGCAAGTCTCCCTTTCACTCATCTGCTTTTCCCTTCCTTTTTTGAAGTATTGAAGCAAAGCAGAAATAGGAGAAAAAGGGAAAAATCATGCATTCCCTTTGTATAGAATGTGCACCCACAGCTCTCTCATGGGCCACATACGTCCCTGATTTGTGCAATGCACACTTTGCTGGATATTCTGGAACTCCTTTCTGCTGCTGCTCCTCCCAGGACTCTGATTCTTTTTCTCTCCAGTGTCCCTCACCATTTGCTGATCCTAACCCAGAGCCCTTCAAGGTGACCAGGGCACAGCTAACTTCTAACTTGTGGATTCCCATTCAAACCCGTAGGTTGTTCATTGTCTTTGCTACATGGAAGTGAACAGGTTTTTCTTGCTACAACTTTCCCAGTATACTATTGGTGCTTCAAGCAGTAATTCTGTGTTCAAAACTCTGGCACATGAGTTTAATGGAGCCCAGTCTTACAATTTTTTTCTCTCTCTACAATTATCTGAGCTCAAATGGCTGCAAGTATTGATTCAGCTATTTAGTGAGCCTTGTGCTAGTGCAGGGATGTTCATATAGCTCCCTCCATCTTCCTTGAATGCAGGCCTGAGGAGCACCTGGCTCCCTTACTAGAAGGGCTTTTGTCTCTAAGCATATAATTAGCATTCTAAAAGCCCAAGGCTGTTGAGGTGATGCTCACAGGAGTGTCTTACTGACTTCCAGAAACCAGTGAGGACTGGAACCTACTTCACTGGGCAGCACGGTTGACAATTCAGCCAGTACCTATTCCTAACTTGGTTTTAAGAGAGAAATCTAGGACCTATAGTACACAGAATCCATTGCCAGTATAATGTGCTCTTGACTCTATCAATGGCAGATACTCAGGAGTTTGGTTACAAAAGGGGCAGAGTCCATCATGGCGGGGAGGCATATAGGCAGAGTAGCTGGGGGAGGAGCGGAAGCTAGGCTTTACATCTTCAAGCAGGCAAGGAGGAAAGAAAGCACTGGAGATCCCGCAAGGCTTAAGAACTTTCTAATCCCACCCCCAGTGACTTGCTTCCTCCAGGATAGCCACACCTCTAAAACCTCCTAAAACGGTGCCACCACCTGGGGACAAAATGTCTAAATACTTGGAGCCTATGGGAGACATTCTCATTCAAACAACCACAGAGGCAAAGACATTGTTATGGCTTTTAATATTTGCTGTGGGCAGGTAAGTTGGTGTTTACAGGAAGGAGTCAGAAGTAACTGAGAGGCTTTGTCATCCTCCTGTCTGTTTTGTGACATAAGCAGTTATAGTCTTTGATGACCTACTCCCTGTTAATTTGCTGAAAGTCAGTCAAGGCTTTCTTGCTTAATGTCATTTTCCTGTCACCCCAGTAATTATGTTGCCTGTAAAAATCCTAAATATCTTTCTACTCCAAATTATTTTTTGTTTTTATTACATGTATTTAATTAATGTGTGTGTGTGTGTGTGTGTGTGTGTGTGTGTGTGTGTACATGCACCTGTGTGTAGCAGTCAAAGGACAACTTATCCTTACAAGGTTTCTTCTCTATCATGTATGTCCTGGATGTTAAACTCATGTTGTGAGACTTGGCACCAAGTGCCTTTACCCCTGAGTCATTGTCTTGCCCCCTACTCCAAGTTCTTAAAGTGGCTTCCTCCTGCAAAATACTGATTGATGCTGCAGTTCCTTAAAGTGTAGGGACCCTTGTCTGCTAATGTCTTGTTTAGGCTCTTAACCTGAAATCCTCAGTGACACCTGGTTCCATGGGCAGAGGGAGGATTGAAACTTCATGATTCTATTGTCAATTTCTGACAATAAAGATTTGGGTGACACTCTGATAGAGAGGCCAATTTGTGTTGCTCACTACAGTATGTCACCATATAGATTCTATTGTCTGTGGGCTCCAGGACAGGATGCAAAGCTCTTGGGCACACGTGACATACCCCTCCTTATATGCTAATGGTACATTTTAATAATAACACTTACTCAAATGTCTCTGTCTCTGGTATTGACTCTATCAAAACTGACCCATATCATCACAGACTCTTCTTTTGGTGGAAATAATAAAGTGAAGAAAGAAGTTTTCAGTGGCTTCAGGAAACCAAGAGGGCCCTTCTCCTTCTGTGGCTAAAGTAATGCACTGACCAAAACCTAACTGGGTGAGAAAAGGGTTTATTTAATTTTATAATTTGCAGTCCATCATCAAAGGAAACTAAGGCAGAAAATCAAGGCAGAGGTTTTAAGAAGAAACCATCACGGAGCACTGCTTTCTGGCTTGTACAACTTGCTTTCTTATATCACAGGCCTACCTGTTTAGGGTTGGTACTGCTCACAGTGGGGGTTCCCTCCTCCCAGGTGACTAAGTTTCTGTCACTTTGACAGCTGTAGCTAACTATGACACCCCAGCGCTTGTCAAGTTCAACATGTAAACACATCACATTAAACTGTAATTCTTTTCTTGTTTGTTCCCAAGATTTCATGTTTATATCATAATATAAAACGCAATCCAGTCTTGGTCTTTAAAATTTCCACAGATTCACAGTCTAAGCTTTCTTTAAAAATCTTAGGTCGCTTAGCTACAGACTCTTGTTAACTCAAGAAGAAGTTATATATTTTCTTATCCCACAATGGAATAACTGCTGCATCAACCCAAACAAAATTCATCCTCCAGCAGTCTAAAGCAAATCCTGTAGTTCAGTGTTCAGCATCTGGAACTCACCCATGCTCTTCTAGGCTGTAATAGAGCTTGGGGAGCTCCATTCTCCGACTCTGCCATCACCATCACACACAGCTTGTAACACTGACTTAGCCCAGCTTCACTCCACCTGTCATTGTCCTTGGTAATCCCGTGGGTCTAGCATCTCCAATATCCTTGGATCTCCACCCAAACTGAGTTCATACCTTCACTAATGGCCTGCCTTGACCTCTCTTTTGAAATTTTATGGCCACCACAGCTGTCTCTCTTCAGGGATTCCAACTGTGCTACGCCTCATCTTTTCTTCATGACCCCTTCAGCTCTGTAGTTTTATCCCATCAAATACATCCCGTGTAGGAGACTCTTACATTACCAAGTTTGGTTGCCAGCTTGACATGTAGTCTTGACCTTTCTCAAGAGGAGGACCGTGCTCTCCTGCTGCATGACTTCAGTATGCTGACCATGAGAAAATGTTTCCCAGAAGATTTCACATCAATGATCCTGATTGTTTTAATTAATCACAGCTAATATTTTCAGTGCAGTTAACCAGCATCATTTTCCCAGTAAAACAGAGGTTTTACTTCCTCAAACATTTTAACTGATTTTTTGCAAGTTTTATGTGATACATTTCAGTCATACTTAGACCCTCTCAAATATGCACAAATTTTATAACCCCTTGTCAGATTTCATGTACTCTGTCATATATATTAAGGCCTATTGAGTCAAGTTTGTGTCCCCAAATGTCTTTATGCATGCATCCATCCACTGGAGCCTGGTTAACTCGGATTCTTAGTTCATATATATCACATAAATAGCCCCAACTTCCCTCTGAAACTTCACAAGCCAGACTTCCATTGTCTCCATTTCTCTCAACATTCTTATCTTCCACTATCCTATAAAACAGCCCATTAAGCTCTAAGCAATCAATGGCTTTTCCAGCCCAAAGTTATATAACCATTCCCCCAAACAATGTGGTGGGGTCCATCACGGAAATACGCCACTCTCTGGTACCAATTTCTGTCCCAGTTTGCTTTTGTGTTGCTGAGATAAAATGCTGAATAAAAGCAACTAGGGGATGAAAGGGTTTATTTCAGATTAAAGGTTACAGACCACCATCCAGGGAACCCAAGGGAAGAACTCAAGGCAGGAACTTGAAGCAGAAATTACAGAGGAATACTTACTGGCTTGTTTTAGGCTTATATTCAGTTACTTTGCTTAAATCCCAGGCTCACCTGCCTAGGGATGTTAATGTCCATAGTGGTATAGGCCATCTAAATTCAAATAATAATCAAGAAAATGTCCCACAGCCCTGCCCACAGGTCAATCTGATGGAGGCATTCTTCAACTGAGTTTGCCTCTTCCATGATGGCTTTAGGTTTGTATCAACTTGACAACTGAAGCTAACTACAACAAGAACCATTTAGAATACTTTTATACTTGCCCACTAGAAATTTCAGGGAATATAATATAATTTAAGACACATGCCATTCCAGTAGTTCCAGAGTGCAGTAATGATCCAGCATCCATGCCAGAAATTTACTCCATATATTAGTTACGTGACCTGTTGCTGAAGTAAAATATCTGACATAAACAAGGAAAGAAAAAAACTGCTTTGACTCCCATTTCCAGGGTGAACTCCATTATGGTAGAGAAGTCATGCCATTAGGAGAGTGAGGGATCACATTGACCCCACAGGCATGAAGCACAGGGAGATGATGCTTGTTCTCAGCTCATTTTCTCCTTTCTATGTATGTAGTCCAGGATGCCCGTACATGGACTGATGCGGCCCACAATTAGAGTCAGTCTTTTCACTTCAATTAGAGTAATCTCGATAATACCTAGCAAGCATAGCTAGAGCCTTGTCTCCTGGGTGAGTCTAGATCTGTCAAGTAGACAATCTGTATTTACTGTCACACTCCTCAAAGACAGGGTCCTTCTGTCCTAGCAGGCATGTATGGGGACTTTCTAGCTTGCATTTTACCCTATCGCAATAATTTTTTGGAAGTTATTTATATTCTATTTCTTATTTTCCTCCTTCTTGTGACATGCTGCATATCCATACAGAGCCCCCACCATCACACTGGATAGAATATGACTGATTCAGCTAATCACCTCTTCTATAAGGGGCCTCAAGACCAAAAAGTCATACCTAGCTGCCCAAGAGACTGATGATCACCCCAGAATTGTCTGTTCATAGATTCAAATATTCAGACCTTAACTTCTCACGTGTTCAAGAAAGCAGACTCAAGGGGAACAGCCATAACAGCTTAGACATATGAATCAGTCTAGGAATAATTCCAAAGGGGATCCTGGGTGTTTCTCAACTGAAATGGAACCAACCTAGAAGTCCACTAGAAGATGAATAGATAATGAAGTATGGTACATTTACACAATGGAATATTATTCAGTTAGTTAAAAAATGAAATTATGAAATTTGTAAGCAAATAGATAGAACAGGAAGCAACCATCTTTAGTGAAGTAACCCAGCCTCAGAATGGCAAAATTTGCAGGTTCTCTGTCATAAGTAAACACTTGTTTGAATCTTTAGATAGATGTGTTTCAATTTGGAAAATATGCAGAAGTTGGGAAAGTCCCTAATAAGGACTATTGGGGTAGTGGGAGGGGATATAGAATACAGTGATGTAAAGGGAAAAAGGGGAGTAATGCTATAGGAAAGGTTAAATGGGGTAAGGAATGAGAGAGCAGGTCAAAGGAAGGAGTAAGGGAAGGGATAAACATCACTAAAGATCTGTAGAAAAGCCATATGGAAACCTACAACTATAAAATCTTCTGAAAATACTCATAGAATATAAAAGTTTTTAAATGTAGTTACCCTATAACGGGTATTCAGTGACCCTGCCGGACACCATAGAGTAGCAAATAAAATGTCCAGTGCTAGGAAAGGACTCTATCATTTGGAGTTGTTGGCTAGGGCAGAGGGTATTCCATGAACCCACAAATAATACTGGCTATTGCCATTTCTTATGGTTACCCACCAGAACTTGATGGTATGACCCAACTGCTAAATATGCTAGTCATAGAACAAACAAGGAAAAATCAAGCTGGTACTGACTTCACACTTTCATCTCTATACCTAGCTTTCATAGTAAGAGAAAGTGTTATGCCTATTACTAGAAGAAAAAGACAATGATCAGTCTTACCCAGGTGTAAACCCTGTGAGCTACATTAATGACTGGCCTAGATGGCCCAGATATGCCCATTGGTGCAACAGGACCTTGAATGCTATAGGAATAAACAAAAAATTTCTGATTGTATTTAGCCTGCTTCATAAGACAGATCTCATTTCTGGAATTGCTATCAGGGCCAAGAACTTCTAGCTAGACATGTTACAGCCTGTAGGAGAGAATGTATTATTATTCTGCTATTTAAACATAGTATTAAACTGACTTCTAACGGCTTGTTGTTACAGCCCATAGATTAGTGCAGCTCCCAGTTCTCACCAGAGAATCTTCTTGCAGCAGAAGGCAATTAATACATAGAGACTCATGCCAGTTAAAAAGCAGAGACTAAGAGACTTCAGACAACTGTCTGGACATAGACAACTTCACAGACAACTGTGCTGTCTGGAGTAGTTGCACATGTGAACCAACAGTGCTTGGGACAGCATGCATAAGACCTCTCAAGGGTAAGCTGGACAAAATCCTTGCAGGTGGTGTGGGAGTAGGACAATAAGCTCTGTCTTAGTTGAAGATATATTGGCAATTTATAGCTGCTGGAAAAGGTGGAATCAGTTATCCCTAATAGTATGACCCCTAGTAATTTAACCAGACTGCAAGAGATGGATCCATACCCAAGAGCATTTGAGAAACACAAATTAGATTGAATAGGACTTTAATAAAAGAAAAATGATAAAAAGAAGACATGAAAGCAGAACTGGGGAAAGTAGGTGGGATGAGGATAAGGAAGGGTCTGGATATGATGAAAACACATTGTATGCAATTTTCAAAGAATCAATACAATATTTTTATTATAATAAATAAATAGATGCTTATTCTTTGTAGTGTAGCAAGACTGAAAATGGGAATTTAATAAAGAGGTATGGTTTCATGGTGCTGGAGAGATGGCTCAGCAGTTAAGAACACTTGATATTCTTCCAGAGTACCAAAGTTTGATTCCCAGAATGCACATGGTGACTAACAACTGTCCATGAATCCAGTTCCAGTGGATCCTCTTCTGGCTTCTGTGGGGTAGTGCATGCATCTGGTGCACTTACGTGCATGCAGGCAAAACACTCATACACATAAAATAAAAATAATAAATAAATTATTTTAAAAAATAAGGCATGGTCTTAGAAATAAATTCTTTTCTATGGCAGGTATGAGATGGAAGAAAATCACATAGTACAGCCCAATATGCATATATACATGTGCAATTGTTTTCCACAGGAAGAGAATTCTTTAAACCAGAAAAGATGTAGGGTTTTCTAAAGTTAATAAATATGAGAAAAGTACTAAAATGAGATGATTTTAGAAGTTATAAATGACTCTTTAATCATTCTAACCAAAGTTAGCTTTGTTTAGTAGATGTTTACTAAAGTAAAAATGAACAATAGCATTTAATGAGTCTAGAGTCTTCTCATGGAAGATGAGCACTCTGGGAAATTCTCTTCTTTTGCCAATTTAAGGGATGGGCTTGAACAGACCATCTCTCCTTTAGTGACAGGTTCAGAGCTAACTATAATCCTATTGTTTTGGGTTAAAATGACATTTTTTCTACAATACCCACTTACTACATTTTCTTTTTGTTAGCAATCATAACAGAAAAGAACATGGAAAAATACTGGATTCCTGACTTAAGTTGTTTGAACATCAGACTGTAGTTCTCCTTAAAAGTCCACAAGGCTTATTTTTATAAAGCAACTTCTTGTAGTTACTCTATGATGCAGCAGTGGCTAACTGACTGGTTTCAAATCCTATGCTTCGGCACTTCTTTTGTATACACTTTGATACTACAATTAAGGATATCTTCTTTCGAAGATTGGCATACTTCTTACCTGGAAAGCACTTGGTTAGAACTTCTTGTATCCCACTCTTTTTCACAGAAGACATATGAGAAGACTGAATGAATGTGATATGTTAGGAAACTGTATTGACCACACAGGCTACAGGAGAGGGATCTTGGGGTTAAATGGGAAAAATTGAAAGAGGCATTCTTGGTACCATATACAATATTTTAGTAATGCATGAGATTTGGTTGCTCATTTGGCTGCATGCAGTTATTGGTAAAAGTTTCTATTATGGGGCTGGGTGTGGTGGTGCACGCCTTTAATCCCAGCACTTAGGAGACAGAGGGAGGCAGATGTTTATGTGTTCGAGGCCAGCCTGGTCTACATAGTGAGTTCCAGGACAGCTGGGGCGACAAGGAGACCCTGTCTCAAAAAAGACAAAAAAAAAGTTTCTATTATGTATAAGTAATTGCATTTTAGAAAACACCCCAATCCAATATGTCCACAATTTCATGATGTTCTACTTTAAAAGACACTGGTTATTTTTAACTTAACTAAAATTAAATATTTATACAGACGCTTTGTTTTAGTAAATAGAGCACAAAACATTGAGTATTCATTCATTCATATTCCATTTCCAAAACACACATTGAAAATAATGTGTGATCAACATTAGCTGAACATTCTTGCTTCTGTACCATGCAGCTAAAATAATGTATACTTTTAAAAGATTACTGAAATAAATTCAAATATTTTAGGTGGTTTTAAAGTTTTGCATGATCTGTAAATGATGATTAACATTTCTCTACTGAATGCACTGGTCCTGTCACGTCCATGAGAAAAGGTTTTTCTCTGTTCTTCCCCAATCTCTGGATCTTAGAATCTTTCTATTCTCTCTTCTGCAATGGTCCCTGAGCCTTGAAAATGATATGCTTAATATTAGAATGATACACTAAAAATCACTGAACAGTCCATGCTCTGTGCTCCCTTGTGAGACAACTGTGATGTTTGATTACACATGTTGAATAACCAGTATGTAAGTTAATCAATATGCTACCATCTAATGTTCTTTCTTTGCTCCATATCTCCCTAAGTAAAATTTTTAAGAAATGTTATTTTATGTGTGTGTTATGCTTGCATGTGTGTAAGTAACCCTGTGTCATGTAGTGCCCACAGAGGACAGAAGAGAGCATTGGATACTCTGGAACTAGTTTCAGAAGGTTGTTAGCTACCATATAGGTATTGGAATATGGACACAGATCTTCTGCAAGAACAACCAGTGCTCTTAACCACTGAGCCATCTCCCCGCCACAGAAAAATTTTTATTATTTTTAGTATTTTTCTTAAATTTATCTTCTAATTTTAAAAATGAGTTCATTGACACCAAACAATTTGAAATTGAAATTGTAAATGATGCTTATGATAAGATGACCACATTATATTTTTTATTGTCGAATATGACAACATTAAGGAAACCAAGGCAATAGAGTTATTTAATGTATAAATTAGAGCTGTTTCTATTTTGGATTAGTTCAATTTTCTAGAAAGAGGATAGACTAGTACAAATAAAATTTTACCTCTTGGGGCTAAAGAGATGGTATAATGAAAGGTTCAGTTTGCACCATTCACACGGCAGCAAACAAACATCTGAAGCTCTAGTTCCAGGATATCTAATGCTCTCTTATGACCTCCACAGGCATTGCATGCACAGGGTGAACATATGTACATGTAGGCAAAACATTCATGCACATAAAAAATAAAAATAAATATTTTTTTAAAATCACTTTTATGGGGCTGGAGAGATGGCTCATGGGTTAAGAACACTGACTGTTCTTGCAGAAGGCCAGGTTCGAATCCCAGCACCCACATGGCAACTCCAATTCCAGGGGATCTGACAACCTCTTCTATCCTCCAAGGGCATTGCACGACATGGGTGCATTTACCTACATGCAGGCATAACACTCATACACACACACATGCACACACACACACACACACAATAATAAAATATTTTTTTAAATCCCATGTATTATTTTAACTGATATATCCCTTGGTAAAATCTTTTCATATATTTTCCATTTTTTTCATCTTCTAAAACATCTACACAGTCACACATATTCAAACACACTCACATAATCTCCCACATTGTCACAGACAAAAAACACACTAACATGCACACAGAAATACACAAACTCACATTCAATCATAAACACAGTCATACACACAAACACATACACATATTCTCATGCACACTCATACATTCTCATATACATTCACACACTCTCAGACACACATAAACACACATGTTCACACAGAGAAATATACACACATTCACCTGCACATGCACAAATATACATATTTACACCCTCACAAATACATTCACATGCTCATACACACAAACATACAGTCATACACACACACACACACACACACACACACATACACACTCAAACACATATTCACATATATATTTTTTAGCAAAAACATAAAAGTAGTCTGAGGCTACCACAACACATTGCAGCTAAATATTTTAGCAAGCTCCTTCCCAAAACAACTATGCTTCACTGTTATAACTACATCATCGACTACGAAAATAAAAATTAATTCAACAGCAGCAATCACAACTTAGCCCACAACCAAATGTCTCCAAATATTCATGCCTTTTGTAAGTGATAGTTGATTCAATTCAAGGAGCAATGCATGGTGTACACAGAACATTTGGTTGCTAATTCTCTTTATCTCTGTCTCTTCATATCTCTACGTCAGTGTTATTCCTTCCAGATCATTCCATAGCCAGGCCTTGTCTGGTTTCTTGCTCAAGATGAAAATCAGTTAAAAACAATGGATGCAGATTTGCATTGCATCCCTCAGGAGACCTAACATCATGTCAAAAGGCCCACTAAATCATTCTATGCCATCAAAGGCAATAGTGTTTGACTACTTGATTAAGATTCATTAAGAAAAAGACCACCAGATCTGTCTGTCTGTCTGTATCTCTCCTTTTTATTTTTGAGATTGGAGCACCTGGAGCCTAGCTTCTGATTCAGTAAGCATATCATATTTTGCTGATGAGCCTTCACATTCATTGTTGATCTGGCTTGGATCTACTATGTTCCTGGGATAAACAATGGTGGCATGCTGTTCTATCAGGCCACCTGTTTCTATTTGTTCGAATTCTTCTTAAAAGAGAACTTCTTTTTTTTTGCTTTTTAGTTATATCTCTCGGTTAGTTCATTTTATTATTAATGTTGCTCATTTAGTATAATTATAAATGTGTGAATGATCATATTTAAATTCCCTATGTTGCAATCTGTTTTTGTTTTTCATATTCATCTACACTTTGACCAGAAGGAGGCCTTTAAACCCAATTTCAGCTTCGTTTTGACATGATACATCTGCATCTTTGAACTATATTAAAATTTGTTTTCATTCTGAATAAGAGGTTTCATATTTTCTTTGAACTTCTTCCTATGAGCCATGATTTATTTTTATAGAAAAATCCTATTTTGTAATGGAAGCTAGCTGTGTATTATTTTTATTATTATTATTATTAGGAGTTTTGTGTTTAGTTTTGAGACAAGGTCTTTCTTTGTAGCCAAGCCTGGCCTATGACTATGTAGTCAAGTCTGTCTTCAACTTGGCAAACTTACTGCCTCAACTTCTATAATGTTGGCATTGCAGAAGCACAATATTATGACCAGCTACATTCGTTATTTTTGTGATGTCAGTTTTTTAACTTATGTCAGTGGACATATGCACATAATGGTAGTCAAAAATACTTATACATATAAAAATCATAGTTTTTTACTGTTTTTTTTTTCAAATAAAATTTACATGTCCCAGAACTTGGGAGACAGAGGCAGGTTGATCTCTGAGATCAAGGCCAGCCTTGTCTGCATAGAGAGTTCCAGGCCAGCTGGGCTATGGAGAGACACTATCTCACAAAACAAACACAACAACAGTATCATATAAAATTTACCACCACTGGATGTCTTGGATTTTTATTCTGTGTCTGAATCTCCCTTGTTATTATTTGCATTCTAAATGTCCCCAATGCCTCTGTGATGAAGGCTTGTGGTTAGTAGCAAGGTAAATGAGATATGGCAGCACTGTTAGGAGGAGGGGTCTCTAAGTCAGGTTACTTGAAGGGGATTTTAGGATCATGCCCCTCTCATCTCTTTGTTTGCTTTTCAGACACCATGCCGTAAGACGTTACCTTGCTAAATATTTCTGCCATAGGCCTGAAAGTTATGAGGCCCAGTGGCCACGCATGGACTTCCAAAGCTATAAGAAACCTCCTCCCATTTCATTTGATTTAAATATTTTTCTCAGCAACAGAAAGCTAACAAACACATTCCTTTTACATTCTTTCCTAACATCAATCCTTTCTGATATGTGTTTTATCCCATAATTATTCAAGCATGCTTTCAGATTAAAGCATAATACTACTGAGCTTATTGAACAGAGTGCAAGGTGTTCATAAATGTATTGTTTATAATTTCTTCTCAATTCTGCACAAGGTAATAAATATATAACATTATTCTTTTTTGGCTGAATTTTTTACTTAGGGTAGCTTGAAATACTTTCCAAATTCCTGGATAGAGTCTTCATGTGTCCTCTGATCCCAATACTCCCTTCCATAACTGATTCATGCAGAATATGGATTTCCTTAAGAAGCACCTTCCCTGATACGTTAGGAATTGACTAATAATATTAGAAAATAGATAAATACTTAACAGAGCTTCTACTAAACAGTAACATTATTCATTTGAACTCACATCGTCTAGGATTTCATGCCAGGCACAATTTTGTGTGCAGTATTACCTGTGCCCTTCCATTAAGCATTTGTTCTTAAAGGCAGAGTTATATTCAGCCATGTTTTCTCTTTTTCCATCCCAAGTCCTTCAGATAATTTATAATTATTGTGAGAAATTAAATTTTTTTTACTAAATCCCATATGCTAAAATTAGAACTTGAAAGATTCAAAAGGAAAAATGCAAACAAAAAATATTTTAACTAAGTTTAAGATATCTGCTTTGACACTGGTTACCTCTTTGCTCCCATCAAATCCCCATGCGAGGCTTCCGAACAGACTCATTTCTGTCTCAAATGAGTTATGAATACTTCAACTCTTTTTCAATAGAAAGGCCTTATTTAAAATAATGGATTTATTAATGAGACTAAAGCATGTTGACTTTTTAAAAGAATGACTTTTATTTATATCTGTACTTTGATGACTTCATACCTGTATATAACGTAACTTGCTCATAATCACCCCTGTCTCCTCCAACTTGCCCTGGACACACACCAACGTGTCTCCCTTCCACTATATAGCCTATTTATCTATTTACTTACTGTATCCCGCTGAGTCCAATTAGTGTTGCCTGTTATGGCATTTACTGCTCTTGCTGTCTTGATCTTGGGTGGGTCTTCTGCAGGTAAACACATCTGCTGTGAGTCTATGAGTGCAAAGGCCACGTCATCGCTACAAGACAGCATCTCACAGACCTCTTCACCATCCACTTCATGCTATGTTCTTTCTGCTCCCTCTTCTGTGACACTCCCTGAGCCTTTGGAGGGACTGATACAGATGTTCGGGTCAGGCTGAGTGCTCAACAACCTCTTATTCTCAGATCTTTGACCACTTAGGAGCTTCTGCATCATTGCCCACTTCAGAAAGAGGCTTCCTGGTTAAGGTGCTGCCAACATTGTTTTTTCAAATCTATTTTAGTTGTTCTTTGAGAGTTTCATATATGTATACAATGTATTTAACCATAACTGACTCCCACTAATCCCAAATTCTTCTAGGCCCCGCTAGTATGTCTCCCTCCCAACTTTACATCCTCTTTTCCTTTTCTGTTTTCTGTTTTTTTTTCCTCTTTATCCCCCACTAAGTCAAACTTTTGCTGCCAGTATGGGCATGGGTGGAGGGCCCTCTCCTGGAGTGTGGGCAACCAACCAGGAGCCGCATTCCTACAGAAAACAGCCTCTCCCTCCCATGGCGCAAGCAATTGAAACTAATAGCTCCTTAGCTATCAGTGGGACTTCAGGAACCTCTCCCCACACATAGGACATGTTCACTTTTAAATATCCATTCAACAGAATAGATGGCTCTTATTTTTCATTTCTTTATGAAATGATAAGCTTTGGTTTTTAGTCATTTCACCTTTACTTGGTTAGCTTGTAGTGTAATAAATCTTTCAAAATGTGAAACATGAAATTTCAAGGAATGTTTATCATAAAAAAATTTAAAATTATGATAGACATCTTATTGATTCTGATTATTTTCAAAAACTATGCCCCTTCATGAGTCTCCCATCAACAAAAGACAAATTTAAAATATCAGTTTTAGTCGGGCATGGTGGTGCACGCCTTTAATCCCAGCACTCGGGAGGCAGAGGCAGGCAGATCTGTGTGAGTTCGAGGCCAGCCTGGTCTACATAGTGAGTTCCAGGACAACTGGGGCTACAGGGAGACCCTGTCTCAAAAAGAC
>NW_008341877.1:1227196-1227698 GCF_000622305.1 Nannospalax galili | reverse complement strand
ATTAGTTTGAACAAAACTAAAGCAAACTAGTTGTGGATACTTATACAAACACACTTCCTCAGAAAATTACAGAATTTATTTTTAAGTTGAGGTTAAAATAAAATGTATTTTAAATGATTTATTTTTTGGATGAAGTTCAGCTGTGTTTTCTAAGATTATATTTCTTGTAATCTAAGGAAGTAACTGGTTCGGAAACAGGAAAGATGGAAAATCTCATCACAGAGAATACCTAATAGTGGCTGTAGTGACTGAAACGTCCTGTAAAATTACAAAGAGAAACTCATAAATTTTAAGGAATGGAAAGGTGATTCCATTTAAAACTTAGAAGATTAGGCACAATTATATTTGTAAGAAGTCTAAATGTACACATTTCATATTCTGTGTCTTAAATGCTGGATGCAAATATTTCATAATCTGGTAACTGGCAACTCTTAAACTGACCTCTAAATTTGTAATTTGGAAGTGTTGATGGTTCCAAACACAAATGTATTATTTAAATCAG
>NW_008341877.1:1203997-1227156 GCF_000622305.1 Nannospalax galili | reverse complement strand
TTCATAAATTAGAATAGGCATACTTTGTTTTCTTTGAATAATTTCACAAATTACATATTATTTTTACTCAATAGGAATATTTACTAGAAATATTTTGTTATGAAAATAAAATATAAGAGCATGATATTAGTGTTAGATATTACAAGCAAATAGTTCCTTAGAGTTTAGACATTTAGTTTTTATTTTATTTTTATTAAAACATTATTTTTTTTAAAATTCTACTAATGCATAGGTATGCTTTTAGCATTGAGTCTGTATTTATATTTACCTTGTGGTCATATAATTAAATGAACAAACTTTCAGATATATTTGGCAAACACATAAGTTTTCTTCTACCTTTTCAGGACATAGGTCAAACGTGGACAAGTATGATGGCCGTACTTACTAATTTTCTGTTTTTTTTCAAATTATTAAATACTCAGGTTTATTTATTTTGTTAAAATATGCCTCTTAAAACCCCCAAGAGAAAAGAAGAAAAGAGAAAATATGCAAATAGCCAAGAAAATAACTCTGACTTGAATTATGCCTATAAAAGGCAGGAGGGCCTCTCCTGGAAGTTGGAGGTAGGTGAGACTTTCAGCCCACTGAGTATTCCATCTCTCAAGGGCAATGGGAGCATTTTTGATGTTTTTTAATAAATACAATGAGTCCCTGGAATCACATGCATCTCCTCTTGTTTACAGCCTGCCAGGTGGTACCATCAAATGATTATAACCATTCTTTTTTTTATTGCTTTTGTGTGTGTATTTCATACAGAACATTCCAAACAATCTTATTCATCTTTATACCCACATCCCAAATGGCACCTTCCCATAGTCCCCACCCCACTGGAGCCCATATACTCTATCATCCCTGTTACTGTCCACTGTGTTGTCAGTGCCTACAGCTATTCCCCAGTGCAAGTCCATTCATTGAGTCTAGTCAGCCTATCTAGACTCCCTTGTTTAAGGAAGATCAGCTCTTCCTCATCTAGGAGCAGTCATTTGCCAACATTCCTTTGGATAAGATTGGGGTTTGCTGCATATTTTCCCAGTTCTATGTTGGTTATTGTCTGGGAGTCTCTTGGACCACCCTGGCCAACAACTCAAAGGAAGGTCTCTCCTGTCTGGCATTGTTTCTTGTTATGTAGCCTTTAGCTATACTCATGGACTCTTGAAGAAATATACTGATCACTTTAATCTTTGGTTATACTTTCCTGTTGGATATTTAAGACCACACGGTTTGCCCCAACAAACCAATTTATTTTGACTCTTAAAGTCATTTGAGGATCTGTTCTTCAAAGGTTACATGGGCTTGGGAGGAACTCCTGGCTCCTTTTACCAGTTCCATCTATGTGAAGATAAGTCAAAAGTCCTGCTCTACCATGGCTGGTTTCACTTGGAAGCATGAGGAAGTGTTTCCTCTGTGTTGACCCTCCTCTTTGTAGTTGGGCACTGGTTCAAGTCCATCTGGTGGTGTCTCCGTAGCCTCCCTGGACAAGAAGACAGGTGACTCACCACAGTTACAGAACACTTTGAGAGATGCTCCATAGTCTCCCAGAAATTAGTTGACCTTGAGGGCAAGGGGCAAAACTGTCCTTTAAGTCCCTCTGACCAGATTAGTATAGACCTCAAAGTATGGCTGTTAAACACCCAAGAAGATTAGTTCCACCAGTCTGGTACTTTTAATTACCATGTGCTACGTAGATAAAGGTTGGTCAAAAACAAAATGTTCTCAGATAAAACTTGACAAGACATATATTTTGTTCCTTGAACTAGTTCTATGTATAATTTGTGAGTAGGTTGTTGGACTAATATAGTTCCTTCCTTTTTTTTAAAACTAGCTAGTCATTATTTATCTCTCCCACTCTCTAAGCCTTCCACTGTTGTTTCCCCATTTAAAGTACCCCCATTTTTCCCATTTCTTCCTAATAATACCGTGCTTCTATGGTACCACCTCTCTTGAGCTCCTTCTTTTATCCTCAGTGTTCCTTGTATGACCGTCCTTCCCCCATCTTACTTAAAAACCCAATTTTTATCCATATCTCCCTTAATAACACCTGTTTCCTAGTATTCTTCTCTCTCAGGTTCTTTCTTTTCCTTGACGTCCCTGGTTCCCTTTCATTATCCTGGTTCCTGTAGTTGTGTGTGAATACATACTCACCTATAAGGATTGGGTGCTACGATCCACATATGAGGGAGAACATACATCATTTGTTTTTCTGAGTCTGTGTTACTTCATTTAGTCTAACAGTGTCTTGTGCTATCCTTTACCAGCAAATTTCATAATTTCATCTTTCTTTACTGCTGAGAACTCTATCATATAAATGACCCACCTTTTCATTATCTACTAGTCAGCTGAGGGACACTTAGGGTGCTTCCATCTCTTAGCTCTTGGGAAAAGAGCAGCAACAAACATTGATGTACCAGTGAGTGTGTCTGCAATAGGATGAGTTCTTTGGGTGTATGCCAAGGAGTGGTATAACTGGGTAAAATGGTAGGCTCATTTTTAGTTTTTTAAGGGTTCTTCACACTGCTTTCCATAGGGGTTGAACAAGTTTGCAATCCCACCAGCAGTGGAAGAGCATTCCCCTTTCCCCACATCCTCTCCAACATTTGGTATCATTTGTTCTCTTGATCTTAGCCAGTCTGACTGGGGTAAGGTGAATTCTTAAAGTGGTATTAATTTATATTTCCCTAATTACTAACGATGTTGAACACCTTTTAAGATGCTTGTTACCCATCTTTATTTCTTCTTTTGAGAACTCTCTGTTCAGCTCCTTAGCCTATCTTTTAATTGGGTTTCTTTCTTTCTTGATTCTTTGTTTTTTGAGTTCTTTATGTATTCTGAATGTTAAACTTCTGTCAGATGTGCCGCTGATGAAGATTTTCTCGTACTCTGTGGGTTTTCTCTTCACTTCCTTGGTTGGTTCTTTTGCTATACAGAAGCTTTTTAGTTTAATGAGGTTCCATTCATTGCTTCTTGACCTTATTTCCTGAGCAATTGATATCCGGTTTAGAAAATCCTTTCCTACACCTACATCTTCTAGGTTATTGCTAATATTGTCTTCTAAGAGTTTCAGAGTTTCAGGCTTATATTGAGGTCTTTGATCCATTTGGAGTTGACTTTTGTGTAAGGTGAAAGGTACGGTTTAGTTTCATTCTTTTACAGGTGGAGATCCAGCTTTGCCAGCACCATTTGTTGAAAATGCTGTCTTTCCTCCAGTGAATGTTGTTGGCTCCTTTGTCAAATATCAGGTGGCTGACATTACATGTAGTCACCTTTTGTTCTTCAATTTTGTTCAATTGATCTACAGGTCTCTTTTTGTACCAGTACCATGTTTTTTATAACTATAGTTCTGTAATATAGTATAAAATCTACTATAGTAATCCCCCAGCATTGCCCTTAGTGCTCAGGGTTGCTTTGATTTCTGTATGAATCTTAGGATGTTTTTTTTCAAATTCTGTGAAGAATGTCATGGGGATTTTTATTGGCATTGCATTGAATCTATAAATGGCTTTTGGTAGGATGGTCATTTTCACAATACTAATTCTTCCAATCCATGAGCATGGGAAGTCCTTCCATCTTCTATTATCTACCTCAATCTCTTTCTTTAAAGATTAAAAATTGTCATTGTAGAGGTCTGTAATTTCTTTGATCAGGTTTATTCTGCAATATTTCATTTTTCTTTTTTTTTTTTTGAGGTTACTGTGAAAGGGAGTGTTTCCATGTATTCTTTCTCTTATTGATTGTTATTGGTATGCAGAAAGGCTACAGACTTTCATAGATCAAATTTGTAACCTGCCACTTTACTGAAAGTGTTATTCGTTTCTCAGAGTTTTCTGCTGGAATTTTTGACATCTCTTAGATATAGTATCAAGTCATCTGCAAAAAGGGATAATTGATCTCTTCTTTTCCAATTATTACTGCTTTAATTTCTTTCTCTTGTCTTATTGCTTTTTCAAGCAATTCAATCACTATGTTAAAAAGGAGTGGAGACAGTGGACAACCTTCTCCAGTTTCTGGTTTTAATGGGAATGTTTCCAGTTTTCTCCATTTCAAATAATGTTGGCTCTGGGTTTGCTGTATATGGCTTTAATTATGTTGAGGTATGTTCCCTCCAGTCCAATTACTTCTAGAACTTTGAACGTAAATTCATGTTGAATTTTGTCAAAGGACTTCTCTGTATCTATTGAGATTACCATGTTGTTCTTTTCTTTGAGTCCATTTATATGATTTATGACATTTATTGACTTACGTATATTAAACCATCCCTGCATCTCTGGAATAAAGCTGACTTGATCATGGTGGATGATCTTTTTTGTATGTCTGTAGACAGTTTGCAAGTATTTTGCTTAGAATTTCTGCATCTATGTTCATTAAGGATATAGATCTATAGTTTCTTTTTTGGTTGTATCTTTACTTCATTTTGGTATTAGAGTGTTGCTGGTTTCATAGAAGGAATTTGGAAGTTCTACCTCCATTTCTATCTTTTTGAATAAAATAAGCAATAGAGATGTCTGGGAGAATTCTGCTGTAAATCCATCTGATACTGGGCCTTTTTCAGTCAGGAGTTTTGTATTACTATTTCAATTTCCTTATTTGGATCTATTTAAGCTCTTGCTCTCTTTTTAGTTTAGTTTTGTTGATTCTCATTCATTTAGATACCATCCATTTATTTTAGACTTCCAAATTTTGTAGTGTATAGGTTTTTAAAGTATTCCTTTATAATGTTATGGATCTTTTTGGTGTCTGTTGTGATGTTTCCCCTTTCATTTCTGATTTTGTTGATTAGGAGGTGCTCTTTTCTTTGTTTGGTTAACTGGTCTAAGGGTCTGTCAACCTTATCTTTTCAAAGGACCAGCTCTTAGATTCCCTGATTCTTTGTATTTTTTTCTTTTTTTCTATTTCATTAATTTCTCCTCTGATTTTTGTTTGTTTGTTTCTTCTTGTCTGCTGGGTTTGGGTTTCATTTGTTGTTGCTTTTCAAGTGTCTTGAGTAGCAATGTTAAGTCATTTACTTGTGTTCTTTCTGATTTTTTAATGTAGGCACTTAGAGTTATAAATTTCCCTCTAAGGACCACTTTCAGTGTTTCCCAGAGATTTTGCTGTGTTGTATTGTTCTTTTCATTTAGTTCCAGGAATTCTTTTATTTCTTTCTTAATTTCTCCTTTGACCCATTCATAATGCAGGAGTGTGTTGTTTAATCCCCTTATGTTCATGTAGTTACTAGGTTTTATTCCAATGTTGATATAAAGCTTTATTACATTGTGATCTGATATAATGCATGGAATTATTTCAATCTTTTTGTATTTTTGAGACTTGTTTTTTGTCCTAGTATGTGGTCGATTTGGGAGAAAGTTTCATGGGGGCTGAATAGAAAGTATATTATTTGGTGCTTGGGTGGAATATTTGGTAGATGTCTGTTAGGTCCATTTGATGTATGGTGTTGTTTAGTTTAGATGTCTCTCTGTTAATTCTCTGTCCTATTGACCTATCCAGTGGGCACAATGGGGTATTGAAGTCCCCTACTACTAAAGAGTTGGTATTAATCTGGGTCTTAAAGTCCCATAGTACTGTTTTTATGAAGTTGGTGCACCAGAGTTTGGTGCATATATGTTCATGATTGTAATATCTTCTTGGTCAGTTATTCCTTTGATCACAATAAAGCAGCCCTCTCTATTCTTAGTTTCAGTTTGAAGTCTATTTTGTCAGATATTAGAATTGCAACTCCTTTTTTTTTTTTCTTAGTACCATTTGCTTGGAATATTTTTTCCATCTTTTCACCTTAAGGTAGTGCCTATCCTTGAAAGGGAAATGGGTTTCTTGCCGACAACAAAAAGTCAGGTTTTGTTTAATCCATTCAACTAGTCTGTGTATTTTGACTGGGGAGTTCTGTCCATTGATTTTTAAATTTATTAATGAAAGTTGTGTATTGATTCCTGTCATTTTGATTTCTGTTTGGATTCTTGGTGTAACTATGCATTTCCACAGTTATACTTTCATTAAGTTTCTTTTTATTGTGCTTTGGATATAGTCTTTCCTTTCTTCAGCTCTTTGTTTTGTTTCAATAACTCTCTGAAAGGCTAATTTTGTAGACATGAATTCTTTCAGCCTATTTATGTCATAGAAGATTTTTCTTTCCCCTTCGACTATAATAGACATTTTGGCTTGGTAAAGTAATTTGGGTTGACATCTGTGGTCATTTAGAACCTGGAATACTTTGGTCCAGGCTCTTTTGGATTTCATAGTTTGCACTGAAAGCTGTAATTCTGATGAGTTTTCCTTTATATGTGACTTGTTCTTTATCTTTTACAGCTTTCAATATTGTCTCTTTGTTCTGTACTTTGATGTGCCATGGAGAGTTTCTTTTCTGGTCCTGTCTATTTGGTGTTGAAGATCCCCTCCATAACAATATCCTGATATTTTTCTCCTTCCTCTATGACTATGATGCATAAGTTTGGTCTTTTTATGGTGTCACACAATTCCTGCATATTCCATTCTTGTGTTTAAAAATTTTCATAATCTTTGCTTGACTTGTCTAATTTGTCCACTTTGTCTTCCAATCTTGATAGTCTGTTTTCCCTTTCATTCATCCTTTTGGTGAGGCTTTTTCCTGTTGTTTGTAATTGGCTTACTGAGTATTTAACTTCCTTCTTCATTTCAGCCTGAGTATTCTTCACTATTTCTCTTTTCTGAATTCATTCAGAATTTTATCCTTTATCCCTTCTTCCAGTTCTTTGATTTCTTTGTGTCTTCTTTAATTTTGCTGAATTCTTTTATCATGTTTATAATTGTTCTTTTGAATTCTGTGTCTTGTGTTATCTCAGGGGGGCTTCTCATCATACTCCTCTACAGGACTGTTGGTACTTGATAGGGATATATTATTTGGGTTTTTCATGTTATTGTTTTCTCTCTCTGACTTTGGCATGTGGATTTCTTTTGTAGTTTCTGATTTTTGTTTGAGAATCAAGCCTTCCTTTGTTGAGCTCAGGTCTGCTTCTGTTTGTAAACTTTATGTGGACTTGTGGTTTACTTGTTGGTCATGAAAAGCTGGTTGGTCTCAGGTTCCCTCTCTTGATTTTATATTGGAGGCTTTCATCTTGTTGCTCAGGAGTTCCTACAGAGGCCCAAGTCGGATCAGGATTAGATGCTCTCAGGTTTTCTCCTTAGGTCTGGATCCCTTTAGTCAGCATGTACAGTATAACTTGGGAAGATTCCTAGGTACAGGTAGTATTCAGGACCCTTAGGAAGTCAGGGAAGGAGGCTGGTCTCAGGAATCCAGGTTGGGGCTTGGACATCCAGGGTTGAAGGCTGAACTCAAGTTTGCAAAGCGAGGTGGGGAAGGGAATAGGTTTTTTGGGATCCAGTGGACTAGACTGAGGAATTGGCTTGGTCTGGGTGCAAAGGATAAGGAAGCAGTGTGGTTTCTGGGCCAAGACGATAGTCCAGAGGTCTGGGGTGCCAAGAGAAGAAATGAGCCAGTGTCCTCTCTGAGAGATGGGGTGGGGGAGCTGGGTGGGTTATGGGAGTCAAGGCACAGTGGGCATGGTTGGGTAAATGATCTTGTCCTTTTTGAATGTTTGTATTTTGCTTGCTGCTTTCCCATCTAGCCAAATTTTGGCCCAGCTGAGTAGTGCTTGGTGTTCAGTTTTTTAGGTCACTTTACGTTGATGTAAAATTTTGGTGAAAAAAAATGTGATCTCAGTTTAGATAGAGATGGGTGCAACTTCTCAGCTTGATTTCAGGATTGACAGCACAGGGTCTTGAATCAGCAGGTTGGGATGCAGATTCTACATGAGCATTATGGATGGAAGGTTGAAGTGGAGTTCTCAGGTCTGGGGTGAACTGAACTCAGATGGAGGTCTCAGGGATTGAACTCCAAACAAAAAGGCTTGGCAGAGGCAGGGGTTGAGGGAGAGATCCTGGAGTCCCAGACAGACTGGTCCAAGGGTAGCTTAATTGGCAAGGTCTTCATACCTGGGATGGCATAGGATCCTTGTGACCCAGGAAAGATAGCAGGGTGTTGGGAGTATCAGGGAAGGAGCTCTAAACTAGAATATGTCTCTAATTCTGTCCTGAAACATCACATTTCAGCATTTGAAGTTGTCACTCTTGTTTTTGCAATGAAACAGTTTGGACAAACTAGAAATCACTATTTTGATTTTTTATACTTACTTTATTATTATTATTTTCTATTATTAAACTGAAATCTCAAAATAGGGCAATAGTCTTACCCAGAAATGCATAGTTTTTGAAAATATGGTACCTGGAGAAGAAACTGCAGCAATTCTTAGGCAGATGGGAACACTAAAAAGGGCAATTTGATAAACTAATGTAAGGAGAATGACACTTTAGATGAGAAATATATTTGTGACAGGCATTTACTAAGGTACATAGATTTAGATTCACTATAGTGGTGTAAACAATCCCTCTGCTCTGTTTCCTATTAGCACATCTGCAAGATTCAGTGTTCTGTAGCAGAGGCACAGGGATGATGAGAGGCAAAATACTCTGAGAATATTAATGTAAATTAGTGACCATATAGAGCATTAACTATTTTCTAATTTCTGTGACCAAATACATGACTAGAAGGAATTAAAGAAAGAGGGGTTTATTTGGCCTTGAGCTCCTGTGCGGACAGTACAATCCTTCATGATGAGAATATTACGGCAGCATTATCAGGAGGCTGGCTGGTCACATTGCACCTGCATTCAAAGAGGCAGGAACTAGAACAGGTTACAAGCCTCAAGACCTACCTACTCACCCCACCCCACCCCCAGTGAGTCATTTTTCTTTAATTATTTTTAGATAGTGTCTTCCTGTAGCTGTGGCTTGCCTGGAACTCAGTATGTGGACCAGGAAGGAGGGCGTTTATCTCACAGATATACACTTGCCCTTGCCTCTTGAGTGCTGGGATTAAAGGCATGCCTTGCCATACCCAGCCTCAGTGATCTCCTTTATTTAACAATGATCCACCCATGCATAAACATTCTGCGGCCTTCCCAAACCATACCACCAACTGGTGACCAAGTGTTTGAACACATGGACCTATGAGCAATATTTCACACTCAAACCATACCAGTAAATTACTTCTTATGTAAGCACACTGGAAAATGAAAAATATTCCACTGAAGTCATATCCATAAGTTAAAACCAGGAAATAATTGTCATAGCGAATGAAATTAAAATCTAATTCTTCCAAAAGTTCAGTAACATTGGTACAAGAATATCTAGGCAACCCAAGTAAAGGGAAAAAAAAACACACATGGCCAGTTTTAGAAGTGAAAAAGCAGCTGTCACTACTGAGTCCAAAGATGATACAGCGAGAAGTCTACAAAGTACTCAGCTGTACAAATTGATGGTGTAGCCCAAATCTTTGGAAAAAAAATAACCACTGTTAAACACAACAGGACTGAAGTAGTAGTTACAAAAATCAAAACAGAAAACGTAAGGGTCCAAATTGTTTCACAGGGTTACCAAACATCCACAGGAGAAACAATTCCAAGTCTATTCCATCTGATCTAGAATATGTGTGAATGTTTCCAGAAATAAACATTTTATGACTTAATTTATTAAGCCATCATAACACTAAAAAAAACTAGTTGCAGAAGGCCAAACTGACCTTCTGAAATTCAAGTTGTGATGTAATTCCCATCATGAAGTATTTAGACCTGAGACTGCCAAGAAGCTTTCAGATATGCTTCCCTCTCCCTTTGTGGATGGGCAGATCTGATTCTGTGATTAACAGACTAGTGAGTCATCTGCAGAGTGGGTCTGCTATAAATTCAGTCTAGCATGTTCTTCCTGTCTCTGGTCATGTGACACTCTGCACTCCCTGTGGACTCTGCCAGTAAGAATGTTGGCACTAGAAGTGGTCCCTTCATCGACATGTGCAACTGTTATCCAAAATAAATGGTCTATAACTTAATCAGTCAAAACAGACGGGTAGCATTGGCAAATCTAAATTAATATGGTCCACTGTAACTGTGAATGTCTTTGTACTTTGTGAACACGTATGTCTTAACTCCTTCACTAAATAATTCAGAGTGAGGGGAACAATCTATTTTCTGGTCCCACGTATCACACATACAACTGTGAATTCAGTAAAATTCAGAAAAAAAATTGTGAAGCTGAATTCAAGGTCAATATTTATGAAATACCATGCTTTATTTCTATAATCATTATGCCTGCTTATAGTAGAATAAACAAAACTTTTAAAATGACTGAAAATATCTTGTACATATCAATTAATGTATTAATGATCCAAAACACATCTAAGAAACAGGCCTTCCCAAAGACCAACAGAGTATCGAAAAATGTAGAGGCGCAATTAGAAGCAGATACATGTATATCACTAAGGTTTGTGTGTAACAGTCATAGCTGCTTTCTTTGTAATAACTTTCTAATGATCAACTGATGTTGCCCAAGACATAAGGAAATACATACCTAAGTGCTAAAATCCCTATGTTCCCCTCCAGTGGCTCATATTCACTGTGCTACAACATAGTTCCACCGAAAAAGCCATATCATTACTGAACGTAAGTCAGTTAAAGGATTTCTACATGTAAGGCTCTGTTCCAGGCATTAAGAGAAGTGAAAAACATAAAGAGACATAGTTCTTCATTTATTAAAGAAGTTCAGCATTCTCAGCTACCTATTTCTTGGGTGACTCTAAGTTCCTAATCTGTAAACTGTTATTGTAATACCGTTCTTCAATTTATTCACTAGCTAACATTTTTATTCAAACTCTTCCTGGTTTGTTTCATAGCAGTGGTATGTGAGTCATGGTTTTCCATGTAACAGTGGCTAAGAGACATAAGTCTTAGACATTGTAAAATGTCCACTGTACTCCACAAAGCACATAACATTCGGGAACAAATACAACATAACATTAGGTGGAGATAAATTCTAGAAGAAGGACAAAGTTAGGCAAATGATTGTATTCTGAATGCAGATTATAGACAATTTTGAAACTTAGGGAGTTTCTGCTAAATGACAACTACGGAAAGTGCGTGAGGAGGATTTCAGGAAGATCAGAAAAATGCAAAACACAATGGCTCTGAGATAGAGACAGGCTCAGAGGGTGCTTTTTGTTTGAGAATCAAATGGAATGTTAAATTAGTGGTAGAATTATTGAGTAGAAGAATGAAACATGAACCCAGAATCCAGGCAGGACCAGCCCCAACAGGAACCCAAAGACTTGATTAGAGACTTGTAACTCAGTCCAAAGGTGCTAGAATATCAATACAGGGCTTTGAAAACAAATAATTTCTGACTTCACCTACTTGTTTAAAAGATCATTTATACTGATATATACATAAAATGGCATAAATAGCTGGACACGATGACACACTCAAATTGGCTATACTAATGAAAGCTTAATAAAGAGATTACCCATAATGCTCTAGGGATTCAACAAACTGTCCTGCAATAAACTGGGGGCAATAAGTAGCAGCTTTTAGCACTCGTAGATCAAAACAGACAGAAGAGTGGAACAGTCAGTAAAGTGGGAAACAGGTATAAAGATGACTGACAGAAGCATAAAACTTTCAACTGAAGAACTGGTCAACTTGAAGTCACCATGCACGGTGATCTTGGTGATTACTCTCCTGGAACTCATTATTCTTCTGGAGCCTATGTCTTGCTGATGCTTTCCAGTCCCCTCCTCACGGGGTCTCTATATGCCACTAGAGTATACAGGGGACCGATGATGTTGCCTCTTGAGAGCAGCCTCTGACGCTACATGCAGGACAGAGTTCTAGTTATATTTCTGTTGTTGTGATAAAACACTCTGATCAAAAGCAACTTAGGTAGGAGAGGGTTTATTTAACTTATAATTCCAGTTAACAGTCTGTATTAGTTTGATTTCTATTGCTGTGATTAACAAAAAACAAACAAACAAAAACTCATACCAAAAACAACTGAGGGAGGAAAGAGTTTATTTTATCTTATACTTCCATGTGACAGTCAATCTCTGAGGGAAGTCAGGCAGGAACTCAGGGCAGGAACCTGGGGGCAGGGACTGAAACACAGACCACAGAGGAACTCTGCTTATTTCTTTGCTTTTCTGGCCTGTGCTCAGCCTGCTTTCTTATAAAACTGAGGACTACCTACCCAGGGGTGACACCATCCACAGTAGGATGGGCCCTTATACATCAAATATCAATTAAGAAAATACCTCACAGACATACCCACAGGCCCATCCAATAGAGGAATTCCCCCAATTAAGGATCCCTCTTCTCAGGTATGTCAGCTTGACAACTGAAGCTATTCAGCACACAGTCTATCACTAATGGAAGTCAAGAAAAGAACTTAAGGCAGGAGCATGGAGGCAGGCCTGCTTCTTACTTGACACAGGATCACAGCATTATCTCTGGACAAAGAACTCTCTTTACAGCCAGAGAAGTACACTGGGAACTGTGGGGCTTTCTGCTTCCTGGATGGCTTTTGACTGGTTTGTACTCAGCTTTCTTATACACATCAGTGCCCCCTACCTATGATAGTGTCACTTTCAGTGGGCTCAACCCTCTACATCAATGAACAATCAAGACAATCCCCCACAGACATATGCAGAAGTCATTCTGATTTCAGTAATCCCTTAATTGAAGGTCTCATCTCAGATGACTGTAGTCTGCACCAAGTTAACAGTTAAAGCTAAGCAGAATGTATATTGTCATTAATTGGCCAAAATTTAAATAAAAAGACTTAATTATGAAAATTAAATCAGTGATAGGCTAGGTTTTTAAAAAATATTTATTATCTATTTTTGTAAGAGCACATAAGGTAATGGTTTATTTACAGAAGAGTAGCTGCCCTACATTTATTGCTATTCTGTAAAGGCCACACTCCAATACTGATCCTATGACCTCCCAACAGCCACACAAAATGGTGAGAGAGGTGCCCCTTGGTGTTCTCAGCTTATATATCTGTTGCCCCTCCCCCCCATGCAGCTAAAGTCAACTGATTTGGTGAGAGGAGTAACTGGCTCCCTCCTTGCCTCCTTGTTGAGCAAGGAAAGAAGGTATGACTATAGCTTATGAGCATAGAGGTCAGAGGACATTTTTAAGTAACACTCCACCCCTTCCTCTGGCTCACACATTCTTTCCACCAACCTCTTCCACAAAAGTCCCTGAGCCTTGGAGAAGGTGGTAGGTGTGAGGTGATCTTCCTCTCATTGTTGCAAGGCACTGAACTTTCAGGTCTCCGCATCATCTGTTTTCCATCTGTTTTGCGTGGGAGTCCATCTACTATAAAAACACACAGAGCAAGAAGCAAGAACATCTAAACAGTGACTGCAATAATATCTTAACCTACGGGTGTAAACACAAATGCTTGGTTGGTACTTTAGCAGGTGCCTCATTTTCATCTAACAAAGCAATTGCAGTGATTTTCCTACTGGGGCCTATATTCTCCCCTGCCACATGGGTTTGACTGGGTCTATAGTACATGGTGTGTCTTCTACCCCTAGGAGTGGGCCAATAAAAAAAATTGCTGGTTGTACATACACTAGATGCTCCACTATTGCACCAGCAAGAACATCTTGTTTGGTATGTTGGTAGTGCAACACACAGGCAGGGTTCATTGTTGAGGAAAATTATAGGGGACTAGTTTCCCCCAGTCATCTGTGTGTTTCCTTTTGGCACCATGAAAACCACCCATTCAGTGGCAGCGAGTTTCCAGCTCAGTCAAAGTTTGATTTCTCCCTTTCCTGCACTCACATAACACAGTGTCTTCAGAAACAGGGTTTTTCCATCCACTTCAGGTATACAGTCAACATTATTGTCTATAGCCTTTATTGTTTTGGGGACCTCTAGCATCCCTTGGACCAAAAGCTCATAGGGGGCAACCCACCTCTGGCACTGGGATTTTCATTTAAGAACCGTATTACTTCTGGAAGGGCTTTCTTCCATCCCTGTAGGATTGCTTAAGGCTTTTTTTTACTGTGTATCTGGGAAACTTTCCCCCTTTATTCCCATAGTTCTTTGTAGAGTCCTCCTTCCCCCTCCCCTTTAACTACCCTCTTTTTACATATTTCTCCCTTAATAACACCTTTATCCTACTAGTCCTCTCTCTCAGTTCCTTCTTTCCCTTTACCTCCCTGTTTTCCTTCCATATTTCTGGTCCCTGAAGTTGCATCAGGATATCCACTGACTTATAGGGATTTTTTGCTAGGATCCACACACAAGGGAGAACACATATCTTTTGTTTTTCTGAGTCCATGCTACTTCACTTAGTATAACAGTTTCTAGATCCATACATTTCATAGGCTAGATATTTTGATGGTTTCAATGGACATGGTGAAAATGCAAGTGGTGAGATATTCGGAGGTTCCTAATGTCTACCAGGAGTACTTGCTGTGGAATCTGTATGTGAAGAGGGGGGAAGCAAAGATTTCTGGTCATTTTGTTTTGAGTTATTGGTGGATAGCATGAGGTTTAATGTGAAGAAGGAGGTACAGAATTGTATTTTCCTAGGCAAAAGACAAAGAAAACCTTCCAAATATTTAACTATAAGTTTGACATCCAAAGGGACATAGTGAGCAAGCGGTTGGGTGTTTTTGTTTGCAGGAGTGGTGGAGGTGTTGGGTATGTAAACCATGAAGACATAAGCATGTAGGCAGTATTTAATACCAGGAAGATTGCTGGAAGGAAAGGGTCCAAGGCTGAGACATTCCAAAATTAGAGCTTGAAAATAGGGAAAATTCCTTGAAAAGATACAGAGAAGGAACATAACATATTAGAGAAAAACCGAATCTCAAAGGCAGCAGAGAAGAGTTCTAAATCTATAGAATAACACTTTAAATATAGTCAGCCTGAGAAAAAGTTATCTATTGTCATTATCGCAAGAGCTGAGACTTTGGAACGAATTTAATAATTTGAATTCAATTTCTTGCTTTAGATGCTGTACAGGCAGCTGCTTTCCTTGGTATCAATGTAGAACAGTGGAGACTTAGGGATAGGTTCATTTCTATTAATTTTAGTAAATTAAAAATAAGAATATGAGCATAAATATGTCAGATTTTACATGTACATATTATGTATGTATGTATATACATGTATGTTTACCTATATTCCCCACAATCCAGAAAAGGATTCAGAGGCCTTTTCACATCATTCTGTCATTGAAAGTAATTCAACTTTATGAAATAAGAAAACATGTACTACAGAGATTGTTTTTGAGAAAGAGTTTGAAAAGAATTCTGTGAAGCACTGGAGAAAGAATTTCATACACAGGGGAAACCTGGACGAAGGCTCAGCAGTTATAAAGTATGGGTACACTGGAAGAACAATTTGAAATGTTTACTTTTTTCCTACAAATTAGGTGTGATTAATAAATAAATAAGCCTGGGACCATAAGATGAGAATATAAAAATGACAGGCGAAGGGGCTGGAGAGATGGCTCAGCGGTTAAGAGCACTTACTGCTCTTGCAGAGGACCTGGGTTCGATTCCCAGAACCCACATGGCGGCTACGAACCATCCTTAACTCCTGTTCCAGGGGAATCCTAAGCCCTCTTCTGACCTCCATGGTATTGCGTGACACAGGTGCACTCACATACATGCAGGCAATACACTCATACACATAAAATAAAAATAATAAAATTTTTTTAAATGACAGGCCAAGTGACCTGGTTTTTATCTTGTAGATAAAAAAAAAAATTAGTTACTCTTGAATGGTGGTTAATTTAATCAAGACACACATACACACATACACACATATATGTATGTATATATGTATGTATGTATTCCTAGAAGGTAAGAGTAACCTGGTGAGTACCAGAGACTAGAAGAGTAGGAGAGAGAAAGGAACTGGCAAAGTCTGAACAATGGGTGCACTGCACAGCCAGAGGTGCAAGAAATTGATTCACTGCTGCACAGTAGGGCAATTAACAACAATGGCACTCTTCAGTGCATCTCAGAAGCCCAAAAGAAACTTTTAAAAATATTTTCAAAATATATCAAAGATAAAAGAATAAATATATTTAGCTTTACTAAATACTACAGTATACATATACACCAAAATTGCACTTGATTCTCCATAAATATAAAAATTAAATATTTCTATTTGTCTGTGTGCACGTGTGTGTGCGTGTGTGTGTGTGTGTGTGTGTGTGTGTGTGTGTTTGACATGCATGTATGGATATAAGAGAATAACTTGTGAGTCTTTTATCTTCTTGAGCATCTTGGAATCCAACTCAGGTCTTCAGGCTTAGTCACAAGTGCCTTTACTTGCAATACTCCATTTCTAATTTCTGTGTTTTATATACCTAACAGATAAAAATAAGTCTAAATAAAAATACATGTAGGAATTCATATGCTGACATAACTGCATGGCATTGGAGAAAATAATGTGGGTGACTGAATCACAGAGTTTTATAATCTTCTATACCTTACTGATATTTTGAGATTTTATCCGTTGCTGAAAATGTGGTACTGAAATCTCTGAATGCTACTTTGTATCTGCCCATTTCTACCTTCATTTCACTCTGGTTTTTCAAAATTTGTGCTGGATAGCTTCAGTTGTCAGGTTGAGATATTTGGTAATAGGGAACCTAATGCAAGCATTTCCTCCATTGAATTGGACTCTGACTATGTCTCTGAGGCATTTTCTTCATTGTAAAGCCCATTGTTTCAGTGCCATCCCTGGGCTGGTAAGCCTGGGGTATATAAGAAAGCTGACTGAGCACCAGGTATGTTGCTGCATGCCTTTAGTCCCAGCATTTGGGAGACAGAGGCAGGCAGATCTCTGAGATCGAGGCCAGCCTGGTCTAAATAAGCAAGTTCCAGGCCAACTAAGGCCACAGGTAGACCTTGCCTCAAACAAAACAAAAAAAGACAAAAACAAAAAAACAAACAAACAGCAAAAGTAAAGAAACAAAACAAAATAAAACACAAAAAGCAAGCAGGCCGCGCACAGGCTGGTGAGCAGAGGAAGTGGGAAGCAGCGGTCCTGTGTCCCTGCTTCTGTTTTCTCTTTCCATGCTGCTTGCGTAATATATGTTTTCCCATTCTTTCATATTTAAACTCCCTGTATCTTCTCTTTCATATTTGAATTACTTTTTTTTGTTAGATTTCCAGAATTCTTTGTTTCGATTACTCCGATCTTATGATTAGAGAATTTGATTAATTCACTGTAGTTACCAAGATGGTAGTATTTATAGCTGTCATATTTCTACTTGTTCCTTAGTTGTTCTATGTAGCTTTTGTTTCTCTGTTCACAAATCTTTGCCTACTTTTGTAGTAAGTATATATTTTTTCAAGTGTTATTTTAATGTCCATGTATTTACTATAAATTTTAATGAGTTTGTTACTATCAGGCTTTTATGACTATCATGTTGAAATGAGAGAAAAGTTGATCATAATTCCAATTCATATAAATGAATGAAGAACACAGAAAGACACCGAAGGAAGGTAAATATACAGGTAAATATTAACAAGCAGTATGAACTCTGGGCATGGGAGCCCACGCCTTTAATTACAGCACTAGGGACACAGAGGCAGGCGGATTTCTGTGAGACCTAGATGCAGGCCTGGTCTACATAGTTCTAGGCCAACTGGGGGTATGGGAGACTGGCTTTTAAAAACAAAGTATGCAGTAAGAGCTTTCTTTTATTTGTAACTCTTTATTTGTTTAAAAACAACAAGAAACAATGGAGATCTTATTTCTTTTGTTTGTAACTATTTATTTAGAAGCAACAAGAAACAATGAAGATCTTATTAGGGGTGTACTTGTGGACAATAATGAAATTCAAAATGATCTATTTCAGATCATGGTCAACATAATTTCAATAGTATATTGTGCAAAACTCTGTCCACTTGTGCTTCTGTTTTTTCCCCTCTCCACTTCTCTGTCTTATTTTTGTCATTCAAATTGCATCTTTGTTCTCCAGAAGTCAATCAACAGAACTTGTAACTCTTGGTTATGCTTATGTACTTGATACTTGACATATTATCATTTTTTTGTGGGGGAGGTCTTTTTGAGACAGGGTCTCCCTGTAGCCCCAGCTGTCCTGGAACTCACTATGTAGAACTCACTATGTAGACCAGGCTGGCCTTGAACTCACAGATCCACCTGCCTCTACCTCCTCAGTGCTGGGATTAAAGGTGTGCACCACCATGCTCGGTGACATATTATCATTTTTGAAAGATAGGATAGTTGAATAGAAAATCTTAGATATTCTCTTTCAACACTTTGAACATATCACTCCATTTTCTTCTGCCTTCCGTGGTTTCTGATCCAGAAGTATTTATTAATCTTACGGATGGGATATTATCCATAGTAAGTTTTCTCTTACTGATTTTCTAACTTTCTGCTCGGTTTGAATTTCTTGATTTTGGCTATGATAGGCCTAGGAGTGAACTCATGAAAGCTATTTAATGTGTAGTTCATTGGGCTTCTTAAGAATTTGTATTTCTATTTTTCATATAATTCAGAAGAATTTGGCCTTCTTTACTTGTATTCCTTCTTCCACTTTCTCCTGGTGTTCTCTGCCCGAGGCTATTATGTGTATGGCTGATGGTCACACACAGGTTGCAGAAGATGAGTTCACACTGTTTCCTTCTGCATTTCAAATCAAATTGTTCCTATTTCAAGTTCACAGACTTTTTCAGAAGCTCAGATATATTAGCTTAGCTCCTGAATGATGATTGCAGTACTAGGCGCCGTGTATTCTAGCTTCAACATTTCTATTTATACCATACTCTAATTTGTCTTAATTGATATTCCCTTTGGACTAAGAAATAATTATAATTTCATCTACCTCTTTAAGTATGTTCAACATATGTGGGACTATGACTTAGGAAGGCATAGGATTTTCACAGGTCCCCTGTGGTCATCCAGTTGTCTGGCAAGTTCACTCTTGGACAAGGTATTACTTGAGCCACTGAGTCAAAATCTGGGACAGTTGTAATGTGACCAGAAAATATTTATTGTTTTGGTAATATTCTGAATTTAAAGCTTTTCCCATCCCCATTCACCCCAGAGAGCATTTGGAAAACAAAAATTAGACTCAATAGACCTTTAAAAGCAATAATAATAGAGGACATGATTTCATGGCCCAAGTGGAGGGTAGTAGGCGGGACTGGAGATGTGGGAGGGTCTGAATATGATCTGAATACATTGTGTGGAATTCTCTGAGAGTCAATAAAAATAGTTTTTAAAATTTCCTATTCTATTCCTTTGTCAAAATGTGACTTAAATACCAATATAACAATTCAAAACATAGCTTTACTTTTGAAAATAATACTGTCTGTGCTTTTGAACATGCTGCTTTTAAAAGCATTCCAAATTTCTTCAGCTCTCTCTGTTGCTTAACGGGCAACTGGCCATACCTATGCTAGGGAGAAGAGGTTAATAAGTCACAGGCTCTGTTGTCTAATTATGGTTCAGTCATTTCTCTGCAATTTCCAGCTGATTTTGTGGCTTTGGGTAATTTACAGAATTTTGTCATTTTATGTTTTTCTTCTGTGGCTTCATTTGGTTCTAAAAACCACACTAGTTCCTCATTCTAACATTCCCAAAGTTGATCCTCCATGAAATGCTTTCAAAAAGCGATTTTAGAATATATTCGTAATTTTTGATATCTATATAAAAGAATTATGTAATGCTGTATTTATTTAAATAATATGTGTAATATTTATCTATATTTTAAATATTAACTCTGATTATAATATTATTGCCATAATGTAATTTGGAAAAAGAAAGAAAAATAATTAACATCCCTTTAAATAATAAGACATTTAACTTTGTCAATCTAAGTATGTTAGTGTAGGAGGAGAAAAAAAGACACATACACATACAAATATGATATGTGTGGTATTCTATCTAAGGACCTTGCAAAATAAATGATATTTAAAACTAGTTAAGAATTATCTTACAGAAGTAGGAAGCTTGGTTGCTCTGAAGGATCTTTCTTTCTTGCAATAGCTATGTGCATGTCAAACAACTCAAAATATATTTTTGTCAGCCAATAGAAAATGAGGATTTTTCCATTTTTTCCTCTGTGCCTCAAATAGCACTTACATAACTTTATAGATAAGAGGTTGATTTTGAACTGTAAGCACCATTTTGTTTTTATGGAAATGATGTATATCAAGCAACACATTTATTCATATCTCTTTACCAATGAAATGAGTTTGAAATATGCTTCATTAAAAATATTTGAGATTTTGCTATTACACTTTCTTCATTATGTGATCCTAGTAAGTCTGTTTATTAATTCATTATCATTAAATGCCTAAAATATAGAAGTTAATGATCAAATGCTAAATATTTGATAGGACACATTGTATCACATTTTTCTAATATAAAATTTTTAGAAGTTCACCCTTAAAATGTTTTTAATTAATAAGCATATGACAAATTAATATGACTACTTACAATACTGAGTATCCATAAAATAATTCACTTATTATCAGAAAGATATTTACCATTACTACTAACTGTATGAGACAAAAAATAAATCTATGAAAATATCATGCCATATACTTGTAAAAGTCCAAATGGAATGACATTACAAAATATTAAGATGAAAATGAGTGTCAAGAATTAAGAAAATACATCAAGTATCATCACGTTAAAGCATTTCAGGTCAAAATACTGTGAATTATTTTTAATTTTTCTCAAATGCGTTAGTTTGAGAATCTTCACATATCTGTTGGACTTATTCAGGTGCCTGGTTTCCTTCGAGGACAGTATCCTCCATATTCAGGTTCACAACCTCCTGACTGTGACTTGAAGGCAACTCAGCACCAGTGAATACTTTCCTTTAAAACCTCTGTCAAAGTTCTTTAGACAATGCTTTGTTCTTAGTTATTTCATATAAAAACGGTAAGAATGTAACTTTTCTATTTTGTGGGGTTTTTTTTTGAGATGGGGTCTCTCTGTAGCCCCAAGCTGGCCTCAGTCTTACAGAGACCACCTGTCTCTGCCTCCCCCGTGCTGGGATTAAAAAGCATGTACCACCACACCCTGCTTAACTTTTCCATTTTTATGAACCCAGGAAGCATCTTTCTTAAATCCTGTTTTAGCTCTTCTCTCAAAGACATATCTTCCATCTTTATTGACTTACAAAGATGTGTCATTTTCTGAATTAATTTTACTCAAATTTTTCTGTTTTCTGCCTATGTGTCCCTATTATTTAGTTACCTTTCAGTAAGAAACATGTCTAAATGTTAGTAACTGGAAACTACAAAGAAACCCCTTGTGTGTCCCACACCCTTCACAGGTGATCAAGAGGATCTGCTTCCTGTAACGGATGAAGGACCCAGGCCAAAATATTAGTGGTCACCTTGAGTACTACTGGTCAAAGTACCACATGAAAAAGCTGGTCTCTGAATTGCTTCACAGTGGCAAGAAAATGCCGAGCCAGAGGAACCAAGTGTCTGCTCAGAAATCTTTTTGTAGAATCATTTGTTCCTAGTGACAGAGGCAAATTAAATAAACAGGTGCAGCTTATTTAAATATTTGGGCAGAGGAGAACAAAATAATGAGGGCTAGTCATTCTATAATTTCAACACTTATAAGCAGCGGTTTCAAAGTTAGATCACTTAGTGAAAAACATGTAACAGGAAATGAGTGATCTTTTCATTTAGTAAAATCCTGCTGTGTTTTCTAAGCTTACAGTGTTCCTATGATATTTCCAATTCTTAGACACAATTGCTATATTTGATCAGAAAGCAATTAAATTTTACTCCAAATCTAAAGTATACAGGTGAAAAAATGCAAAGGGAACAGTTCTTCCAGATAGAAGTACAGTGTATTTAGAAGTACTGAGAGGGACAGTAACAAACATAAGTCAAGGTAAAGAGAAAAGACCAGTTTTTAAATTGTGCTGGAAAATAAGAGAGGTGTAAAAAATATTTGTTGTCTAGTAAGTGACAGAGATCTGGAGAACTGAGAAGTTATTAAATCTAGCTATGGCAAAGAGGAATATCAGCTATATGGTTCATTTTATCACTTTCATATAAACAGTATACTGAAACTCTACTGTAATGGTTATTGCTATTTGCATTATTGGGGCAAACAATTACATTATAATCAAGTTTCTTAAAGGGTTTAATATATATTTAGTGTCAAAAATATTTTTTTCTTAAATTATGTCATCGTACTGAATAAACATTATCCTCTAGGTTAATGAAAAGATCTAAGATGATTCTACTACGCTTTCCTACTCCAGGTACACTATGAAAAACTTATGGAAGGAAGAATCATATAGTTAGTCATTCTGTCTATCTATCATCTATCAAATGATATCTACATCAATATACTTGAAATATAAACTTATAAAGGATCTTATACCTAATTATGTTGTCAACAAACTTTGGGAGTAATGACAATATGAAACTCTTTATATAGGAACAAAATAATTAGTTAATAGGGGCTGGAGAGATGGCTCAGCAGTTAAGAGCACTAACTATTCTCGCAGAGAACCCGGGTTTGATTCCCAGTACCCACACAGTGGCTAACAACCGTCTGTAACTCCAGTTCCAGTGGACCTGACACCTTCTTCTGACCTCTGAGGGCACTGATACAACTACCTACATGCAGGCAATACACAAATAAATACAAAATAAAACAATAAATAATTTTTTTTTAAATTATGGAGAAAATGAAACTATAATATTTTTATGTCAATCTACCTCTGAAATAACTAAGCATCATAGAAAATCATATTTTAGTTATTTTAATTTGATTAGGTTTATAACTGTGACACCCTCTCCTTGTGACAGGGAAGAAGTTCCATTTTCATGTCTGTAAGTATAATGAGGAGAGGGTGACAAAGAGTCTTGATCAGTGTGGCTCTTGATAGTGCTAAGCAGACCCTCCTGGAAAAGTAGATGTAAATAATGGTATGTGATCGTCAGCACTGATCTGGGAATTAAAAGTTCAACAATTGCTTTCTTAGCTTCCAGTTAGAATGAAAGTTGTGATTTGTTATTTTTTAACTTTAAAAAACAGCTTTATTGAGAATTTCATACATGTATACATGGTGTTTTGATCAAATCCACACCACTCCCTCCCCTCCAACTCCTCCCATACAGCCCCATTACTTTTTTCTGACAACTTCGTGTACTCACTTGCCTTACTGCCTTCCTGCCTTTCTTTCTTTCTTTCTTTCTTTCTTTCTTTCTTTCTTTCTTTCTTTCTTTCTTTCTTTCTTTCTTTCTCTCTCTCTCT
>NW_008341877.1:1189704-1203947 GCF_000622305.1 Nannospalax galili | reverse complement strand
TCTTTCTTTCTTTCTTTCTTTCTTTCTTTCTTTCTTTTTTCTTTCTTTCTTGGGGATTTTTGTTACTCTAACATTCCCCCTCTGAAGAGGTAACCCTAAAATCTATTAGGGATTAGATAAGAGCTCTGAAATACTTTAAACATTTTTGGCCTTTGGAATAGAGAATTTTGCTAAGAAGCCTAAGGACATTTTGACTTTTAGCCAAGAAACTAGCTACTTTTCTTTGGAGTCTTTTTACCCTAAATGCCTAGCCAATTCCTACATCCTATTCTTATTAAACCATCCTCTGATGAGGTTACCCATATTGCCAATAGGGAATTGGGACGCAGACAACTCTAGCTTCTTCCATGCTGAACAAGGATGCAGGGTGAGGGAATTGGAGTACCCCTTAAGTGGGTCTATCTAAAAGACTCCCAAATTGCATAATTCTTATCTGTAGGGAGAAAAGAAAGTCCTTAACTGGTGCCTAGAAAATTTGAAGGAGAAATAAAGGCAAGAGTAGTTAGCATTACAGGGGACCAGAAAAAAGTCAAATTTCAAATTTCAAATGATCATATCAGAGTCCATTAGGATTTCTTGAGGAGAGCATCCAAAACCATCCCTCTATTGGGTTCCCTCTTTTTTTTTCTTTTGACTGCCAAGGCTGGACTTGAGGGTGAGGGACTTAAAGGACAAATTTTGCTCCTTTCCCTCCAAGGTCGACTAAGTTCCAGGGGACTATGGAGCATCTCTCGAAATGTCCTGTAACTGTGGTGAGCCACCTTTCCTCCTGTTCGGGGAGGCCATGGTGACCCCACCACATGGACTTGAACCAGTGTCCAATCTACAAAGAAGAGGGTCAACTCAAAGGAAATATTTCCTCCATGTTTCCAAGTGAAGCCAGCAATGGCCAAGCAGGACAATTGACTTACCTTCACGTAGATGGAACTTGTTCAAAAAAAAAAAAGGAACCGGGGTCCTTCCAAGCCCATGTGACCACTGAGGAACAGATCCTCCAATGACCTTAAGAGTAAAAATAAATTGGTTTATTTGGGCCAACTTTATGGTCTTAAACATCCAAAAAGAAAACATAACCAAATATTAAAGTGATCAGTATATTTTAAGAGCGCAAGGGATTGCACTTCCCAGACATTAGACTTAAGTCCATATAAAATATTATTTAGACAATTATTTCTCATTGATGATTTTGTTTCTAATCAGAAAGTGATGCTTAGATGTAAGACTTTAAATCTTGGTCTGCAATACTGTAGTGCCCACCTGTAGCTAAAGGAGACAACCCGTTACTATTCTGAAATTATGGCTAAATTTATTTTCCCCCTATCTAGAAGCCTTTGAGAGGGAACTGACACTGATTCTAAGCAGTCCAACAGCAATCAAATGCCTGAAAGCAAACCCTGAGTGTAGTTGTAATGTCTTTAAAGCCAAAGAGACAATCACGTAAATCATGCAGGAAATTTTCCTCTAGAAGCCTGTTCATTGTTAAGACAGAGGATACATAATCAACTTGCTTATTCTGTTAAAATTCAGAAAAATTATCTTAACAGAAAGATACTTTACTTCTGATTGTTTTGTGAGCTCTAGTGTAGTCAAGCGACTGAGCTGTGAATTATAGCGCATGATGCCAGAGATGCATTAGCATTAGCATGAAGCTACAGAGTTAGACAGCAGAAGAAGAGTTAGACAGTAGAAATCCAAGGTTCTGCACTAAAGAGATGGAACTTTCAAATTAGTAGAATTCCTTACATGGACATTAATGTAAGGGAATGTAGCGGGAAATCACATAGGCCAGCCAGTTTGCAGTGAACTAAGCAAGGTATTGGTGAGGACAGATGTGGACATTACGCAGCCTGGGATGACATCTCTGGAGGTGGGGAACTAAGCTCTGCCAGGCTCATTGGAAGGTAGACAGAGAATAAATGCTTTGGTCTCATTCTCCAAAATCTTTAAAATTTCTGCCACCATCAATCTTCTTGCCATCTAGATGACCAAAACTGAAGAGAAAGTACAGAAGGACTCCTTTGGAACCTGTTGCCTTCATCCATATGCATGCAAGAACCTGTACCCCAGCACACACATGAACATATAATCTTTCTCCTTGATACATTTCAATTTCTGAGTCTCCAGTTTCATCCGCTGTGAGCACAAATATTCACATTCAATTTGTGAAAAATTTTAGAGAGAACTTCATGACAAATATATACTTAGGAGCTTTACATAGAGTAAATATTGCATCAGGCTCCATGTAAATAAATGGCCAATGTCTGTAGGAAAATTCAGTCAGTGAGTTAGGGATATTCCATGGTAACTCTTGGATCCCATGACATGCTGTGTGGCCATGATACTTATTCCATATCTGCTGATCAAGTTCACTCCTTTTCACAGTTGAAACTTTATCTACATGTCATTCTTTCTCTACAAGTTTCCTGAAAGATCTAAATTTCAATTTTCTTTGAAAAATTCTTTTCATTTCACATTCCAGTGTCTATTGGATATTTAAGAATGCAGAGATCACAGTCCTGCATTAAGATCTCGAAAGCAAATTCTGTGACTCTGTCTCTAAGAATTTGGAGATGACTGGAGTAGAAAAACAACTGAATATAAATTTACAGCTCAGTACTTAGGCTTTTAGGTGCAGACTAGAATAGCATGTGTTTGATAGAAAACTGGAGATAGACTGCATGGGTGAGCTTCTGATTCAGGTGGAAAGTCTAAGATTTAGAGGTTTAAATTAGCTATTTTGTGCTTCAATTTTCTACCTTTAAAATACAAATATTAAATGCCCAGGAATTAATTACTACTTGCAGAATAGTACCAGATCTTTACCATATAAAACAGTGGCTACCACAACAAGATAGAAAGAGTAATATTAGGAGCTGGAGAGATGGTTCAATGATAAAGAGCACTGGCTGCTATTGCAGAGGACCAGGTTCAGTTCCCAGCACCCACATGTTGGCTAACAACCATCCATAACTCCAGTTTCAGTGAAATCCAAATCCTTCTTTTGAATTCCACAGGCATTGCATGACACAAGTGCACTTACATACTTGCAGGCAATACATTCATACACATAAAATAAAAATAATAAAATATTAAAAAATGCTGATAATAAAGGTGACAAAATATAGTTTGAGGGAGGCACCATCTGAAAGGAAGGAGTTGGTATAAACTAGTTTAGTAGAGCTTGTAGAGCAAACATTAAGAAAAATTTCAAAGAAGGATAAGACTAAAGGCCTGGAGGCAGACAATAGGCAGTTCTAGGAATAGCACAATATGTTCTACAGACTGTAAGGTGACATTATATGAGCACTGTGCTGGATAGCTTTGGTGTCAACGTGACACGCCTGGGTTGAGGGAGCCTCAGTTGGGGATTTGCCTTCATTGGACTGGCCTGTGGCCATGTCCATGGGGCACCTGCTTGATGAGTGATGTGGGAGGGCCCAGCTCACTGTGGGTGGTGCCACCCTGGGCAGGTGGGCCTGTGTTGCTTAAGAAAGCAGGCTGAGCAGGGGCCAAGGGAGCAAGCGAGTAAGCAGCGTTCCTCCATGGCCTGTGCTCCAGCTCCTGCCTCCAGGTTCCTGCCCTGAGTTCCTACCTTGGGCTCCCTGATGAACTGTGACCTGGGAGATGTAAGACAAATAAACCCTTTCCTCCCCAAGTTGGTATTGCTCAGAGTGTTTTGTCACGGCAATGAAGAACAAACTAGGACAAACACCTTCAACTTAAATATTTCCTTAAAAATATTTACGGATATGTATAGGAAAGTAAATTGGTTTTGAGTCTAAGTCTGGAAGATGGTGAAGGTGTGTACACAGGAAGATGAACAAACTTGGAATGTTAGGTCAGTATAATTTAAATTTCAGAATCTTTCAGTTCTAGAATACTAAAATCATGATTTTTCTAAGAAAAATATCCTATTGAGGCGATTTATCATTTATCACCCATTCACATTATGTCAACTGATGTTGTCTTTTTGTAGGTCTTGTTTAGGCGACCACATTATCAGTATTTACTGAATACAACATGTATATGTTTTCTTTATCCGTACATTTGGGAATCATTGCATTTCTATTACATTCATGTTTTAGGAAAAACAAAATCCAATGTTTGTTTTACATACCAATTTATTCAGTCACTTTCTGAATACTCACTTCATGGGAAGTAAGGAAGAGAGCAGTGAGCAGGCCTACCATGGGCTTTGAGACACCAAGGGAACAGACTGCTCGTAGCCCTCATCAGGTAGCACAGAGATGATGGATACGTTTCTTTTGACTGGTAACCCAACTGCCTTCATTGTGTTCTTGGAATGTTAATGACTTTGGTCTTGTTGATTCCATACATAGCCTCAGAACTACTCAGAGAACAAAGCCCCAGTTATCAACTGATTAGAGTTGTCATAGGAGAACAAATCCATTTGTCATCATCAGGGAGATGGGTGGTGTCTCCCTGTTACAAAGGGGAAAATAAGGCAGACTGTAACAGTAGTTCATCCTGAAAGCAATATCGAATGGAATGACCATGAAAGGGCTATGCAGAAAAGGAGACAAAAGCGTTAACTTTTCACCTGTTAAATACTGTGAGAAATATTGACTGCCTTGCTCTACCTTCCCACTAAGCTTAGTTTTGATACTTCTACTATTTTTTAAAATAATTTTCCTATTGTTGGTTATTAAGGACATTTTTGTTTGCTGGCTTTTAGCTCTAATCTTATTTTTGTTCAACATTCAAGATTTATAATCTGATCTTTTAGCAAGCTTTAATTAATTTAAATTAGTAGGGAAAGAGCATATAAATTACATACAGTTGGGCAGTGTTATTTCTGGCAAGTTTATTCATAGAGAAAGAGACTTTATGGCCAGCATATTTTGATTCATGGTCCAATATACTTATCTGTAATTAGAAAACATGAACAGGGCTTTCTACCTGTCTGTTCATCACTGGACTTACAAGTTTTCTGTTGTTTTGCCTGATTTTTCTAATACATTGACATTACCACATTTTGATTCCTGAGCAATGTATGAATGTGTTGGGGAGTTCCCTCATTCACTTAATAGAGTCAATATAAGAAATTTTAATCCATAACGTATCACCTCAATGATGTTATGGTGAAAATAGACATATGCAGGTTGCGTAACTGACAATGTTGGTATTTTTAAGTTTAAATAGATCATAGCATTTTAAAGCGCCGGAGAGATGGCTATGTGGGTAAAGTACTTGACATTCAAGTATGAGGATCTGAGTTCAAATTCTTAGAACTCTCAAAACTGTAAAGCTGGGCTAGTAGCATACCTCTGCAATTCCATTGCTCTTACCATAATGGGAGGCAAAGCAGGAGAATCCCTGGAAGCTCACAGGCCACCTCACCTGGAGGATGCGATAGGGGCACAAGAGATGCTATCTCAAACCAGGATAGAAGTCAGGCACTGATACCTGAAGTTCTCTGATCTCCACATGTGTGCAGTGGCATGCATGTGCCTGCACTCACACATACAAATGCACATGTAGACATACGAAAATCACAGAGAGAGAGAGAGAGAGAGAGAGAGAGAGAGAGAGAGAGAGAGGCATTTTGGACCTCATCTCCTCAAGGAAGCTGAATGATCAATAAAGCCAATTTTACTTTATTTGTTTTAAGAAAGAAACTACAAGTCATCTGAGTTTAACTGGGGAGGGGAGTGCTTAAAGTCTGAAATACCAATTTATTCCTGTGTTCAATGGCCTGAAAACAAAATGTTATTCACAAGTGTTCTGCAGCTTTACCCTTACAGTGTCCTACCTCCTGTATATATGCTTCCAACATCTTTGTTCATTTGGGTCAATAAGAGTAGATACTGTCCTGAATTGTCTATAAATTCTGGAGGAATCTGCTCAAAGAATAAAGGTAGGAACACAAATGAAATTAGAATTTTGTTACTGTAGGTACAAATACTCTATGTCTAGATGATTACCATTCTGCAAATCCTAATTGTGGAGATTTTAAAAATATATTTTATCATTTTAAAATTCTTTTTACTATTTTTATTTTATGTGTATGACTGTATTGCTTGCATGTATGTGAGTGCACCTGTGTCGCGCAATGTTGTGGAGGTCAGAAGAGGGCGTTGGATTCCCCTAGAAGTGGAGTTAGGATGGTTCATAGCCACCATGTGGCTTTTGGGAATCTATCCAGGGTTTTCTGCAAGAGCAGTCTGTGCTCTTAACCGCTGAGCCATCTCTCCAGGCCCTAACTGTGGAGGTTTTAATAGCTTAATGATATACACAGCTTTGGTCATTTATGTAAAATGAGCTTCTGCACATGTGGTAATAATCAAACCAGAGTAAAGATACTACAGATTCCTTGACATTCTGCCTATCAGGGATACAGGCTAAGTCCCTCTATCTCTTCTTCACTCTGAGAAACTGCTAGGCTTGTGTGTGCTATTGAATGAACAGATGTGCTGCTATTCTCACAAGTGTGGCCAGAGATGGACAGTTCTTCATGCCTTGTAATGCTCATGGCAAGAATACTCCTTGTTAGAACACAGCCACCTTCCAGGAGTAGCCCTGGCTGTATGGAAAGCCACTTATCGGTGCTCCAGTGATCATCATTAGATGAGATCCTAACCAATGATGAGCATCAACTGCCAGTTACATAAGGGAGATATTTTGGACTTCCAATTCACAAACCTTAAACTGTATCCATGTCCATCAACATGGTAGATCCCATCTAGGAGCTGTCCAGTTTGATGAGTCAGATAGTGTGAAAGAATCACACTATATAATAATTTTTTATGTATTTTAAATTTTATTTTAAATCATGTATGTGTGTGTGGGTATATACACATAAGTGCAGGTGCTCTCAGAGTCAAGAAGAGGGGCTTCAGATCCCTTGGAGTTGGAAATACAGGCAGTTGTGAGCCACCTATGACCAAACTTGAGTCCTCTGCAAGAGGAACAAGCAGTAAACTGCTAAGCCCTCTCTCCAGCCCCCTATAATAAATTATTCTTGGAAGTTACTGTTTTTCAGTTGTTCATTATGTAGCAATACATAACAAGGTTCAAGTATAAATTGTAATTCAGTCATCACATTCTCATGAAATCAAAGTTTGTCTTTCCTTGGCTATTTAACTTGATAAAATTAGTTTTAGATATACTGCTCATAATTATTATCTATAATCTTCCTACTGACAAATAGAATACAGGACTTCTTGCCCTGATCCACTGTACCTTTGTGCCCACTGAGGAGCCTCTCTTCATTTTCCCTGCTTCTCCCCCAGTGTCTGCTAATCACCTTCTACCCTGACTTTCTATGACATCAGACTTTTTGGATTTCACATCTGAATGAGCACTTCAGCACGTGTTGCTGTGCCTGGCTTGCTTCCCTTAACACATTGATCTCCAATTCTATCCATGTTGCTACAATTGAGAGGTTTTCATTTCTACTTAGGACCAACAATCTTATTGTATGGATATATCATGTTTTCTTTTTCCATTCAATACTTCAAGAGCAGGTTTAATCCCTCGACTATTGATAATAGTGTTGCGAAAAATATGGGACATAAATATCCCTTAGCATAAAAGCTTCATTTCCTTTAGATATATACCCGTGTATTACTTTTCTTTTTCTTCTTTTTCTTTCTTTTTTTTTTTTTTTTGAAGAAGCACCATACTGTTTTCAATCAATCAGCACAATAATCGCTATGCTCAGCAATACTTCAATGCTGCGGTTCCCATTAGCTATAACTGCAAAATGATAATGAAATATGAGTGTGTTCTTATTTGGAAACTGAAGAGGACATTTCAGAGATGAAGAAAACCGACTGCCAAATCCTGCTTTGCCTTGCTTTGCCCCTCCTCCCAGTACAAGGACACACTCTGCCAGGGAACTGAAGGCAGTGGAATGTAACTGGCACTGGTAATGCTGATATATTCTTTTCTGTGCCAGAACAGTCTCTTGGCTATATCCACAGCACTGTTGCCCAAACACAGGATCTTCTGTTTTAAGGCTGAGCATGGCAATGATTCCAGTCTTTCGCCTTCTTTTACCATTTAAATTAGTAGAAAACATTTCCATATTTTGCTTTGTAAAGAAGTTATTATGAACAGATATGATACCTATATTGACAGTCTATAAGTGTTTATCAATCCTTGGAACAATATCTACGAATGACAGAGCTGTGTGCCATTGAGGAGCCGTGGATTTCCATGTGTTGGGTTCTTACAGAGATGCTCATTGTTGCCATTGATGCCTTTACCCTTCGAGAACTTGTTTCCTTCTCAATGCTATTAACAGCACTAATGCACCATGTGCTAAAATCATAGCCCTGGGTCCTCAGAAGCATAAAGCAGAAGTAACAGGCTGAATCAGTACCAGTCTTGGAAAACACAGTCTGCTCAGACAAAAGTCTAAAAGAGAAAACTGGCAAGTGCAAAGACACCAGAGCGCTTCACGGACAGTGTCGCAGTGGGAAAACCACTGAGGAAGTACATGACGGGAAGGGACATGATGGCAGCTTCCATTTTTCCATGGAGATATTTTAAGAGGAATTTTGTATCTGTCTGTCTGGAGTGTTTTGAATGAAGGCTGCCTAGTTGTGGAAGGATGCAATTCATCTTTAGAGATCTTTTCAGCTGTTATGTATTGAACTGTGAACCAACTCGTTTCCCCTACCACTGCTAACAGGAACCAAAAATAGATTTTTATTACCATAGACTAAAAAAAAAAAAAAAAAAAAAAAAAAAAAAAATCCAACAAACAAACGAACAAAGAAACCCATACTTAATGTTATGCAAGTTTTCCTTGCCTCAATAAAACTTTCACTTATGGCTGACTCATATTTGTTAAAGCTTCACCTATCTTTACTAATAGAAATCATTCAGTGTCTGCCATATCTAATTTTAATTTAACCTCAATTCAAAACTTCTGAACACAAATTTCAGGCATCTTTAAATAAAATGATTCAATCACAAAGGGGAAGTCATTAGGAATGTTATTCAAATTATTAATGCATTAATGGCTTTACTATGCTCAAATTTGTCTTTGAATGGCCAAAGACGTCAGATAAAATAAGAAATTCATGAGAAACTCTAAGCAAGGGATGAAGGTCTGTGTAGGTTTGTTACGATTTAAGGATGAGACAAAAATAAAATACACATAATCTAAAATCACTCGGGAGGCAGAGGCAGGTGGATCCCTGTGAGTTCGAGGCCAGCCTGGTCTCCATAGCGAATCCAGGCCAGATACAGCTACAGGGAGACCCTGTTTCAAAAAGACAAAAAAATAAAAAAATAAATAAATAAACCAAAATAAAATAAAACATTCTAAGGTCATAGTTTAGTCAACTAGTCCAAGGAACAAAATATATGTCTAGTGAAGGTTTATCTGAGAAAGTTTGGTTTTTGCCCAACCTTTATCTACATAGCACACGGTAATTACAAGTACCAGACTGGTGGAATTAACCTTCTTGGATGTTTAACACCCATACATTGAGGCCTATGCTAATCTGATCAAAGGGACATAAAGGACAGTTTTTGCTCCTTGCTTTCCAAGGATGACTGAGTTCCAGGGGACTATGGAGCATCTCCCAAAATGTCCTGTAACTGTGGTAAGTCACCTGTCTTCTTATTCAGGGAGGCCATGGAGACCCTGCCAGATTTACTCAAAGCAGTATCCAGTCTACAAAGAGGAGCATCAACACAGAGGAAACATTTCTTTCATGCTTCCAAGTGACGGCAGCCATGGTCACCAGGAACTTTGACTTACCTTCACATAGATAGTGGTATGTGAAAAACTGGTAAAAGAAAAGAGCCAGGGGCTCCTTCCAAGCCATGTGACCCTTGAGAAACAGATCCTCAAATGACCTTAAGAGTAAAAATAAATTGGTTTATTTGGGTCAACTGTGTGGTCTTAACACCCAAAGGAAAGTATTACCAAAGATTAAAGTGATTAGTATATTTCTTTAAGAGTACAAGGGAGTATACTTCTCAGACATTAGGATTAGGTCCATATAAAATGTTATTTAGATAATTATTTCTCATTGCTGATTTTGTTTTTAATCAGAAAGTGCTGCTCAGATGTAAGACTTCAAATCTTGGTCTGCAATACTATAGTGTCCACCTGTAGCTAAGGGAGACAACCCACTATTACTCTAAGCTGACGGCTAAATTTATTTTCTCCCTTTATCTAGAAGCCTTTGCAAGGGAACTGACACTGATTCTAGCCACCGCAACAGCTATCAAACTGCCTGAAAATAAATCCTGGGTCCATCACTGTCAAGTTCAGCCTTGGAAGACAAAAGAAAAATGAGGAGGAACCCAATTGAGGGATGCTTTTGGAAGCTCTCGTCGACAAATTCCAATGGACTCTGATATGAACATTGTAAATTTGCCCTGTTCTGACCTTTTTCTGGTTCCCTGTCTGGAACTTGTAATGCTAACTACTCTTGCCTTTACTTCTCCTTCACATTTCTAGGCACCAGTCAAGGATTTTCTTTTCTCCCTACCATTAAGAGTTATGCAATGTGGTAGTATTTTAGTTAGACCCACTGAAGGGGTACCCCAATTGCCTCATCCTGTGTCTCTGTTCAGCATGGAAGAAGCCAGAACAGTTTGTGTCCTGATTCCCAGTTTGGGGACCCTCTTCAGAGGATGGTGTGCTAAGAATAGGAGGTCGTAATTGGCTAGGTAGTTAGGGAAAAAGACCCCAAAGAAAAGTAGCCATTTTCTTGGCTAAAAGTCAAAATGTCTTTGGGCCTCTTAGCAACGTCCTCTCTTCCAAAGGCCAAAAATGTCAAAAGTATTTGGGAGCTTTTATCTAATCCCTAAAAGATTTTAGTGTTACCTTTTCAGAGGGGGAGTGTTAGAGTAGCAAAAAGACCCATTTAAAAAAAAAGAAAGTCAAAAAAAAAAAAAAGAAAGAAAGCATACACAAAGTTGTTCAGGAAAAAGTGATGGGGAGATATAGGAGGCGTTGGAAGGGAAGGAGTGGGCATGGATTTGATCAAAACGCTTTATATGCATGTATGAAATTCTCAATAAATTGTTTTTAAGATTAAAAAGGAAACAACATAAATCTAATTTGATGGAAGAGACAAACATTTGAGGGTGTAAATACGTATTCATCTGTTGTAAAATGTTGAATTTTGTCAAACTCATGAGGCACTCAGCGACATGATGGGTAATATTTTTACATTAGCTTATACGGAACGTGGAAATCTTTATAAAATTGCATATAAGGTATTTGGGGATGAGAGAAATGGTTTGAATTTAGCTTCAGAGAAGTTGTATTTCCACAGTTTCTCTGTTAGTGTTTCACCACACTTGGTCAGTGATCTGTCCTGAGAATAAACGGAAAGTGTTACTTTGTTGGCATCAGGAATATCTCCTGACTAGGGAAACACGAGGAGGGAGCAAAGCTGCTGTTTAAAAGTGGGATTTCTGGGCATGGTGGCTCTCAGATCTCTGTGAGTTCAAGGCCAGCTGGTCTACATAGTGAATTTGATATGGTACGTTAACACCTGAATTGTTCTAGCATAGTTTTGAATTCAGAATTAAATTGGCATATTCATTATATTTTTTAAAATTATTTATTTAATAACCACATATTTAGAAGAAGCATTTCATTACAACAGCATTGACATACTCAATAACAATTTCCAGAGCTAAGATGCATCTCTTTCAAAATTGGCTGTAAAGTTTCAGGTAGAAACTTTAAACACTAGAGGGAAACTAACAGGCCACTTCAGAACTTCCTGACTTAGGGATAAGTCAGAATTACTGGAATTCCCTATTGGTGAAATTACTAAATATAAAATATTCTTTTACATGTTACATTTCTGGGATTCATTTTGCACAAATAAGATGTAAAAATCTAAAACTGATGTTTGTTCTTGAGTGTCGAGTTATACAATATTGTACTCAGTATATTCATTCTTTTTAATTCTTCATGAAATTCTTTTAGGGTCATTGCAGTATAATATCAATTTTGTGTCATCTTAGAATCAGGCCATCTGAATATAGATTTGTTAGCCTAATAATTCCACAAGTATTCTTTTTACTTAATCATTTACAAACTCTTTAATTGGATAAACATTTTGACATAACAAAAGGCGCAGTTGATATAAAGATAGAAATAAGAGTGTTGAAATGAATATCAATACTCCACAAGTATTTTAAGTGATAAATGCACCTTTGTCATCATCACCCTAGTCTGGATTAGATTTTAATAAATCTCTTTGACAAATGACTCTTATGTAGATGGTTTAAGTCACAAAAATATCTTTAGCAGATCTCTTTCCAGTTGGATTATCATCTCCTTTATAGCAGGACTACCTGATATTTTATCATTACACTTCAGGCTGCCTAACAAAGAATTAGACACAAGATTAGTGATGAGTACACACTGAGTAATTTATTTTAACAAAAACATTAGACTGATGCTTTTCATTATTTTTACATCAGAAACACAAAATGCATAAATTCAGATGATGAATCATTGGTCCTTGAATTGACTGTATATTTACAATGATTAGACACTGAAGGAGAACCTAGAGACTAAGGGAGCCCTTTAGTTCTTCAGGTCAATGAAAGGGAGAGCCAGATCTTCACTATGAAAATTGTATATATACATATACATACCCAATCTCGTACACATACACACATATGCACAGGTATATATGGAATGGGCTGCAGTTAAGTGCATGCTGTATACGACTGTACTTGGAGTCACATAGATGCTGTCTTCCTGAGTTCGGCTGTGCAGCTTGTAAAAGATCATCACAGCTGGGCTTGTGGACTGATGACCCTCCCAAATTAAAGGAGGGGTGGTGGAAGGCTGCAGGATCTTTACCTGAGCATCCAGCGATACGACTCAACCTTTGGTGGGCATGTGGCCTGGAGGAAGAGCAGAAGTAGTTAGGCTGGAGAAGACTAGGGGAAGGAGGCTCCATTTTTGAGCCTATGGGGAAGCCATCATCCATGTTTGAGTGAAGACTTTCAGGTTCAGCCTTAGTGAGGACCATCCATACTCCTGTAATTAACCCCTTACCCACTGTTCTACAAGTCCAATACTCTCATTGGTTCCCCATAATGGACTTTGGTGCACCTCAAGTTGTCATTAGACCCTGAGAGGAAGAGATGGACATTGTTTATATCTCTCAAAATTAAGGAGTTTTATCAACAATGCATTTTGAAGTAGAGCATTAGAGGAAGAGGCAAATTTCTATGGTCAGGTCATTTCTGTTGGCCTAAATTGTACATTGGGAAAATATCTCCATTTGCTTCCTTGAGCCTAAACACTAGATGGAAACTAACAGGCCACTTCCGAACTTCCTGACTTAGGGAAAAGTCAGAATTACTGGAATTCCCCTATTGGTGAAATTACTAAATATAAAATATTCTTTTACATGTCACATTTCTGGGTTTCATTTTGCACAAATAAGATGTAAAAATCTAAAACTGATGTTTGTTCTTGAGTGTCTCATCCTTTCTCTATCTTTCATTATTACTTTTGTTTTGAAAAATCAGTAAAGTCTAAGCAAATCACAAAAAGAAACAACCCTCATAGTTCTAATTTTTCAATTTGACCATTATAACAGATCAAAATCTGTCCATATGTTGTTCTTCCTTCATTCAAGAAACAGAACTCAGAACTTAGTAGGCCCATGCAGTCATAAGCAAATTGAGGTTTACATATTTTCCCCTAGTTCAACCTGAATAAAATTAGTTGCATTGGAATTTTGTTCTCATGCCTTGAAGATGAATCCCAATTGTTCCCTTCACTGTCTATACGTGCTGACCCTTTAATTTTTATAGTTTGATACAACTTTCCTCAAATTTGAGAAATCTCATCACTTAGTGATATTTGCAAAATTATTCACAGATACTTGATTTTAACATGATAGTTCATCTTTCTATAGATTTGTTCATAGAAATTTTAAAAAACAAAATTTTCAAATAAAAGTGATTTTCATTTTTGAATTTTCAGCATATTTAATACTAGACTTACTAAAATGTTTGCCCTGGATATAGTCATGAGAAAGTGAGAAAATTCCATCACACAGGAGAGATGGAAGAGTTTTTAAAGTATGCCTCTGTCACTAAAAAGAGACCCAAAATGTAGCCAGGAGACAGTTTTACATTAGGTGATCATTTGACACTCAAAAAATAAGTGATTGTCATGTTTATCCTACATCAAGATTTCTCCAATTATAAATTTTTTCTTCTTCAAGTATTTTTATGTTTTATTACATATTCTATACTAAATATAA
>NW_008341877.1:1162424-1189527 GCF_000622305.1 Nannospalax galili | reverse complement strand
TATGGTTTTTTACAGAGATTATAATTAATAAAATAAAATGAATAAAAATATTAGTAATAAAATGGAAAAAAATCATGTAGCCAAATCAAACACTACTCTATCTAAACAACCTGATGATATTATAATTTTGGATTTACATAATCATCTCAACTATCTTTATAGAAATAGTCTGGGGATTTTTGCCTATTGTATTCCTTTAATTGTATTCTCAGCCTAAAGTGAAAATAATGTATTCCAGTGCTGGAGAGATGGCTCAGCAGTAAGAGTACTGACTGTTCTTACAGAGGACCCAGGGTTGATTCCCAGCACCCACATGGCAGCTAACAACTGTCTGTACCTCCAGTTCCAAGGTATTCGATGTGATGCCCTCTTCTGACCTCCATGGGCACTGCACGACATGAATGCACCTACCTACATGCAGGCAATACACTCATACTCATAAAATAAAGTAATAAATTAAATATGTATTTCATTTGTTTTTTTCCTTAATATATATTTTTATTGATTTTTTTGCATTTCATGCAATACATCTTAATCATAATTAGATCCCCTTCCCCATCCACACCCATATAGCTCCCCCACACACCAGCGTTCATGCATTCTGTCATATATATTAAGGCCTATCCAGTCAACTTTATGTACCCAGATGTCCCTCAGTGCAAGTTCATCCATAGGAGTCTATTCAGGCTACGTAGAGTCACTCCCTTAAATATCATTCTCTCTCACCCAGCAGTAAGCAAGTGCTAGTTGTTCAGTTGTTCCTTGACTATGGTTGGGGCCTGTATTAGATACTTTTCTGTTGTTATGATAAAACACCATGACAAAGGGAACTTTGACCTTACCGTTCCAAGTTCCAGGGGGATTAGAGTCTGTCATGGCAGGGAGGCAAGGTGACATGGTTGGTGCGAAGAGGATAGCTCACATTTTCAAGCAGACACAGGGAGCAGAGAGCTACTGGAAATCCATCAAGACTTAAGAACTCTCAAAGCCAGCCCCCAGTGAAATATTTCCTCCGGCAATGCCACACCTCCTAAGGCCTCTCAAAACAGCACCACCAACTGGAGATGGAATGTCCAAATACATAGAGTTTATGGGGGACATTCTCATTCAAACCACCATAAGGCCTCATGCCCGTTTCCTCAAATCTGTGCTGGGTTTTTTATCAGATTGAGCTTTCATCGGTCTTGTGCATGCTGTCACCAATGATTTAAGTTCATATGAGTATCTGGAAGACTCTGTTTCCTTATGATCATACACCTGAGGCTTGTGTGGGTGAGGTTTAATATAGAAGTCCTATCTCGGGACAGACACTCTGCAGTCTTATTCTCTACATTTTGGCCAGTTGTGACCTTTTGTGTTCATCATCCTCTGTTGCATGAGGAAGCTTCACTGATGAGAGTTGGGAGATGCATTAGTATTCTTCCTACCACTTGATACACAATGATCAGTGAGCCTTGGGTGTAGAGGTCCCATTGAAGGTGTGTCACTTAGGGCTTGGCATCTCCCAGACACTTATTCTAGGTGTGTGACCAGTTGTGGAACTCTGTAATAGTTTCCATCTGTTGCAAAAAGAAACTTCTATGATGAGTGGTGTATGTGTCTGTAAATTTAACAATCTGTATTTAGCATACAGTAAGAAATTACATTTCTCTAGGGATATGACAGAGGTAGGGTTTTCTTTGAGATCTGTAACCTCTCCAGCCATGTTCACAGTGCCACACATGAGTTCCCTCCCACTGAAAGAACATTCAGCCCAGTTAGACAATTAGTGATTACCCCCTGAATAAAAGTAATGCTACTGAACTGCTATTGCTTGTGCTGGTCATTGTTGCGGTTATTAGGCTTTGAAGCTGGGGTTAAGCCACTGACTGATTTTCCTCCCTTAGCAGTTGGCATAGTGTCCTCTAGAACCATGAAAGCTAGTCTTCAAGGAGGAGGCTTCCAGATCAGGTCCAGTTCCACTGATTCATTTATGGTTTTTGTTGCTGTTATTGTTTGTTTATTTGTTTCTTAAAGCCAGGATTGTAACAAAGAATATAATAAATACCTTAGGCACAATGAACTAGTAATAAATAGTATATTTGAGTAGAAAAGTGAACTGAATTTGCTTGAAAAGAGATAGAAAGATAGATAATAGGCTGATAAATGATTGACTATAGAGCTAGACAGATGGATGGGCAGATAGACAGATGGATAGACGGATTTATGGATGGGTGGACAGATAAAAGATTGATGGATAGATGAGCTACAGATGCATGCTAGGCTTTATGACTCAATGGCAATCTTTGAGAAATTGTCGACATATAAATATTTTCTTTAACAAACTTATTTTCTACCATTTAAAATAGAGATAAATAAGCTGAAATATTTACTGAACCATTCACACATCATCACTTCTATGAGTTTTATTAGCTGTGATACTTTGTGCATGTATCTAGTGTACATATATATTCATATGCATGTGGGTACACATGTGTGGGGGTATATTCATGTGTGCATGTGCGTGTAGAAGCCAGAGGGTGATACCGAGTGTCTTCCTTGATTGCCTTCTACATTTTGTTTGTGTGTTTGTTTGTTTTTACTGAGGCAGGCTCTCATGCCGAACCTAGAGCTCACAGACTCTGCTAATCTAGTATGACAGCTTGCCCTGAGGAATTCTGTCTCCACTCCTGAGTACTAGGAACTAGGTTCTCACGCTTGTGCAGCAAGTACTTCATCCACTGACACTAGTCCCTCCTCTGACACTTTATTGACTACAATACTACCTAGTATGGCATAAAATTATAATTACCATTAAGACTAACCAAATACATCAACCAAGCAAAAACTCATGTTAGATTATATAAAGCAGTAGTTTTTACCTATATGACATTAATATGCATTTAAATGACTCCTTCATCTTAGTAACCATACAGTAAGGAATTTGGCATAGAGGAGAGTATAAATAATTCACAACTACTAATCTATTGAATACAGTGGTTTTTGTTCCCTCTCATGTCCAATGTAAGTGAATAAAAATGACATTTTCTGCAGTGGCAGTCTTCAAGCCACTTCAATTTGCATTTTAAAAATCAAAACAAACATCCAGTATTTACATAAACACTTTACTGAATTTATATAAATATGCAGAATCTTGAAATGATTGTAAATGTACAAGTCGAATGGATTTCCGCAAACTAAACAGTTGTGAGTCCAAAACCTAGCTCAGCTCACTCCGCTAGCAGAAAAGCTCTCATGCCATTCTCTCCCCATGAAAAGCACAGTCCTGAATTTCATCTTTACATACATCTCATCTCTTTTTGAAGTTTATATAGAACTGAATGAAATATAAGCTCTCATCATTTTTTTCCTTTTCAGAATTATGTTTGGAACAGTATCTCTAATTCAAGGAGTAGCTATGATGTGTTCATTACTATGTAATTAACCATTGCCTGAACAAAACAAAAATGTGTTTATATTTTTGACTGGCAGTTAAATCGCACGAATAGGAATAGCATAAATGTTCTTGTAGCATATTTTAGAGTTCATATTTGTAAGGTTTGGATGGTCTGCATAATGGCCAGGCTTGGTACTGCTTCCCAGTGGTTTTCTAAAAGGGGTTCAATGGCTTAGCCTTTGCTAAGGAGAAATACGGGAAGCCTGCCTTCTCCTGCAATTGTCTCCTGTTGCTGGTTTGATCCCCTTTCTCTTCTCTATGATTTCTCTGTTCCTTCCAGTGTCTCTTTTCTCACTTTACCTTGTTTTAACCACAGTAATGCTGTTCTTAGTATCTCTTATATTTTAAAATACACTTGGATCATTTGGATGTTTATTGACTATTTCCATGACTACCTCTATGACATACCTGTCAAATATGTTGGCATTCTTTTCCTACACTTGAGTTTTTTTGTTATTTTTTAAACTTCCGGTTAGATATGATATACACTAACTCCCATATCCATGCTGCTGTTTACTTTTAACTGCCTAAATGATACCAGTTGATAACCCTAGATTCTTAATCTTAGAATAATCTAACATTATTTTTACGTAGGGTATTTTATGTCTCATTTAAGAAATACTTATGGCCTTTCCCCATGTTTATTTCCACAGATCTTATTAGCTAGTCTTTGCATTTATATAAACAATCATCTAGAAGTGTTTAACTGTATAATGTGAAATGTGAATGATTTGTACTGCTTACAAATAGATACTTATCTGAACCGTTAACGATTGTTAAAAGGTGTCTTCCCTCATTTGATAGGATTATTGAATATGTTGCATGTCCCTTGTATGTATAGATGCTGCTTCTGAATTCTCCATCTTGCCATCTACTTGTCTTTTTGCTGTAGTTCTACATTGTTTTAACTACTTAAGCTTTTTTAAATGTCTTGATATATGATAGTACAATGTCTCCATTTTATTTGCTTTCCTGTTCTTTGAAATATGTTGTTCAGTTAACACATACATACACACACATGCACATGCACACACACGCACACACACATGTACATGCACATACACACACACTTCTGGTGAAGTTTTTATAATAATATTTATGTTACAAATTAGTTTGATTACAACTAAATCTGATACAAAATTGCTTCGTTCAACCTAGGGACATTTGCTTCTCTCCTTTGATTAGTTTCCTAGTTACAACTTTCTATTTCTAATCACAGAGTTTTGTCAAATCACTTAAGCCTCTAACAATTACCAATGATATTAAAACAGTGCTGTAGTATAATGAGGTCCCATTTGTCAATTTTTGACCTTAATTCCTGAGCAACTGATGTCTGATTTTGAGAGTACTTTTCTGCTCCTCTGTCTTGTAGACTACTGCTTATGTATTCATCTAACACTTTTAGTATTTCAAACCTCACACTGAGGTCATTGATCCATTTAGAGTTAACTTTTGTGTAGGGGCATTTGTATGGGTCTAATTTCATTCTCCTACATGTAGAAATCCAGTTTTCCCATACCCTTTGCTGAAGATACTGTCTTTCTTCCAGTGTGTGTTCTTCACACCTTTGTTTAAATATCTGGGGACTGTAATTGCATGCACTTATTTTTAGGTCTTCTATTTTTGTCTCATTGATCTACAAGTCTGTTTTTGTGCCAATGCCATGTTGTTTCTATGACTATAGCTCTGTCACATAGAAGATCTTATAGGATAGCTCCTTGGCATTGCTCACTGTGACTACGATTGCTTTGGCTATCTGGGGTCCTTCGTGTTTCCAGACGAAGTTTTAATTTTAGGATGGATTTTTCCATTTCTGTGAAGAATGCCATGGGGGATTTTGATTTTGATTACATTGAATCTGTAACATCCTTTTGGTGGGATGCTCATTTTCACTATATTGCTATTACTAATCCAGGCACTTGGGAGGGTTTTCTATCTCCTGTCTTCTTCAATCTCTTTCTTCAAAGATTTAAAAATTTCATTGACTAGGTCTGTAATATCTTTGGTTAGGTTTATCCCATAAATGTTTTTTGGAAGCTATCATGAATGGAAGTGTTTCCCTGAACTCTTTCTCTGATTCCTTGTTATTTGTATACAGAAAGGCTACTGAGTTTTGTGGATAGATTTTGTAACTTGCCACTTTGCTGAAAGTGTTGGTCATTTCTAGAAGTTTTCCAGTGGAATTTTGGGGATCTCATATGTATAATATCATATCATCTTCAAATAAGGATAATTTGACATCTTTTCTTCCAGTTAGTACTCCTTTAATTTCCTTCTCTAGTCTTTTAGCTCTAGCAAGAGTTTCAAGCAATATATTAAAAAGGAGTGGAGGTAGTGGACAGCCTTGTTTGGTTCCTAGTTTCTGGTTGCTTAATGCTAGTAAAATAATACAATTTATATATGTGCATAGATATTTTTAATAAAAATGTTAATAAATGAGGATAATAAAAAAGTATCTACAAATGATTGAACAAGTGAAGCTGACAGTGGGACAAAAGTATGAAATGCAGTATTTCAGTGCTATACAATTTTATCAAAATTATACAATCAAATGAGATTTTTCTTCATGAAGATTATAATTTTCAGGCAGGAACAACAAAATCTGCAGCCTTTTTGGAGACCTTCCCTAAAGGGGAAGCTCATCTTCAGCTGCATCACAGTATAGCGTGTAAAGATGGTAATATAAATTTGACACACAGAAGGGCATACATGACTTGGGATAGTTTAATATAAATTGGAAGTACTTGTGACTCTGACAAAGTAAGACTATTCCTCTGAGATCACGAGCTTATTAAAGTAACGAAGACACATGAAAACTAGCAAAAAATGAATGAGGAGGCTATTCAGTCATGCATCTAAGATAGACCAGATGATGTGTGCTGCATAGATCTGTCCTCCAACAGACAGACCCCATCTTCCTCAACGCAGGTGGGCCCACTTGCCTAAGGTCTTCACAGCTGGACTTATGGTCTGTTCACACCCCTGTATGGAATGAGGAACAGGGTGAGTCATGGGACCCTTGCCTGAGAGCTCAGCCACCCCTCCTTATGAACCTTTGTCAAGCATTTAGGCCCAAATTGCATGCTTGGGTGAAGACTTTCCTGTGCCGTCTTAGGTGGGAAAAGCACCCACACTCCTGTAAGTAAACTGTCACCCAAAGCTTAGTAAATTAGTCCACTAAAATCACTGATTTCCCAAAGTGAACCTTGGTGGAATTGTACCTTGGTTTGTCATTGAGACCACAGGAGGAGGGGGTGTAGTTTGTTCATATCATCCATCTTATTGTAGCCACAGTGTACCGTGTGGGGAGAGTGCATGTGTGTGCCACTGCCAATACATCCAGCCTATGAAGCTCAGCGTGCCCAAGGAGGTGACAAAGAACTTCTCAGAGAGTAAAGTGAGTTGAGTTAGAATTTCTATGACTGTGTTCTCAGGCCACAAACAGATCAGCAAGCAGGGGTAGCCTTACTCACTTGTAATGTTTGCATATATAACTTCTGATTAAACATGAAATAAATCTAAGCTAGGAAGAAATAAGGATGATCTCCAAAATTCAAGACCAAGTGGATAAAGTCACCAGTGCAAATTCTGAAGTACTGAAAACATCACACAAGAAGAGTAGGACATACTCCAAGATATTGGCACAGGCAAGGACCACCTTTTTTTAAAGATTTATTTATTTTTATTTTTATTTTATGTACATGAGTGTTTAGCCTTCATGAATGCATGCGGATCACATTTGTGCCTGTGACTGGTGCTTGCCCAAGCCAGAAGAGTGTATCAGATCCTCTGGATCTATAATAACAGGCAGTTATGAGCCACCATGTAGTGTTGGGAACCAAACCTTGGTCCTCTGCAAAAGAAGCAAGTGTTTTTAACTGCTGAGCCAACTCTCCAGCCACAATAATGACTTTCTAAATAGAACTGCAATCACCCAGAAATAAGGACAACAATTGACAAATGGGATCTCAGGATCTTAAAAGCTTCTGTACAACAAAGGAAACAGTTAATTCAGTGAAAAGGCAGCCTAGAGAATGGGAATAAATCTTGTCCAGCTTACATCAGGCATAAGGGTTACATCTAGAATATGCAAAGAACTAAAATTTAAAAGATTTAAAAAGTCAACAAACAACCCAATGAAAATATAGGCTGCTGATTTAAATAAAAAGTTTTCAATAAAGAAACACAAGTGGCTAATAAGCATTCAAGCACATGTCCAATATTATTATTCAACAAGGAAAGCAAATGGGATGTAAACTAAAACTACCGTGAATTCAATCTCACCCCAGTTAGAATGGCTCTCATTAAAATATTAAGTGAAAACAAATGCTGGTGAAGATGTGGAAAAAGAACCACTGAAATCAGTGTGGCGGTTCCCCCAATTAGAAACAGATCTACCATATGACCAAGCTATACCCACAGAACTCTACATCCTGCCTACTGCAGAGATTCTTGCCTATTCTTTGTCACTCTGTTCACATTAGCTAGGGAATGGAATCAACCTAGATGTCCTACAACTGATAAACAGATAATGAAAATGTGGCATATACACAGAGAAAAATATTATCCAGCTGTAATAGAAAATGAAATTATGAACTTTTCAGGGAAATATATGTATGATGTGAGAGCGAGAGAAGCAAATGTCACATGTTCTCTGTTTCACATGTAAATCCTAACCCTGAACCTTTAGATTTGTGTGTTTATTTTGGAATATATGTGGAAGCCAGGAAACTACTAAGGATCCATTTGGAGGGGGTGTTTAAAGAGAAGGGGCCAGTAGAACATAAATGATATGAAATAGAGAGGGAGAAAGGATATTGGGAGTAGAAATGTGTAAGTTAGGATGATGTGGAATGATGGGGTAAGCAATGGGCAAGAGACATGGTTAACCAAACAAAATTTATGAAAACTCATATGAAAGCCTATTACTTTGTATTAAAAAATTAATATATATGTTTTAAAAATAAATTAAATGGGAGATTCCCTGCATGACTAGATAATGTTGTTCATTAAACCCAAGAGTTCTTAAACAAGAATCCCAGTGCCAGATGTGGGATACTTCCTTACAAGCTGGTATTTATGGAAGTCCTAGAGGCCCATCAAATCCTACAGGCCCTTTCAATTCCTCTTGTTTTCTCACTAGAAGTGGTTTATAAGATCTTATTGGCTAGCTTTCATAATTCTAGAAGGTTCTACATAGGCTCCAAAAAGAGACAAGTCATTTATAGTTTTAACCAGCTAGCTGTAGACCCTACAAACTGCAATCCCAACTTTCCTATAAGATGTGCTCACTACTGCAACAGTGGCTCAACTCTTATAGGGATAACCATCTGGTCTTTGATTAAATTTGAGGACAGCTCCAAGGAACTATAATCGAAGCCAACCCCATGGATGAAGAAGCCATAAGTCATGGGTATGGGGTGATTACTATTGTTGGTAGGTAAATTAAGATGGTGTCAAACTGCCTTCTAAATATTGTTGTTCATATTCATAAATATTTCTCTCATCCTTAGTCAGAGAATGTTCTCTTTACAATGAACAGGAGTGAGTGAAGAGACTCCTTCCTGTCCTAGATGCTGAGAATAAGAGGCACATGAATGCTGAGCCCTAAATATAAACAGAGTATTTATATTACCCTATCCAAGGCTCATGGACCATCACAGAAGAGATAGAAAAAAACGTAAGAGCCAGATGACAGGGAAACAGGCTAGAAAATACTTTCTTCTGGGCACTGCACTCACAATCCCTCATCATCTCAAGGGTGCCTCCACTGAGCTTGCACAAAACTGGGAACGTCATTAGTCATTCATGGATTGGCACACAGGGTCCTCCCCCTTTTTGCTGAAATGTTGGCAACCGTTGGATTCTGGGAGTGGGGTAGTCATTATCTTCAGCTGTCTACCCATGGATGATCCAATCAGACTCCAATGGATAGTTCCAATCCAAGGGTCAAACTCAGTGGCTCACGAAACCAAACAAAAAGATGAATGTGAGTAAGGGACTTGTAGGGAAGAAGACTGGACTCACACAAGTAGGATGGGACAGGAGACGAAGAGGTGCGTGGAAACATAATTTAAAAATGCATTTTGTACTTATATGAAATTGTCAAAGTACAGGTTTAATAAAAATTATTATGAGTGGAGGTTACCTAAACAAGATCAATTCAGTTGAAAATTCCAGCATGACAGGAGAAACAGCTCTGGATACCCCATCCCTTGCTGAGGAGCTGTGGGTAGCTAATCATGCTGAGGGAAGGGAAGTCACTTTTCTGGGGGCGTGGTAGTTTGTCAAGGCCCCAATGGATAATATCAAACTGATCCTCATATAGGAAGTACTAACTAGATTTAGTGGGCTAATAAAAAAATGAGTCAGGCATGGTGACACATATTATACACACTTTTAATCCCAGTAGATGCAGTTGAATCTATGTGAAGTGGAGGTCAATCTGGTCTACATACTGAGTTCCAGGCAAGCTGGGCCTACAGGGAGATCCTATCTCAAAAAAACCAAACCAAACAAACAAAACAGAGGACATGATTTCAGTTGGTACTTGCATATGACGGGGGCGGGTATCAGTGAAAAGAGGAAATGGGGGGGGAAGGAGGGAGGAAATGGGCGCAGAAATGACCAAAATACCTTGTATATTATGTACAAAATTTTCTAATAAAAATTATAATAGAAGACAAGAAAAAAGAGAAAGTCTAGCAAAGATATCCGAACCTCCACATATCAATAGACTGCAATTGCTCTCACTGTATACCTGTATAAAATGTGTTGAGTGACTTCTGAGTTCTGTGAAAAGTGATTCATACAACAAATTAAGGAAGAACAATATTTATAGTGCCAGAAACCAGATCGTGAGAATGCTTTTCTTTTACCTTCATTTCTTTGCCAGAACAGAAGTGGGAACTGGGTAGCTGTTGTGAACCTCCACATATCAATAAATAGACTGCAATTGCTCTCACTGTATACCTGTATAAAATGTGTTGAGTGACTTCTGAGTTCTGTGAAAAGTGATTCATACAACAAATTAAGGAAGAACAATATTTATAGTGCCAGAAACCAGATCGTGAGAATGCTTTTCTTTCACCTTCATTTCTTTGCCAGAACAGAAGTGGGAACTGGGTAGCTGTTGTGTGATGTTTATCTGAGACGCGGACAACTGTCTACTTACCTCAGATACATCATCAATAACAGAGAGAAATGATTTCACAACCTATATCTTAGTGAACACTGAATTTAATTATTTGAGTTTCTTATATAATCACAAACAAGGGATTCTCCACAGGAGCATGAGCAAATGCCTGGTAGCAGCACCACTGAAGACAGCGCAAATGCTGCTTTTTCTCCATTTGCCAGCAATTGTCTATAAATCCTACATGGGAAGCAGGGTGTTGTGATCCCCTTCTCTCTAGAAATCATTTGTTTATAAATTCCCAGGGAAGGGTGTGGCTTCATAACCCCCTCTCTCTTATCTAGTCTTAACTGTCTATAAATCTGTTGGGACAGTCATGGTCTCATGACCCCCTCCATGATGCAGTGTAAATCAGCCCAGTCTTGGCAGATCTGGTAATCACAGCTGTAGGTTCAATATAGTAATGGCCACGTTATGCCCAGAGGGCAGTGTTCCAAACCACAAGCATAAGGAGGCCCAGGGATGCCCTCTGGTCTGGCTATAGGAATGAGAGGGGGGTGAAGAACAGCTCTCATTTATCCTTCTATTCCTTCTTATCCTACAACATCATGTCTCAAGTAGACACATTGTAACATTGTCAGCATTACTGACAGACACCTGAAGGAAAACCAGCTGTAAAAGAGGAATATCTCCTGCTCAAATTGGAGGATCTTGTTCTTGGGATGTTGTGCTCAGCTCCCAATGTTCTGTGAATTCTCTCTTTTCCTTGAGCTTGAGTGTTATTCTATGATGATGCTTATTACAGTGTTCTCCAGTTTTCTTCTAGTTAAAGACATTGCATAATAAAACATATATACCATGTGGTCCTATTTATATACATTTCAAGAATTGAAATACTTAGAGGGTCATTTTTATACATAAAACCATAGAGAGACAAAGATCTAATTATTGAACTAACCACGCATAACTGTAATGGGAAGGAAGATGTCATGGGTAACAAAAGAGTGAAAACAAGCCATTCACTGACCTAAGAAGGTGACTTCTTTATAATTATTTTATAATCTTATCTGTAATCAAAGGCTGTGATTCACCTTCAATATAATTGTCCCCTCCAAACCTTGTGTTGATATCTTCATTCAATGCAATGGCATTGAGAGGTGTCAGGATATTGAACAGATATCAGTGCTCATTTCATGGGATATATTACCCTGAGAGCAGGTTGCTATACCATCAGCATGAGATTCCCCATTTTTACTTCTTTCTTCTCACCATGTGACTTTGTCCACCTTTCTGAAATGTTGAAATGCAGCAGGAGTTCCTCACCACATCTCATGGAACTGCTGGAACAATGATATTGGAATTCCCAGCTCCCAGAACTGAGATCAAACATCAATCTGCATTCTTTATTAATCATTTAGTATCAGGCATATCCTTATAGCTGAAGGCACCTGAACAAGGGGACTGAACATTTATAGTTTGTGCATATTTTGTTTATTGGTTATGTTATCGTAATGGAAGTGTGCCGAGTGCTTGAGTATTGTGCTGGATAGCTTAGTTGTCAGCATGACACACTTGGGTAGAGGGAATCTCAGTTGGGGAATTGGCTCCATCAGATGGGACTGTGGCCATGTCTGTTGGGCATCTTCTTGATTATCGAGTGATGAGGGAGGGCCCAACTCACTGTGTATGGTGCCATCCCTGGGCAGGTGGTCCTGTGTTGTATAAGAAAGTAGGCTGAGCAAGGTCCAGGAGAGCAAGCCATGGTCTGTTTCTGCTCCTGCCTCCAGGTACCTGTCCTGAGTTCCTACCTTGGGCTCTCTCAGTAATGAACTGTGACCTAGGAGATGAAAGCCAAATAAACCCTTTCCTCATCAAGTTGGTATTGACCAGAATGTTTTGTCACAGCAATAGAGAAACAAACTAGAACAAGCAGCATTAAGGTTATGGGGTAACCACTTAAGTCACATCTCTTACTACCATACTCCAAAGCATAAATAGTGTGCATTTAACTTCCATATCTGATGTGTCAAAATCTGTCAAGAAAATTTAATCCTGGGAATATAATATTGCATTTATAATAAGAATATAATCTTCATTATACATATTTATATTGAAAAAATTTTATTCACATGAAATTATCATGGTTTAACTAGGTTCTTAGGATAAAAACTCTATGCCTACTGTCATTCTGATGAGCAACTCTGTGAAATACTGGAACACTATCTTGTATTTCTATTTCCAGTTTACCTGATAGTCTCCGTAAAGACTGTTTACTTTGAATTTGTATGCTAACTCCTTAGCATACATAACTCATATCACTCTTGGAAGTAGGTTCTTAGTCTTCTTTCTCCATTTGTTCTTTCAGTAGGACACTTAGTGGCACCTTAGATATCATGAGTGTCTGTCATGACCTCCTCTAGATTCTCCATTGTTCCATTTAGATGCAACACAAACATGCAAAACAAATCGTTTTTAGTCCATCAAGTGCTCACTCTAAATTTTACATGCATCAAAAAATGTAGTATATGCTGAGCATGGTGGTTCACACCTTTAATCCTAGCACTCGGGAGGCAGAGGCAAGCAGATATCTGTGAGATCAAGGTTAGCTGGTCTACATGGTGAGTTCCAGGCCTGCAGGGAACCACAGGGAAACCATGTCTCAAAAACCCCAAAATAATGTAATAAATAAAATAGAAGAAATAAAGCCACTACTTCACAGATTAGGAAAGCAAATTCAAAGAACTTGGCAGCCAAGCATGGTTGATAACATGTCTAATACCAGCATTTGGGAAGCAGAGGCAGAAGGATTACTGCAAGTTAGAAGTCAGCAGAGTCCACATCATGAGCACCAGCCAGCCTAACCTATAGTGTAAGATACTGTGTCAACAAAAGAAAAAAGCAGCATTTGTGTGGCTAGAGATAGAGTACAGTTGGTAGAGTGCTTGCCTTGTATACACAGGGGCCGGGTTTGATATCTGGAACAGTGGTTTTATTACACGTCACGTGTGGTGTCACTCACCTGTAATCCCAGCATGCAAGAGGTGAAGGAAGGTTAGCAGAAGTTTACAGTCAATCTTCTCAGGTACATAGGAGTTTGTGGCCCATCTGAAATACCGGCTCTTACCCCAAAGAAGTAATAACAATAACCACAGCAAAAACAAAGAGCTTGATAAAGATCAGAGTGCATTTGCTATAGCTGCCTTATATATTTGTCTGACACATTTATGAATTCAGTCATTCAGCATCTATTACTGATTCTCTATCGTGTCAAATATTAGAGAGATTTTGATCTTAAGAAAAAGTCAGTGTTCCAAACCCTCATGGAGTTAGCAATTCAGTGCAATACGATATTCAAACAAGTAAAGAAACAGTAACACCCTCATAAATGTGATATTATAAGCTCCATGAAGGTGCTAGAATGATATGCAACGAAGGGAATCAATTCAGCAAGACAACTAATTGAGTTATGCAAAGGCTCATATGCTGTGAGTACACTCTCACAGTGTAAAACACCACCTTTCACATCAACAGTGGTGCAGCATCTGTTGAGGTGGGCCAAGCATTTCTGTCAAATTAACACCAGACGATGATTTAACTGGAACTCTACCTCACAGGGTGAGGTATTAATTAGTGCTGGTAGCATCAGCCAGCACTACAGTCATCTACAGATGAAACTGTGGTCCTCGGTGTAATAAACAGACTGTTCTGGGGCTTCAGAAGAGTTCTGAAGGCTCTTCATGAAAAATTGATTTAATTGATTTTTCATGTTTATGTTCTAAGACAGTGGTGCTCGGCTTTTTTTAGTATGAGGACCCCCCTTTTCATTTTTAAAACATACACTTAAAAATGAATCTTTGATCATTTTAGATGGAAAAAAATTCAAGAATAAAAGTGCTCATGATATCCAGAACAAAACCAAAAAGGCTGTATTTTATTAATTAGTGAAGCATCTAAATATATTTTTAAAAAATTACAGTGTGCTGGTTCGGTTTCCAAGTATGATTAGAAATAATCTAGGGGGCTATGGCCACAAACCGTGAGTTAAAAATACCTGGCCTACTTTACTTGGTGGTTAAGGATTGTGTTAGAGAATGCGTGTCCTCTCTGTGCCTCAGCACCTTCATTTGCTCAAGTGGCCACAACAAAGCAAATGCCACACAGAATTTTCAGAGTTCTATTACACACACATGTGTTCCTTCAAATGTTCATATGCTGAGTATTTAAATGGACTAAATTATAGATAAGAAGTCTATTTTTTGTTTTGTTTGAGACAGTCTTTCTGTAGCCCCAGCTGGCCTGGAACTCACTATGTAGACCAGACTGACCCTCAGTCTCAGAGATCTACTTGCCTCTGCCTACAAGTACTGGGATTAAAGTTCTTGGTCACCATGCCTGGCCCAATTAGTTTTAATTGGTGACTTTTAGAATCAACCCATCTGTGTAAACAGTACCTACATCAAGAAATAAAATGACTTTAGAATCCTACAAGTGTGTTCGTTCTGTTCCCTTTCCCTCCAAGCTTCTTTTACTTTTTCTAAATTTATTCTTTTATTTCACCATGTCTGTATTTGTCTGCATGTGTATTCTAAGTGTTAGCAGGTGCCCATCAGGGCCAGAAGTGGTTTAGATCTTTGGAGCTGGAATTACACCATTGTGAGCCACCCAATGTGGGTGATGAGAACGGAACATAGTTCCTCTTGAAGAGTAGTGAGTGCTTAACTGTTGAGCCATCTCCCTAGACTCACTGTACCATTGCTTCTAGTAGCAGAGACTACTGTTTTCCTACTTAGTGAAAATAAGAGTGTGTATATCTGGCTTCATTTCCTTAATATTAAGCCACTAAGATTCACCCGTACTTTCAAGTGTATTATAGATTGAGCATTCTTACTGATCTGTGGCATTACAATGTGAGTGTATAAAGTGATTATGGAATAAAATTGTTTAAATTTCCTAAAGTTCTTGGAAGAATACCGAGCTATAAACGTTCGGTATATTTTATCGATAGATGAAATGGTAGGAGAAGCTTGTGAGCAAATATTCAGAGCGTCAGCTACTTGGGAACATCAGCAGAAGGCTTATCATTCTTCTTGGTCCTTTGTGAGACAGGGTCTCCCTGTAGCCCAGGCTGTCCCGGAACTCACTATGAAGGCCTTGAACTCACAGAGATCCACCTGCCTCTGCCTCCCAAGTCCTGGGATTAAAGGCGTGTGCCACCACGCCAGGCTGACATCATCACTCTTGATATACTTCTGACACAGTAGAGCAATGCCATTGACTATTATATTAACTGCTTCTTAGCTCATCTCTCTAAGCTCCTACTTCCTCATCTATAAACAATTTCTAATAGAAATGCCTTTCCGTTTGATTGCTGAGGCTAAGTATTCAATATACTTTGCTTAAAATATATTATTACTTTCACTGGTTTATTTTAGTTTTTCTATATGTATATATTGTCATATTGTTCAACCAAATATTAGTTAAAACAATGCATATTAAATGAATTTTGCTGCATGAGAATACTATGGAAATTAATTTATAGTCATTCATAATTAAATATAGTTGAATTACAATTAATCAATCAGGATCATGTTTAAGAAATATGAGAAGCTGCTAACAACTCAGTGTTATTGACTCATTTGAAATGAAGGATGTTATGTCTTAGAAAAATGGAGTCCAGAAATCAGTTATAAGTGCCATTTTAGTCTCTCAGATGGTGAGCATTTCCTAATGGAGTTCTCTGTTGTGTAAATAAGACTAATAAACACAGCTCTGAAAAAAGGAAAGTGAACGTGCACAAATGGAAACAGAGCAGAAGATAAAGTTTCTCTAGTCCTTCCATTGAGTGGGCAAAGGACACCAGTATGGTATTAATTTAAGAACAAGATGAACATAGGCATGAAGATGGGTGCAGACTTGCTTCCCCCATAGAACCAACCGCTTTTAGAGAACAATACACAGAAGGCTCAGAAGACAGTCAGGTTTTGGCATTTTGATACCTGTCATAGGTATGAATACTCTATTAGGAATTTTCCTAAAATCAGTTCATTCACAGGTAATCAATCAGTTTCCACTGCAGCAGAAGAAACAACTCACTGACTAAAAATGTGACTCTCGAACATTCCTATCAGCAATACAAGAGGAAAGAGCTTTAGGGAAATTTCTAACATGGCAATAAAATAGAACCAGAAATTGAACCTGGTTATTGAAATTATCTGTGCAAGCTATGTATATCACTTAAAGTAGAACTTTGGTTACTTTTAGATTAATTTGATTGTACTTTGTGAAAATACAAAAAGTATATAAATACAAAAGCAGAATATATTGTCTCTTTTTTATTTCTGAGATTTATAATTTAATTATTCATCAGTCTTATCCTTTAGAAAACTAACTTTTTGCTTTTTAAATTTCCCTACTTATAAATTTTTATATTTATGACATTTTTCCTGTGTAATAGAGCATTCGAAATTTACTGTCATTGAACAAACATGAAAAATTGATGATGTTTTTTCATGAGACATCACCTGAGCTGGATAGAAAAGGCCTCATGAACATCACTAGCATAGGAGGAAATCTGGGCACAACTTGCTGTTTAGGGTGGTCCAGTCTGTTTGGTATCTGTCTCCAAATAATCTCAGGTCATTTACCTCTGTTCCTATGGCCTCATTTCTTCCTCTATTATTTGTCTCCTCACTTCACTGTGTAAAAGAAAAAGAAAACATCCTTCTGCTTGGAATCCAGTGATTTTTTTTTGGGCTTTCTTTCATTTCCTGAAAGAACTCCAAGTTTCTCAGACCCTAGCCTTACTCTTCCTCTCTGCCATCTAAAAATCACAGGTCTAGCTGAGGTTGATGGGATCTAAGCCTTCTCACTCCCTCTTCAAATTCTCATGCTCTCAGGTCTAGCTGGGGCAGCTTAATCCACTAATCTGAGAGCCTGATGAGTTAATATGATCCTAGTCTCCCTGACCTCAGCCCACCATCCTACACTCATAGATGCGTATGCCCAGCATAAAAGTGAGGAAAGAAGCCTCAACCTTAGCTGCAGATCTATTTGCAATTGATAACTATAGGGAGAGGAAGAGGTAGTTTATTTAAGGTCAACCAGTCACCAGTGAATGGTTGCACACCAAAGAACATTTGGGGACATGGACTTGACTTGGTAGACCTTAACACGCATGACAGCGTACATGAAATCTGGCAGAGGCCTATAAGAGGATTGGCAGATAGATGAGGACGTCTAAATCTAATCAAAATATATTGTATGGAATTCACAGGAAGTCACTAAAAAATGTAACAAATACAAAAAGGAGAAAAAACAACCTGAAATGAATTATAGTGTCTGCAATCAATAAGAATTCATCATTCTATTTAAATATGTAAAATAATAAATGTAATTAAACATGTCAAAATATTATTTAAAGAAGTTATTGAAGATCTCCATAAATAGGATATGCATGGTTCATGGGTTGAAAAAAGTAAGCAATATGTATAGATAAAGTATAGATTTGGTATAATTTCAGTGAAAATCCTAGAAGATCTCCTGGTTTGGTTTTGCAAAGAGTGATACATAAGTTATTAAACCTACATGGGGGAAAAAAGCTTGAAAGTTTTTATTGTTTTCATTATAAAGTGATCAGTATATATGAAATTAGATTTTTACACTTATCAAGCATTATAGAGTGTGTCCATATATGAACTCTCCAACCATAGGTTCTTGGCCATATTTGTAGTACCAGGCTTTTATTTCCTTCCATGGATCGCCTTTAAACCCATTCAAAATGCACTTGGTTACCCCCTGTATTATTAGTGTCACTATTACATACAAGGGCATATCTTGCCATTCCAGTCATATTGTAATTTATAGTATTCATAGCTGGGTAAGACTGTTGTTGACTTTTCTGATCTCAGCCTGCATAACAACTTCTGATACTATTAAAGCTAGACAGAAGGAAGGAGTCTTCCTATATCAGGGTAATACTGTGCTCCTTTCTTAATAAGGTAATTTGTGTACTTACTATTGAGTCGAATTTCTTTTTTAAAAAAATATTTTATTATTTTTTATTTTTTATATTGCCTTCATGTATATAAGTGCACTTGTGTTGTGTAGTGCCCATGGAGGTCAAAAGAGAGGACATCAGATCCCCTAGCTGAAGTTACAGATTATTGTTAACCATGTGGGTACTGGGAATTGAACCTGGGCCCTTTGCAAGAGCAGCCGGTGCTCTTACCAGCTGAGCCATCAACTGGAGTTACAGACAGTTGTTAACTGCCATGTGGGTGCTGGGATTCGAGCCTGGGTCTTCTGCAAGAACAGCCAGTGTTCTTAACCACTGAGGTGTCTCTCCAGCCCCAAATTGAATTTCTTAGTGTTGCTAAAATTCCTTCTGGGAGGCACTGACTCAGTTTGGCCCCCTCCCCCAATGGTCCTAAAATGAAATGAGGTACGGATTCTCTAAGTAGCAGTTTGGAAAATCCTAGTGAGTTTATTGGGCTTACTAACAGAGCAGTGGGTAAGGGGTTGCTTACAGAAGAATGGAGCCTGGGAACCCCACCCCCCATATAACACCACACTAAAAAGTTCACACAGAAGCATGTATCCTGTGACCTTACAGCCCATAAAATGGTAAGAGAGTCTGCCTAAGGGCTTCCTCAGTTAAGGTAACTTTAGTCTTTTCCCCTTTGTAACTAGGAACAACTGGCTGGTTGGGAGACATGACTGACTTTCCCTGACTCTCTTTTCTTTCAGAGCACACCAGTCAACAAGGTTGGCTATGAGGATCCTAGGCAAGCAGATGCAACCAAGCTTGGGAAAAAGGCATCTGATGTTCATGTCTGTCTTTCAGGGGACAGTTGTATTCAACACTCCACCCCTTCCTCCAGCTCTTACATTCTTTCTGCCATCCTCTAAATAAGAGTCCCTGAGCTTTGGAGGGGGTGACTTAGATGTAGGATGATCTTCCTTTAACTGTGGCTAGATACTGAACTCTTGAAACTTCTCATCAACTATTTCCAAGACATGGCTGTTGGTCTATCTCAGTGGTATTCCTCCTACTATAAAAGCACAAATGAAAAGAAGCAGGAACGTCAAGTGAACACTGACTGCTATAATAACCTAACCTATGGGTGTAAATACAAAGGCTTGGAAGGTACCTTAGCAAGTGCATCGCATTCATCTAACAAAACAGGCTTTGCAGTGGCTTCCCCACAGGGCCTATAGGTTCTTCTGACACCAGGGGTTGACCTGGCTTGCAGTACCGTATGCGTGTTCTTCCCCAAGGAATGGGCCTTAAATCCAGTTGGAAATGTATTGGTTGTACATATGCTAGTGGAGTCACTGTTGAACTAGCAGGTACATCTTGCTTGGCATATCAATAGTTCAGCACACAGGATCTGTCATTAAGCACAACTTTTGGGACCATTCTTTCCTAGTGCTTCTGCATAGCTCCTCCTGACACTATGACCATCACCCATCAGGTGCCAGGAAATTTCCTTCTTAGTCCCAACTTGATCCCTCTCTTTCCTGAGCTCACATCATACAATCTTCAGCAACAGGATCTTACCAGCTACTTCTGGTGTGTAACCAACATTAATAGCAAAAAATCTGCTTTGTGGGACTCCATGATCTTTCTGGTGAACAGCTCGTGGGAGATGGGGGAACCCACTCCTGATACTGGAATTTTCATTTAAAAATTGTATAAGAGGGGCTGGAGAGATGGTTCACCAGTTAAGAACACTAGCTATTCTTGCAGAAGACCTGGATTTGAATCCGAGCACCCACATGGCAGCTAACAACTGTTCTAATTCCAGTTCCAGGGGATCCAACAGCCTCTTCCGTCCTCTGCAGGCATTGCATGACATGGGTACAGTAACCTACACGCAGGCAATACATGCATACACATAAAATAAAAATAATAAATAAGATATATTTAAAAATTGCATGAGATACCTATTTACTCTTGGGCATCTATAGGCCTAGTTGTTGTAGACATTTCTCAAGCATTCCAGTGGATATATCACTTGTGCCTCACCCAACCAGAAAGCTCTTAAGAATTTTATAGTTATACCTGTCCCTGGTAACCTTCGTGAATTTATTTTCCATTCTTGTTTCTTCAGGTGTGCTTTATATCTCTCAATTGGGTTTCATATTTGTAAAATTCTCAGACATTAACATTTTATACTAAACTAAGTATAAACAAGGTCTAACTCAGGATGGAAAGACTTTATCCTTTTGTATTAATTGTTTTCTCAACAGATCTATGTTGGGTACCATAGCATGGATAAGAGGCATTAATTTGCTCATTTTCTTGGAGGCGTTCAGTATTCTGGAGTTTTTACATGGAACCTTCCTATATTTCTTTATACCTGATAAACTCATTGGGACTGGCTCAAGCTTCCTGGCCCTGCACAGGGCCAAAGAGTAATCGGTCCCTCATGCTCCTGCTGCACTGTTGGTTCCTGGGTTGGGTAGGCCATGGGTCTGACTCCTAACTGTAACTACAACGATTGTCTCTCCATTGGCCATACCTGGCTGCTGCGGGTAGACGCTGGTTGGGCAAACTTTATCCACCCCTGGCATAACCCTTTGAAGGAGAGAAATGTACCATGTTTAATCTGAGGGATCATAATCCACCCCTGGGACAACTTTTATCTTCTGGATGCCTTTTGTGAACTTTTCTTCAGGTTTTAAAGCCTTCCAGAAGCTCCTTAGCACAGAATTTTGCTTTCTGTAATCTTTTTCTTTAGGAACTTGGGCTCAACATAAATCTTGCCATGTTTTCATTTGAGTAACCCAAACAGACCTTTTTCTAGTTTGTCCTTGTTATTAAATATCTCTTTTAGAATTCTCTATTATTTTACAGACACATTTTACATATTGATCTAAGTCACTTAGATCTGCCAAAGTCTTACCTACTTCATAGAGATCTTGCCGCACTAAGGGACCAGCAAGGCCACTAAAGCTCCATCCCAGTCTCAAGATCCTTGCTGAATCAAGTTCTTCTTTAAATCTCTGGTGAACACAGTCCTATCTGGTTCCATGAACTGGGCACCATATATTGATTTCCTCATGCCTAGTTCTCTCAGTAGTGCCTGTCCTTTCTCTGTTGTTCTCCAGGCCCTGATATTCATGGAAACCTCCACTGGTGATGACCAAGTATCTCTAAGGGCTGATTCCCCCTGTACTACCTCAGGTTATGTAGCCTATGTCTCAAGGAGGGATGGGCGGTTACATTGCTCAGCTTTAATGCTTCTGTAGCACTTGAACTAAAATCATTTGCTCCCATGTCTCATATTCTCATAAGCCAGGTGATGAGGGTCTCCTTCATTGCTGTTTGAAAGACTTTCCTGGTTCCAACAGCTCCAGCGTGGAGTATTCTTTGACTGCTATAGTCTCGTGCACTGAACTATTTATTGTTAAGGCCTCCATCAGCATGCTGAAACATGGATTTTTACTTTCTTTGTAATAAAGGTCAACCCTGAGGTACATTTTCAGCTATTTCAAGGTCACTCACTTCCTTATCACTGTCTGCCTTCTCCCCTGGGTTCCAGGTTTTGGGGTCCTAGGAAGAGCCTTGTATTATCAATCTAATTTTGACTTTCTTTTTTTGACCTCCTAGCCATAAAAAGTGTCACGCTAACACCTCCATCTCTCCTTCTCTTTTATTCAATTTACCAGCTAGGTCAGAGGCCAAAACTGAAGAGGCTAGCCTCATATCCCTTTCTCACTGCAATTCCTTTCTTACATTTTCAGCCTCCCTCTGGGCTAGCACCTGCACTTGGAACATATCTCTTTTTACACAAAGCAGTGGCCAGGCAGCCTCTGCAGCTGCTTTTGGAAACTTCCACCCCTGATACACTACTACCAGGGCTTGCAAAGTTTGCTTTTACACCTTCCACTGTCCTCAAAGCATCTTCATAATCATGTGGTGGACACCACTGCTAAAGCAGGCATGCCACTCCATACCACCTACAAGAGGACTGCCATCCGGGATTTCCCCCATGACATCAGCCACCTAGGCTTCAACTTAGTTATGCATCTTACTATCCAAGCCACTGCCTCTACCCCGACCAGGCCTTTGGGGATAGCCCAACATGCCAACATTTCCTCTGCTCACAGGCTCCCTTCACCCAACTTTGCTTCAGCTGTTGATCTCATTTCCCGTATCAGAAACACCATTATTTTTCCCAAACTCATCTTCAATTTCCTTGTCTCCTGCTGGGTTATGCCAATTGTTGCTACAATTTCTCCTGGGAGACACTAACAATTTCTGGCCTCCTCCTCCCTTGGTCCTACAACAAAGGGAGGTACAAATTCTCCAAATCACAGTTTGGAAAATCCTAGAGAGTTTATCAGGCTTGCTAACAGAGCAGTGGATGAGGGGTTACTTACAGAAGAGTGGGTGCTCCATCCGTTTAAGACCACATTAGAGAATACACACCCAAGCATGAATCCTGTGACCTCCTGGCAGCTTCACAAAATGGTGAGTTTTCCTACAGGCTTCTTCAGCTTACGCACCCTTAGTCCCTCTCCCTTGCACAACTAGGTCAAATTGGTTGGTTGGCAGCCATGACCAACTCTCCTTTCTATGGTGCTTACCAGTCAGCAAGTTTGTCTGTGAGGATCCTAGGCAAGTAGGTGCAACCAAGGTTGGGAAGAAGGTACCTGATGTTCATGATGTCTTCAGAGGACAGTCATAGCAAAACTTAGGTATTCTGAATGATAGTTGTTAATCTTTTGTATAGTTTTCTAGTACATTCTCCCATTCGGTAAATGACTCTTCTTTTTGTTGGTCGTATCCTTTGCTGTGGAAATCATTTTTAGTTTAATGCCATCCTATTTGTTCAATTTTACTTTCATTAGATGCACTTTTCAGATCATATCTAATGACATATGATATTCATTCCTGTTTTCTTACACAAGTTTAGCTGTTTTAGAATATGTTTAAGTATTCAATCCATATCGATTTGTTTTTCACTATATTGTTGAGAAAAGGGTCTAATTCTTCCTTCTGCATGGAAGGATCTAGTTTTTCTAGCACCTTTTATTGAACCTGTTTCATTCTCAATTGTGTGTTCTTGGTATCTTCATAGAAATCCAGTTGATGATAAATATAAATTTATTTCTAGCATTTTTCCTATGTTCAATTTGCCTATGCCTGTTCCTGAATTCCAGGTTTTGTCCAGTATGTTCCTGTTTTGATCAATACAGCTCTGTGGTAGATTTTCAAGTGAGGTTGTGATACTTCTGACATTATTTTTTTCTACTTGTGAACAAATCACATCTAATTTTAAGGTCAAATGTGAATGCTTTTCAATGATAAGATGCTTTCTATGGCAAGTAATAGGAGTTATTCACAGCAAATCAGTATCTATGCTATTCATTTATTGCCAAAATATGCAAGAATAATTACTTAGAAAAAATATTTTAGACCTGGACTAAACATAATCTCATATAGGGAAATATAATACACGTGTTTCTATAAAAGTAAATCTTTCATTTCCTTAAGTAGCAAAATCGAGAGAGAATTTATTTCAGAATACTTAATATGCAAAATTTCAAGCTTCAGCTATATAACCATACTAAGTAGGCCCCAAATAATATTTTATGTGGGGTTTTTGGCATTTTGGGCTCCTAAAAATTTAGAGATATAACAGTTTCCCTGAGTATGCATTTTACTAAAAAACAACCCTTCAGTCCTTTCTATTTTTTATCAAACAAATCCTTAGTAGCAAACGAACAAACAAAAGCCCAAAACTGCATTCTGGGTTTGCTTCCAAGCATATTAGAGTGAAATATTTGCCATCTAATATTTTTCCAAGCTGACCCGTGAGAAATTGCAGGAGGATTGCCTGAGGGCCATTAGTATATCTATTGCTCCTGAACACTGTTTCCTGTATTGTACCCAGATGAACAGTAATAGCTTGGTATGTTACTATCTGATCTTACTAAATAATAAAAACTAACAAAATAGCTCAATAGTAAGACAACAAACACAGCTAAATATGTAACCGAGCAGTGATTTTTCAAGCGCTATATATGCTAATCATATGCCATAGCCTCTGAAGATGTAACTTATGGTGGAGTCCATTATGGCTGGGAAGGCATGGCAGAGCGCATGACGGCAACAACATGCTCTGAAAGTGCTCACAGATGAGGACTGGGAAGCAGTGAGCAAATTATGCTTGCACTCTTTTTGTCTTTTTATCCAGTCCTCCCTTTTTATTCTATACAGAGCCCAGTCCATTTGGAAGTGCTACCGCATTCAAAGTAGGTTTATCCTTCCATTATTAAAACTCTTTTGTCAAAAGTATTTGGGAGCTCTTATCTAATCCCTAAAAGATTTTAGGGTTACCTCTTCAGAGGGGGGCATGTTAGAGTAGAAAAAAAGCCCCATAAAAAAAGAAAGAAAGAATACATGAAATCGTCAGGAAAAAGTGATAGGGAGATCTGGGATGAGTTCGAGCGAAGAGAGTGGGCGTGCCCACCTTATATGCATGTATGAAATTCACAATAATTTTTTTTTAAATACAAAAAAAAAAACTCTTTTGGAACACCCTCATACATGGCCACAGGTCTGTTTTCCAGGTGATTCTAAATCTAATCAACTGATCATGACAATTAACCTTCACAGTCATTCTCTTTGTAAACACCAACAAGCAAAAATCGACACAGGCTTCAACAAACGGAAAAGCTGTTTCCCATATGGAACTTATTTGCTTATATTTTGTAGATGCTGTGAATCTTAGCTTTCCATTTTCCTTTGTTCTTTACTATACTTGAACTCCAGAACAAATTTGGAGTCTGATTTTATAACTAGCTTCTTCACATTTTTATTCCCACTTTCACTACTTTTTAATAACAACTCCAAATCATTGTTTGGGCTGGAGAGATGGCTCAGCGGTTAAGAGCACTGACTGCTCTTGCAGAGGACCCAGGTTCTATTCCCAGCACCCATATGGTGGCTATGAACCGTCCTTAACTCCAGTTCCAGGGGAATCCAACACCCTCTTCTGACCTCCATGGCATTGCACAGCATGGGTGAACTCATACATACAGGCACTACACTCGTACAAATATAAAAATAATAAAATATTAAAAATAAATAAAGTGATGAGTATTTAAACTTGCATACAATTTAAACTAATATTTATGTTTTTCAGGTTATATTCAAATTCAAATCGGAAAGTAAGAATGAACATATTAAAATTAATCACAGTTATTTTTGGTCTTTGTGAGACAGGGTCTCCCTGTAACCCGAGCTGGCCTGGAACTTGCTATATGAAACAGGATAGACTCAATCTCACAGAGATCTGCCTTCCTATGCCTTCCAAATGCTGAAATTAAAAGTGTGTGTCACATTGCCCAGCCTATTATTTACAAATTTTTGATAATATGGTTAATCAACTAAATTTTAATTGGTATTAGATTCAAAATGTGGTATGCTAAGCACATTAGCATTTATTAATGCAGTCATATGAAACCAAACGAACCAGTGGATCACTTGTGAAGGCAAAATCTGACTGTGTTAAATATATATCAAAACATATTGTGCTAAATGTGTGCTTATATTTCTTATTTCTGCAAATGAGTCTCTTTTTAGATAATAGCAAATAATTATTTCTAACTCCTTTGATTTGGTCATAAAAAGTGTCAAAAACACAACAATCATGTCAAAAGAAAATGTCAAGATATCAATTAGAGATTCATGTGATAAACAGGAAAAGGTCAGTGTTGTACAATCTTATCACTGCATGTAATGCTACTCTTTTTATCTTTTATGAGGTAAATATTGTTTGCAAAATTTAAACCAAAAGCAAACATTATATAAGATGGTTCATGTGTAATGATGGATTAGATGATAATACTACATAACAAAGTCCATCACTGATCCATGTATATGTCCCCAATATTCAAGGTCACAAACTGGATCACCTTAGGTTGGAATTTGTAATTGGCAAGTAAAATGTACTTTAGATTTATTAGCGCTCTGCATGCTATCAGTGCATCGCCTATTAAACCTACTGATCCAGTACTACCACAAACTGTATTAACTACAGTCATGAGAACTTTGCATCACTTTACTTATGTTATTGTATATAAAATGCTAGAAAATATAGAGCTCTGATTTCAATATCATTACTTCAATAATGATATTAGAGTTTACCTCTTTGTTTCCTCTAATAAGCAAATGCTTTGTACATGGAGTAAGTGTCTGCTAGAAAATATAGAGCTCTGATTTCAATATCATTACTTCAATAATGATATTAGAGTTTACCTCTTTGTTTCCTCTAATAAGCAAATGCTTTGTACATGGAGTAAGTGTCTTTTATTTTTTAATTAAAAGAAGCATTTCATTACAACAGCATTAACCTATTCAATAACATTTTTCTGAGCTAGGGTACATCTCTTTCAAAATTGGCTGTACATTTCTAGGTTTACAGATGAATTATTACCCTTATATAATCTTTTACTCATTATAAACTCTATAAGACATAAAATTAAATGAGGTTCCAACGTTTAAAAAAGATCTCCAC
>NW_008341877.1:1138990-1156952 GCF_000622305.1 Nannospalax galili | reverse complement strand
GAGCCCCAGAAAGAGGCTGTCAGCCCCAGAAAGAGGCTGGCGGGTGTTGCAGGATCAGGAGGCAGAGAGACGTGGGGGCGGGCCGGGTCTAGAGGCAGTGCTCCTGGGGCCCAAGGAAGGCACCAAGCCGGTGGGGGTGAACAGGGTCAGGAATCAGCAGTGGCTCCCCAGGTGTCTGGGGCCCCAAGACTAGGAATGGCACAAGGCCCAAGCTTGGAGTAGAGAACAGCAGGGGAGATGGAAGGGTGAGTGCGGCTGGCAGAGTCAAGGCGCTGAGGGCTGCAAGGTAGACTTACCCCCAGAGAGGCCTGAGGGCGGGAGAGCGGGCCAGGAGAGTTAGCCAGTGGTGCAGGTTGGGGAAGCAGGGAGAGGTGAGGGTGGGGCCGGGTCCTGTGGATGCAGTGCTCCTGGGGCTCAAGGAAGGTACCAAGCTGGCCTGGTGGAAAAAGATCAGGAAGCAGCACCAGTTCCCTAGGTGTCTGGGGACCCAAGACCAGGAATGGCATCTTAAGAATTAAGATGCTAGAGAGAACTAACAATAAACCCTTCATCTTACCGCCTGGTTCTAAATGTGAGAATTTCACTCTCTTATCTGACAATCACTGAAAGCAAGAAAAGGAAAAAAGTGAAAGTTTTTCTCATTATTTTATTTTTCTAAAAATGAAATCTTTAGTGCATATTTATACTCTGTTAGAACCACAAATATATTACAAATTACCACTTTTAATGATGTCAACATCAAGCATTTTCTGGTGGCAATAACAAAAATGGACACATTGGGATCCTTCTATACTTTTAAATCATTTATTTATTTATTTATTTTATTTATTAATTTTTATGTACAAGAGTGTTTTGTCTGCATATATGTAAGTGCACCTACATGTGCAATGCCCATGGAGGCCAGAGAGGGCATCAGAGTCCTGGAACTGGAGTTATGGATGGTTGTTGGCCATTATGTGGGTGCTGGGAACCAAACCCAGAGTCTCTGCAAGAACAACCAGTGCTCTTAATCCTGAGCTTCAGCACCTGTGAGTTTTTTGAAAGAGATGGAAACCACACAGTTACCAAGTATCATCCCTTATCTTTTGTAATAAATGTAAAATAAAAGTACTTTAAATCTGCATCCCAATTATTTTTATTGTGTATTGAGAATAATTGGATGCATCCAATCTTGATATTAAAATAATATACTTCTGTGTTCAGGTAAGACAGAGAGGATGGCTCACCTGTCTTTGGATGCTATGTTTAAGTCACTGTTAAAATGTTTTTAAATCACTGTTAATGTTAATAAGTAATGTAGGTTTATATTGTAAACATTCTTTCTCATTTTTGTTTTCCTGCAAATAAAGACGGTATAGAGGAAGTAATTTGACTTCCTAATTAGTAGCTGTTGGACTCTCCCTTGCTGTCCTGAGATAAAGAACTATCAATCTAATAGCTGTAGACTTCTTATATACTCCATAGATCCCTGAGATAATTAGGCAAAGACTGCAGCTTTTAAAATCAGTTCTTACCAAATGTTTTGCTGCCACAAGTCAAAGCAAACCTTATTTAGGCTGGAGGAGAGGTGATTATGGCTGGTGCTAAGGTACAAATCATGAATTTTTCAAAACAGAAGCCTTAATGATAGTGATTGGTGCTAAAAAGTAAGACTGATTGGCCCAGATACTCTTTTGGGAGTTATATAAGCAGGATGCTTAGTCTTATTCGGCAAGTCAGCTGGAAGAGACTCTCCTGCACTAACTCCCTTACTGTTGCAACATGAGACACAATAAATGTTTCTCTTCAGTGCTCTTTTCTACTTTCAGTAGTGCTAGTTTAGAAGATAACACAAAGAAAGAAGCAACAGAGACACCTGACCACCAGTGTTGGAGACCTGAATCTTTAGAAGTAATCCTGGTTACTTGTGCCTAGTTTACAATCTGTGGTGTTGGACTACCAAGGAGCCAAACTTGGATTAGGTACCTGGATTCTGACCCCTAGGATCTAACTTGCTTGTGCAGTCCATTGAAGATCCTTTGGTAACACTGTCCACTGCCCAAATCTTCGTCACAGAAAATGGTCACATGAGTTATCCCAGTTGCTTGTTCCTCAAGTGCCTACTTTGTTCTTGCTTGTATTTGACTATTACTGTACTTCTAACCTTTACAAAGTATTCTACTTTCAGAGCAGTTATGAGGATTGAGCATGGGACATAGAACATGTGGAATGGAGGTCTAACTACTGAGCTAGATCCCTAATCATGCAGAGAAAAATGGCGTCTCAGCACCATGATAAGCTAGTCTCTCTATAACATTGAACACACTTCTGTAAGAACAAGGATGTTTTAAAAGGCCAACTAAACCCAGATATGCAAAACTCTATATAAAACACAAGAAATATAGAGACCCCACAGTAATGGTCTTCAGGGAGAGTAAATCAGGTGAAAACCCAGACAAAGCATTCAAAAGAATGATTTTCAATATGTTCAAAGAAATCACAGAGAACACAAACACTTGAATGAATTCCAAGAGAACACAAAGCATGAAGGAAAAAATAGATGATGAAAGTAGAATTACTTAAATAAATTCTGAAAAATGTTCAGTAACTCAAATAAAAAGCTCCATGGAAAGCCTTGCCAAAATAATAGATTCAGTGGAGAAACAGATTCAGTGGAGAAACAAAGTATGAGGGCATGAAGAAAAGGCAGACTAATTGGAACACTCAGACAAGTCAAAATTTTAAAAAATTACAAACAGAATATAAAATCTGTGAAATATGAAAAGAATAGACATACAAATCATGGGCACAGAAGAAAGAGAAATGTTATATGTTAAAAGCATAGGAAAGATTGTCAATAATATTATATGAGAAAATTCTCTAAAAGTAAGAAAATCGATGCACATACAGGTATGTGAGGCATTTAAAACACCAAATAAGACCAGAGAAGAACCTCATTATGTCATGATATAGTTAAAATGCTAAATATGCAGAACAAAGAAGGCATATTGAAAGCCACAAGAGAGAAACACCAAGACACATAAAGGAAGGACCACTGGAGTTAAGGAATATTTCTGAACAAAAACTTTAAAAACCAGAAGGACTTGGAAAGATGTATTTCATGTTTTGAAAAAAAATAATTAATAAGCCAGATTGCTATATCCGGCAAAACTATCTATGATAATTAAAAGAGAAAGAACTTTCCATGACATCAAAAATTATGGAATTCATGATCACTCCCACTCTACAACAGATACTCAACTGAAGAGAAAGATAAACATCAAACAGGTTACAGGAAAAATAAATCAGGCTAGTATATGAAAAAGAAAAATAAGAAAATACCAAAGACTATGGAATCAATAATATGGCAGAACTCAATACATACCTTTCAATGATAAGTTTTAATATTAATGATATGAGCTCTCAACTCAAAGGACATAGACTACCAGTTTGGGAAAATAGATGTAGCCCATCTCTCCATGGCCTCCAAGGCAAGGGCAAAGAGATCTCAAGCAAACAGAATTGGGAAGAAAGCAGGCATTGTTGTTCTAATATATGACAAAAAAACACTTCAAAACAAAATTGGTAGGAAAAGATAAAAAATTATTTTTAGTATTTTATTATTTTTATTTTATGTGTATGAGTATTTTCCCTGCATATATGTAAGTGCGCCTGTGTCATGCAATGCCTATGGTGGTTAAAAGAGGGCATCTAATCCTTGAAACCAGAGTTATGAATGGTTGTTAGCCACCATGTGGGTGCTGAGGACTGAACCCAGGTCCTCTGTAAGAGCAGTCAGTGCTCTTAACCACTGAGCTATATCTCCAGCCCCAAGATGAATTATTTTATACTAAGAGAATAATTCATCAAGAAGATCCTATAGTTCTAAAGATATAGTTACTGAGTACCAGTGCACCCAATTTCATAAAACAAACATTGCTAGAAGTAAAGACAAATACTAAATTCAACAAAATAACAGTAGACAACTTCAATACCCCACGATTCCAAATAGAAATGTCATCTGTAACAAAATAATAGCTGTTTAATTACATAACAGATCAAACGCATCTATGAACTTGAAGAGAGTATTTCATACCAAGACTGTAGACAGATCATATTCTCCTCATCAGATCATGAAACTTTCTTTAAAGTATATAGTATAATATGAAACAAAACAAGCCATAACAAATATGCAAATACTGAACTAATTTATTGCATTGTATCTGACAATGGAATAAAACAACAGGAAGATATCAACAGCAAGAGAAATTACAGGAAAGCACAAAATAGTGCAGACTGAACAACATATTAACGAAGGACAAATGTGGCATTTTTAAAAACAAGAATTAAAAATCTACAGGGCAAAATAAAAACAGCCCCAAAATAAAGGAAAGTTTATTTCTACATGTGCGCTACACACACACACACACACACACACACACACACACACACACACACACACACACAAGGGATGTGGGCTGGAGAGTGACTCAACAGTAGAGTCCCCAGATTCATTTCCCTGCACTCACATAGAGGCTAACAGCTTCTGTAACTCCAATTTCAGGGATCTGATAAATGTCTTCTGGCATCTTTATGCAGTAGGCATACATGTGGTACACATACATACATGCAGGCAAAAACTCATACACTTTAAATAAAAATGTAAAAGTCTCTTTAAAAAGTGGTGATATATTAAATAATCAATTTAACGCTGCACCTTAAGGGCTTGGAAAAATGAGATCAAGCCAAAGCCAAACCAACAAAAAAATAATGAGGATCAAACCAGAAATTCAAGAAATGGAAATAAAGGAAATACAAAAATCATGAAGCATGTGGTGGTTCTTTAGTAAGATAAAATAATATATTCAAATGCTTATCCAAGCAAGCCACAAAGAGAATCCTTAATTTCACACTGAAATTACAAAATTGGAGATGAAAGGGAGGCATTAAAACAATACCAGTGAAATTCAGAGAATCATTAGAGCTTCCTTAAAAATCTTACATTCCGTGAAATATGAAAATCTGAAAAGAAATAGATGAATTTGTAGACAGATATGACTAACTAAACTTAAACTGTGATGAGATAAATGTCTTAAAAGGTCAATAACAGACAACAAGTTTGAAACATAATAAAATGTCTCTGCTAAAAGAATTGCAATTCCACATGGATCTGTTTTCAATTCTACATCCTTAAGCAAGATATCACACCAGTGCTTCTAACTTTTCCTTAAAATAGGGAAGAAATGCTATAAACATCTCTTTTATGACTCAAACACAGAAATCTCATGATGGTCCTAAATATGCAGAAAAAGCTTCTGACAAAATCCAACATCCTTTCATAATAAAACACCAAGGACAAGAAAAACTGCATTTTACACACAGCAAAGGCCATATACAACAAACTGTATCTAGCATCATGCAAATGGGGAAACTCAAAGTCCTTCCACGAACAGGATTGCCAACTATCTCTAGTCTTATATGTAGCCAGAAAATTACTCATTCTTCTGAAAAGAGTAAGCCAGACAGGGGCAAGAGGATGAGTATCCTGGGAAGAGGGGCGGAGCCCACTGTGATATGGAAAGTTAGCCACTGAGGTTTAGCTATGGCCATATATTGGAACTCCTGGAGCTAAATGTGCTTGTGGTCTGAGGTGGGAGCCCTGTACAAACTCTGTTGGGCGATTTGCATGCAGATGTGAGATAAGGCATGTGTGAACTTGGGGACTGAAACCTAATGGGAACTCCAGGAGCAATCAGGTAATGGTGGGCTGTCCTGTGCAGCACAGGGTGGGGCTTGGCCCAGGGGTTATGAGAAGCTGTTTCTTTGTAAGTCATCCCCTCCCAAATGTACAAACTACGCAAAATTCAAATAGAACTGTGTTATGCCAGTTTGTTGATCTGTGTCAGGACCATAAGACCCTGAATGAGTGAGGATGGGTCAAACAGAGAGTAGGAAGGGGAAAATTTAGTGTAACATTATCCAATATTTTGAGATATTAGCTAGAGCTAACAGGAAAATATGTCAAAGTATCATTATTTGTACATTATGTGATTCCATATGTAAAAGAACTTCAAGACTGTATCAGAAAAGTATTAAATCTGATAAATACTTTTACCAAAGTGGCAAGATACAAAATTAGTATAAAAATCAGTAGCCTTCCTATATAATAACAAACATGCTCTGAAAAAGTCATAAAAACAATCCCATTCAAACTTGTCCAAAAAGTTTATACTGTGAAAAAAAATATAATTAAGAAAGTGAGATACCTCTATAATGAGAAATTTAAAGCACTGAATGAAGAAACTGAAGAAGACATCAGTATGTGGAAGACCACACATGCTCATGGGTTGAAACAATATTGTCAAAATGTTTATACTACCAAAAACCAATCTACTTAGCCAATGTGTTTGCCCTCAAAATCTCAATGATAGTTTTTACGAAAACAGAGAAAACTCAATACTCATGAGGAAACAAAAATGACCCTGAATGTCGGCAGTAATTATGAACAAAAATAGTGCTATAAGTATCACCATTTGATTTCAAGTTACACTACAGAGCCACAGTAACAAAATAGCAGAGTATTGGAACATTATCAAGCAAATGAACTTAATTTACAAATCAACAGAATAAAATAGAATTACCAGGACATCACCTTTGCATTTCTGGGCCGCACAGGCACCAGCTTCTGGCCCCAGATTCTTTCCTGGGTAAGTTCAACTGTGTGCCCACCGCACCTTTACCGCCCCCCCGGCCTCATTCACCCTTCCAGCTCCCCCACCCTGTCTTTCCTCCTAGGGTGGGCACTGGCCCATTTCTTCTTTAGGCACCCCAGACCTCTGGACTGCCCTCTTTGCCCAGACTCCCCGCTGCTTCCTGACCCTTTGCACCCAGCCCAGTCCAATTCCTAGGTCTAGTTCCCCAGAGCCCTCTGGGCCTATTCCCTCACTCACATCACCTTTACATTTCTGGATGGCACAACCACTAGCTTCCTGGGGTCAGCTTCATTCCTGGGTAAGTTTGGCTGTGTGCCCATTAGAGCTTGACTACCCTGGTCTCATTTACCTTCCCAGCTCCCCGACCCAATCTCTCCTCCAAGTGTGGGCATAGGCCCATTTCTTCTCTTGGCTCCCCAGACATCTAGACTGCCCTCTTGGTGCAGGCTCCCCACTGCTTCTGAGCTTTTGCACCCAGACCAAATCAAATCCTCCCTCTAGTTCCCTCTGAGGAGCCCTTGGGGCTTGCTCCCTCCCTCCCATCACCTTTGCATTTCTGGACAGCATAGCCACCAGATTCCTGGGACCAGCTTCTTTCCTAGGTAAGTTTGGCCATGCCCTACTGTGACTCCCCCAGCCTTGTTCAGCCCAGCTCCCTCATCTGGTCTCTCCTCCTACAGTGGGCATTAGCCCATTTCTTCTCTTGGCACCCCAGACTTCTAGACTGCCCTCTTTGCCCAGACTCCCTGCTGCTTTCTGACCCTTTGCACCTAGACCGCACTTCATCTTTACATGCCTGAGACAGGTCCTGGTCTCAGACTAGGCCAGCCCCCAACTTCCCGAGGCCAGCATCTTTATTGGAGGGAGCCAGACCTTAGGAGAAAGCCTGAGAACATCTGATCCTCAACCAACTTCAGCTTCTGTGTGAACTCCAGAGCAGCAGGACAAAAGCCATCTGGTCCCTCTAATATAAAATTAAAAGAGAGAACCTGAAGCTTAGACCAACCAGATCTTCATACCAACAATTAAACCACAAAGACACATAAAGTTTAGAAAACTGAAGCAGACCTAAACTTAACAAAGGAAGTCTTGAGTCTCGCACAAGAATCAGAAACTACAAAAGAAATTGACATATTAAAGCCACAGCAAAGAAAAAATAATAATAACATGAAAAACCAAAATAACATATCTCCTCCAAGCACCAAGAGTCCTGTAGACGAGTACAATGAGAACCTCCTAGAGATAACACAGGACATGGAATTCAAAAGAACAATTATAAATATGATAGAAGAATTCAGTGAATTTAAAGAACACACAAACAAAGAAATCAAAGAACTGAAAGAATTCAGAAAACAGAAGTACTGAAGATTACTCAGGCTGAAATGAAGAAGGAAGTGAAACACTCAATATGCCAATCAGAAACTACAGGAGGAAGCCTCACCAATAGGATGAACAAAATAGGAAGCAGAATATCAAGACTGGAAGGCAAAGTGGATGAATTAGACCAATCAAGCGAAGATTATGAAAATTTAAGAGCACACAAGAATGGAATATGCAGGAATTGTGTGATGCCATAAAAAGACCAAACTTAGGCATCATAGGCATAGAGGAAGAAGAATCTCAGGATAATGGTATGGTCCAGATCTTCAATAGGGTTGCAGAAGAAAATTTCCCAAAATTAAAGAAAGACATGCCCATAGAAATACAAGAAGCACGTATAACACCAAAAAGAGAGGACCAGAAAAGAAACTCTCCATGGCACAACATAGTTAAAACACTAAACGTACAGAACAAAGAGACAATATTGAAAGCTGCAAAGAAAAACAATAAGTCATATATAAAGGAAAACCCATCAGAATTACAGCTGACATTTTAGTGCAAACTATGAAAGTCAGAAGAGCCTGTACCAAGGTATTCTTAGTTCTAAATGACCACAGATGCCAACCCAGATTACTTTATCCAGCCAAAATATTTATTATAGTCAATGGGGAGAGAAAAATCTTCCATGGCATAAATAGGCTGAAAGAATTCATGTCTACAAAACCAGCCCTTCAGGGAATTCTTGAAGAAATATAAAGAGTTGAGAAAGGAGAAACTATACCCAAGGCATAACAGAAAGAAACTTAATGAAGGTATAACTGGAAATGGACACCTACACCAAGTGCAAACAGAAATCAAAATGAGAGGAATCAATACACATCTTTCATTAATAACTTTAAATATTAATGGACTGAACTCCCCAGTCATAAGACACAGACTAGTTGAATGAATTAAGAAACAAATCCCATCTTTTTGTTGTCTGCAAGAAACCCATCTCACTTTCAAGGACAGGCACTACCTTAAGGTAAAAGGGTGGAAAACAATATTGCAATCAAATGGTACTAAGAAAAAAGCAGGAGTTGCAATTCTAGTATCAGACAAAATAGACTTCAAACTAAAACTAATAAGAAGAGATAAAGAGGGCAACTTCATTCTGATCAAGGAACAATTGACCAAGAAGATACTACAATCATGAACATATATTCACCAAACTCTGGTGCACCCAACTTTGTAAAAACAGTACTGCAGGACTTTCAGACTCAGATCAATCCCAATTCCACCTGTAGAAAATTGAAACTAAACCCCCACTTTTCACCTTGCAGAAAGGTCAATTCCAAATGTATCAAAGACCTCCATGTGAAGCTGGAAACTTGGAAACTGTTAGAAGAAAACATTGTCAATAGTTTACAAGATATAGGTGTAGGAAAGGATTTTCTAAACTGGATATCTATTGCTCAGGAATCAAGATCTAGAATCAACAAATGGGACCTCATTAAACTAGAAACCTTCTGTACATCAAAAGAAGCAACCAAGGAAGTGAAGAGAAAATCCAGAGTTTGAGAAAATCTTCACCAACAACACATTTAATAGAGGTTTAACATCAGAATAGATAATGAACTCAAAATACAAAACAACGACAACAACGAAAACAAATAAAGAAAGGAAGTAACACAATTTAAAAATGGGCTAAGTAGCTGAACAGAGATTTCTCAAAAAAAGAATAAAGATGACTAAGAAGCATCTTAAAAAGTGTTCGCCATCATTAGTAATTATGGAAATGCAAATTAAAACCACTTTACGATTTCATCTTACCCTAGTCAGATTGACTAAGATCAAGAGAACAAATGATACCAAATGTTGGAGAGGATGTGGGGAAAGGGGTATGTCCATTCGTTGCTGGTGGGATTGCAAACTTGTTTAACCTCCACGGAAGGCAGTGTGGAGGACTCTTAAAAAAGTACAAATGAACCTACCATTTGACCCAGTTATACCACTCCTTGGCATATACCCCCAAGGAACTCATCTTTTTGCATATACACTTGTACATCCATGTTTGTTGCTGTTGTTTTCATAATAGATGAGAGATGGAAACAACCTAAATGTCCCTCAGCTGATGACTGGATAATGAAAATGTGGTTCATGTATACGATGGAGTTTTACTCAGCAGTAAAGAAAGAAGAAATCATGAAATTTGTAGATAAATGGATAAAACTAGAAACTGTTAAACTAAGTGAAGTAACACAGACTCAGAAAAACAAATGATGTATGTTATCCTTCATATGTTGATACTAGAACCAAATCCTGATAAGTGAGTATGTATCCAGACATAACTACAGGAGCCAGGATAATGAAAGGGAACCAGGGAGGTAAAGGAAAAGAAAGAAACTGAAAGAGAAGAAAGTAGGAAACAGGTGTTAATAAAGTAGAAATGAATAAAAATGAGATTAATGGGAGGGGAAGGAGGTTGTATTAGTCACTTTTCTGTAGCTGTGATAGAAACACTGACCTAACCAATTTATAGAAGGAAGAATTTATTTGAACTTATGGTTCCAGGGGAATTACAGTCTGTCATGGCAGGGAGGCATGCTGGCTGGAGCAGGAGCAGCAGAAGCTAAGCTCTCACATGATCACACAGGCACCGGAAGCAAGACAGCAACTGGAGATCCAGCAAGGCTTAAGAACTGTCTAATTCCATCCCCAGTGACATGCTTCCTCCAGAATAGCCACACCTAAAACCTCCCAAAACAGTGCCATCATTGAGGGACAAACTGTCTAAATACTTGGAGCCTATGGGGGACATTTTCATTTTCATTCAAACCATCACATTCCAACCCCTGGCCCCCATAGGCTCATGACCATATAATATGCAAAATGCATTTAGTCCAACTTTAAAAGTCCCCATAGTCATTATCAGTCTCAATACTATTAAAAAGTCCTCAGTCCAAAGTGGATTCAGGTAAATATGTTAACTGTAAGCCTCTATAAAATCAAAAGACAAGTTACATACTTCCAACATACAGTGGAGCCGAATACACATTTCGATTCCAAAAGGGAGGAACGGAGACATAGTAAGGAAATACCTGACCAAAACAAGACCAAAAACCATCAGGGCAAACACCAAATCCAGTAGCTCCACACAGAACTTCTGGGATTTACTTCCAAAGGCCTTAGATGGCTCAGCCTCTCTAGCTTTGCTGTGTGCTACACGCATCTCTCTCTTTGCTGGTGCCACTCTCTATGTGCAGGTCTTCTTGGCAGATGCCTCAGAGCTCTGGCATCACAAACTTCTTGGGACCTCAATTGCCAACCAGGCTTCTCCTTCACAGCTTCACGCAAAGGCCTATCAGGGCCTTCTTTAGGCAGATGAACCCCTGCTTCATGCTGTCTAGCCTCCGAAGCTCTCTGAAACCTTGGAGGAAGAATTGACGACCCCTTCACTCTTCTATCTTTCATGTCTCTAAAGACAGCACCAGGTGAGCAACACTGCCAAGTTTGACTGCAAGTTTGGGATGGACTCCAGCTTGCTTTATCCAATTAAGAAGATCTCTCTCATTTCAGTTAATCCCAGATCCAGTCAAATTAACACCCAGGATTAGACATCACAAGTCCACCCTGGTCAACTTGACACCCAATAGCATCTCTCTATGTCATGATTAATTTTCAAATGAAAGCAATATTGAGGTCACAATTTCACCTACTCTAAGATAGATAAAGCATTGGTCATTGTATGTTGGTATAGTCATATTATGTTAGGTGAAATTGTTAAGGGAGAAATGGGAAAAATGGGGAAACCATGGTGGAAGGGTTAGACAACAAGAGAGATAGATAATGCCTAGAGAGTTTTTTTTTTTTTTTTTTTTTAAAGGAAGGAACCATATTAGTCCAACAACCCACTGATGAATTAGACATACAACTAGCTCAAGGAACATAATATATGTCTAGATGAGGTTTATCGTTTATTGTTTTTTCTCCAAGCTTTCTGTACTTGGTGCATGGTATTTAAGAGTCCATATGCATAGCTAAAGGCTACATAACAAGAAACAATGCCAGATAGGAGATACCTCCTTTTGAGTCATTGGCCAGGGTGGCCAAAGGGACTCCCAGATAGTAACCCAGCATAGAACTGGGAAAACGAACAGCAGACCCCAATCTTATCTAAAGGAATATTGACAACTGACTGCTGCTAGATGAGGAACAGCTGGCCCTCCTAAAACAAAGACCTCTGATAGGCTGACTAGATTCACCAGAAGGGTAAGTAGTGGGGACTGGCTGGGGTGCCGACAACACAGCAGACAGTAGCAGGGATATCAAAATATAAGGGCTCTAGTTGGGGGAGGGAGGCTGTGGGAGGGTGCCATCTGGGAAGTGGGTGTATAGTCAAATAAGATGGTTTGGGATTGTGCATCTCTTACAAAATTGGCTGTACATTTTTAGGTTTACAGTTGAATTATTACAGTTATACAATATTGTACTCAGTATAAACCCTATAAGACATAAAACTAAATGAGGTTTTAAACTTTAAAAAAGATCTCCATTTCTTTATATTAATAATGAAATTTTCAAATAACTTCATTTTAATGCAATTGACATTAAGATATTTGCGCATGTGTTTGTAATCTCTATATATCAGATTATTATTAGTCACAATTGGTTACTTTCTGAGCTCCTTGGCACCTGAGCATGGATATAAAGTCATCTGGTAGATTTCAATGATAATGTTTTTCACATCTATTAATTATTAAGGAGCAAATTTTTATGCTTTGAAGAATTATTTTTTAACCTTTTTTAAAATTTTTAATACCTACATGATTAGATGCTTTTCACTACAGCTTTAACATATTCAGTAACAGACTCCAGAGCAACAGTACATCTCTTTCACAAGTGGGTGCAAGTTTCTAGGTTCACAGTTGAATTAATATAGTTATATATTATTGAACTCAGTATAAGCCCTGTAAGACATAAAATTGGATGAGTGAAATGGGTAATAGCTGGGGCCACTGATAACACAGTGGACAATAATAGGGACTACAGAGTATATGGGCTCCAGTGTGGGGAGGGGAGGCTATGGGAGGGTGCCATTTGGGATTCGGGTATAAAGATAAATAAGATTATTTGGGATGGTCTGTATGAAATACACACAAAAAAATCTATAAACAAAAAATAATAAAAAACAGAATTACCTGCTAACCCGTACAACTACAACTCTTTTAATTTCCACAAAGATGCCAGATCATACATTGGAAAAATAGTAGCATCATCAATCAATGGTGCAGGGTAATGAGAACTTCCACCTATAGAAGAGTGAAACTAGAGCCCTATCTCTCACCATGTACAGAACAACTCCAAATAGATCAGAAGTAATAATGTAAGACCCCGGATTGTTAGAAGAGAAATCAGGGAAAATGCTTCATGATCTAGTGATAGGCAAGGAATTTCTGAATAGGCCTCTGGTCATTCAAAAAATAACGCAACTAACAAATCTCACATCAAAACATTTTTAAAGCTATACACAACAAAGGTAATATTCCAGAGAAAAACTTACATAATAGGAGAAAATTGTTGATAGCTGCTCATTTCACAGGGAATTGGTGTCTAGGATACATAAAGAATTAAAATAATCAAAAACTAAGAAATCTAGCAACTTAATCAATAAATGGCTTAGTGAAATGAACAGATAGTCATCAAAAGACAAAGTACAAATAAATAAAGGAAAGAAAGGACATCCTCACTTGGTGTTCAAGCAATGAAACTGAAACTGTATAGAGATTCCATCTTAACCAAGTCCAAAGGAAAGTCATTAGGAAAATAAACAAAAAACTGAAAGCAGATTGAACATGTGATCCAGTCATACTAATTCTGAGTATTGACCAAAAAGACTCCAGGTCTACATATCACAGAGATACATGCACATCAAAGTTTATTGCAGCACTATTCACAATAGGTGAGTGATGGATCCAGTCTAAGTGTCCATCAATAGAAGAACTGATAAGGAAAATATTACCTCAATCCCTAAAATACAGATACCACATATGTCCTCTTATTTGTAGTTCTTAGATTATGTATGGATTCTTGATAATATGACATGAGCAAAGCAGGAAAGCTGTCAAAGGAACTAATGGACTAATAGAAGAGAGTAAGACAAGGAAACATGAGGCTGCATGGGAGGTTTCCTCAAAGTATGTTCTATACTTGTGTAAAATTATGCTTCTGTGACCCACTAAACCTGGTTAACCAAGACATCAATGAAACTTTAAAAAATATTTATTTTCCAATAAAATGTTTCTATGCCAAAAAATTGCCGTAAAGGATCACATGTGGACAATGTTTTATAGCATATTGGCACTTCATAGCCAATACCTGTTATCTATTACTAATTTTTTTAAATGCAAGACAATAAAACTGAGTGAATGTCAGATACATAGAAGATTACATTTTATCTAGTATACTTTTATTATTTAAATCTAAATCTACTGAGTTACAAGACCTATAATGTACTTTAGGTCTCATAATTTTGATTTTGTTTTTAACTCTACATTGTATCTAAAATATAGATACCAACATCAATCAGCCAAAAAGAAAAGCAATAACTGATTTACATAGAAAAATGTTTAGAAACTTATAATGGTAAGTAAGCAGGAGTAAATATTTAGAATCCTCATATACTTTTAAGAAAATGAACTTTGAGACCAGTGCATGCTTGGAAGCCATCACAGCACACACCCAACAGGATACCTTGGACTTTAAAAAATTCTATCTCATGCATAGAGAGATGGATCAGTGGATAAGAGCTCCTACTGCTCTTGCGGTGGACCCAAGTTTGCATCCCATCATCCATGTGGTGTGACTCACAGTTGCCTGTGACTCCAGCCCCAGAGAATCTGACCACCCTCTTCTGGTCTCTGTGGGCACCAGCATTCATGTGGTACACACACACACACACACACACACACACACACACACTAATAAGAATTTAAAAAATAAGTAAAAAACTTAAAAAGTCTGTTCCATTAACTGGGCCACCTAGTTAAGTTGCTTCTCTTAGTTCTTTGCATTGGTGAGTAGTAAAAAACAAATATGAATGCGCCATGTCCCACCCTAGCTTATGCTTACTTTTTCCTGCACAGTGCTATACAATGAATAAATGCTGCTATATTTTTCAACCCAATGGTACCATTTCCTCTCACCCTTTAGTAAACATTAAAAGTACCATTATCTAATGATGGATTGTGGCATTCAGAATAATTGTTCCTTAAAAATGCCCACTTAGCAATCCTAAAGACCTTTAAATATCCTATTTACATCACTAAAGGAATGCCCTGATGTGATTGAGTCACACACATTAGTAATGTATATTGCTCTGGAGAATTAGGTAGGATCAGTATAATGAAAGGACCCTTAACAGAGAGAGGAATAAAGGTCTGAGAAAAATTTAAAGATGCCATATTGCTGACTTGGAGGAAGGGACCTTGAACCAACATATACAGATGGTCACTTAAAGCTAATAAATCAAAGACACAGATGCTCTCCTTGATGCTTCAGAGTTCCATTGCAATGGCCTTGATTTTAATCAGGATAGACTTGTTGCCTAGTGGCTACTCAATAACTACAGCAATTAATTAAACAATGGGCACAGTAGATTGTAGTTTTATAGGACTGATTACATATTATTCTGAAAGACAAAATTCGCTCTTATATCTCCATTTCACACTTCTGATACCCATATTTTAAGCAAATATATTTATGCATTTTTATTTCACTAATTTTGTAGAAACTATAGCAGCAATAGGAAAGTAACAAATATACAAGGGCTAGAAAATCATTATTTTGCTCAAAAACATTAGCACAGAGTAAAAATGAAAGCTCTTGTTATAATTCCTTGAGGGTCTTGTGTGATCACATACTGTCTCCCTTATATCCCATATTATAATGCAACTCTACTGTAGTATGTTTTTTTTTCCTATGGGGTTAACATGATCATCCCATCACCAACATGTAATGGAGATAATTATTTGGGTAGGCATTATTATGGCTAAAAGCTTTTGCAATGTGATGGTAATTAAGAACTCTGGGGCAGGAAAACTCAGATAAGAGATAGATTTAGGGGAGGTGCACAGTAGCCACCCCGTCCCCCCTGTGGTTGCCTAGGATGCAAGTCTTTGTTTTCCAAAACTTTCACATTCCTGTAACATTTGCCGCCATATGTTACCTTACCTAATTACCATGTATATACTATGTACCTTTTGCTTACATTCCTCACATATGAGTATAAAACCCTCCAAAGCTTGAACAAGGGGTCTGACTCTTTTATCCGTGGGTCAATCACACTAGCGTCAAATTAAGCTTCCTCTCCTCACCTGACTTGTCTGTTGGTCTCTGATTTTTCTGTAACAGCGTGACAATGAAATAAGCAGAACAGCACAGTGTTACCTAGGTCTATGTTACTGTTGTTGTACCTCATCCACTGGACCCCAAAAAGACCACCGAGGACCCAACACACCAAAATGCAAAAGCAAAGGTTTGTGGTTTATTCAGGCTTAAGGTCAGGCTCTGAGACTTCACCAACTCAATGGATCCCTACTGAGAGCCCAGAGTAAGGGAGAGTGGAGCCTTTTATAGGTTTTAGACAAAGAGAGGAGGGGGATACCAAAGATACATTTTGGTTGATTCAAGGAGCCCGCGTGCACCAACGTAATTTTAAACTGATTGGATGTATAAGATGCAGCCCTGGAAGTTTCATATTGGTAGGTGCTAATCTCAGGTCTGTGGAATGTGCTGACTGTTATCTGTGGGGCGAGGAGTCTCTGTTTTTACTTTATAGGGCAGTTTTCATGTCCAGGCTTGCTTAATCTATAGTTTCCTGGAAGGGGGGGATAGCAGGCAGGGGTCAGGGAATGCCAGGGCATGTCTAGGCATGTCTAAAGCAGCAGCCAAGCATTTTACAGAAGCTAAAAGAGCAATTAGTGGGAGCCTGGAGGGATTCGGGGTAGTGAGTGAATGAAGAGGGTCTCAGGGTCCTACACTGGAGGTCCTGACAAACCCAATAGAAGGAAAGGGACAGGTGGCTATAATCTCATCATCTAGGATTTCATCCTTTACTTCTTGCCTCCATCCCAGTTGCAAATGAACTTGGAAGATGCTAGAGTATACAAGAAAGGGAAAGTTAAATAAAGTGGGACTCCACGTTAAACTACCATGAGGTCATCCATGACTTGATGGAACTTCATGATGATATAGCTGTGTTATGATGCAATTTTCACCAAGATAAAAGCTTCCATCTTAGAGGGAAGCTTAGAAAACATTCCATCCTTCAAGGAAGCACATTAAGCTCTGTAAGTAAAACACTGAATAGTTTCAGGAAGTCCCTAAAATTGATCATGTTTATAAGGCCCCTTCCTCTCCAAGACTTATGAAAAACATTATCAGATAAGCTAAGCAGAAAAATCCAGAAACCAGCTAAGTTGCTCTAAAGTGGATCAGACTAACTGGACTACCTTAAAAGGACACTACAGTTGTCTGCAGGTTGTATTCTAGTCTATGTTTTCCTGTTTTCCTGCTTTCCTGAGCTGTCATTCATATTGTAAGAGTGAAACCACTGAGGACAAGTCAGCCTTCGGGTTGCAACAGCAAGAGATTTATTTAGTACACAGGTACCTGTGGGCACAAAGTCTCCTCGGGGGACTTGCACGCCTTCAGGCTGGGTTTTGGCACTTTTATAGAGCAGAAGCGGGGTACAGAAGCAGAAGCATGGTTATTGGCCCATTCAAACGAGTATAAAGCATGAGGAAGTTAAGTTGCTAAATTCTGGGTGGGTGACTTATGGTACAGATCTGATTTCCTGGTATCGAGCCCCGGGGATTGCCAGATGCAGATGGCTTGACCACTACGTCCTGTTTTTCTGATAAGCTAGTTTCTCAATGCTTGACTTCTTGTCAGGCATTCCTATCAGGTGG
>NW_008341877.1:1131259-1134555 GCF_000622305.1 Nannospalax galili | reverse complement strand
GAGTTGGGACTGTGGGGTGGATATCCTCCACCTGCTTGTTTATCTCTCTCAGGTCCTGTACTGGCCTATAGTCCCCGCTCCCGGGTTTCTTGACAGGCAGCAGGGGGGTGTTCCAGGCCTACCGACATGGGATTAATATCCCTTGTTTAGATGTGCAGCCTAATTCCTTGGTGAGCCTCGGTCGCCATGGGATATTGTTTGACAGCCACTGGGGTCGTGGTGGCCTTCAGTTCAATGATTAGGGGCGGCTGATGGATAGCCAGCCCCATTCCTCCAGTTTCTGCCCAAGCGTCTGGATATTTTGACAACCATCGATCCATGCCCTCCTGGACAGGAAGGGGGGAATGATGTAATCTGTATTCATCTTCTAGTTGGAGGGTAAGTACCTGTATCGGTGCTCCTGTGGAATCTGTGATTCTAGCCCCTTTTCCTTCAAAATAAATGTGTGCTCCAAGCTTGGTTAGTAGATCTCTTCCTAACAAGGGGTAGGGACAGTCTGGTACATGTAAAAAGGTATGAGTCACAGTCCCTGAGGCGAGCTGGACTTTCCGGCCTGCAGTCCAGCGGTAACGCTTTGCTCCAGTAGCCCCTTCTACCCATATTGTCTTTTTGCTAAGCGGGCCAGTCGTTTGGGTGAGGACGGAATGTTGCACCCCAGTGTCTACCATGAAGGTGACTGGCTGTCCCCCCACATGAAGAGTTACCCTGGGCTCAGGTGGGGGTTCCTGGCCCCGACCTCCCTAATCGAGGTTGAGGATCTCGGCCTGGTGTTCAGGAGGGCCGCATCCTCCCCATGGGTCCAGTCCCAGTCTCCCGGGAGGAATTGCCAGGCTGGGTGCCTTTACAGTATCGTGGGTTCCTTCTAAGTCCCAAGGCTCCGGTACTCCTAAGGCTAACTTGCACAAATCTGGATACAATGTGGGCCACCATGTGTCTTTTGGTGCCGTTTTGTGGACTTCAAACACTACAATGCCCATTTGATTAATTACTCGCCAGGTGGTCGGCACAGCTGTATGGGGGCTCCCATTACTGGGAGCAAATTCATAAGTAAATAGATTTACCCAGAGTAACATGATTATCATTTTTCTTTGACCAGTCTTATCTTTAGGGGGTTGGGTGTCCGGGTCAGCCGCCATTGTTCTTGCCCTTCCCTCGAGGGTTCTCGGTGCGCAGGGTCGGCTGCCTTAATGTGTGAAGCGTGGATCCAGGCTGCAATCCCGTCCACTTTGAGGGCTGTGGGGGTCGTGAGGAGGACGGTGTAGGGTCCTTTCCAGCGGGGCTCTAGGCTCCGAGTCTGGTGTCTCCGGACCCAGATGGTGTCACCGGGCTGAAAGGGATGGGGTGCGATAGGGGTGTTAACAGCATCTTGATAGGCAGCTGCTAAAGGTTTCCAGATCTCCTGGTGAGCTAACTGTAGTGCTCGCAAGTGCGCCTGCAGGGAGGGGGTGTTAGCGAAGTTAGAGATATCTGGATCTAAGAAAGAGACAGCCGGAGGGGGAGCCCCGTACAGGATTTCAAACGGAGTTAACCCACTAGGTCCAGGGGTATTCCTGGCCCGATATAGGGCTAAGGGCAGGAGAGTCACCCAGTCCTTAGTGCCAGTTGCCAGTGAAAATTTAGTTAAAGCCTCCTTAATAGTTCTATTCATTCGTTCTACCTGACCTGAGCTCTGGGGTCTGTAAGCACAATGTAATTTCCATTCGATCCCCAGTAACCTGGCCACTGTCTGACTCACCTGGTAGACAAAGGCCGGTCCATTATCTGACCCTGTTACCTGAGGCATCCCGAATCGAGGAAAGATGTCTTCTAATAATTTTTTAGACACCATTTTTGCAGTTTCGGTTTTCGTCGGATATGCCTCTGGCCATCCTGAGAAGGTGTCAATAAAAGCCAACAAGTACTTGTATCCATACATTCCTGGTTTGACTTCAGTGAAATCAATCTCCCAATGGACTCCGGGCCTGTGGCCCCTCTGTCTTACTCCTTCCTGGGCTCTGCTCTTGCCCCAGTTTACCTGGGCACAAGCCTTACAGTTCTTGACGATCCTTTGTAAGATGGCATCTTTGTTTGGGAGATAATGAATGGTTTCTTCTCGTTCAATTAATGTTTTCATTTTCGTTACCCCCAGGTGAGTCCATTTGTGAAGCTCGAGATCTTCTACTGACTTTTGAGGTAAAACTGTCTTTCCCTGATATTCCCAGTACCCAGTCTCTGGATTGTTAAAGGCTCCCATCTTCTTGAGTAACTCTCTGTCTTCCTGAGAGTAGCTTCTGATGGCCTCGTTCCTCTTCTGTCCGGGGTCGATTCTCGTGGTCAGTACTTGACTCTTCAGGGCAGCCTCTCTAGCTGTCTGATCGGCCAGCCGATTTCCTCTGGCTTCAGGCTGGTTTCCTTTCTGATGTCCCAGGCAGTGCATAATACTGAGTTCCTTTAGTAGGAACAGAGCATCTAGGAGCGCTATGATCTCAGCTTTGTTTTTTATTTCTTTTCCTCCTGAAGTAAGGAGCCTCCTTCTTCTATAAATCTCTCCATGGATGTGCGCAGTGGCGAAGGCATATCGGCTATCAGTATATACATTTAACTTCTTACCTTCTGCCAGTCGCAGGGCCTGCGTCAGGGCCACCAGCTCAGCCTTTTGCGCGGATGTCCCCTCTGGTAAGGGTTCTGCCCATATCACTTTGCTGTCCGAGGTGACCGCTGCCCCTGCCCGGCGCTTACCCTCTGCAAGGAAACTGCTTCCATCCGTGTACCAGGTGTAATCTGCTCCCTCTATAGGTTGATCGCTGAGGTCTGGTCGAGTGCCGAAAACCTCAGCCAAGATTCGATGGCAGTCATGGTCAGCCTGGGAGTTGGATTCTTCTGCAGAGGGTAGCAATGTCGCGGGGTTGAGGGTGACGGGGAGTCCGAACTGAATGCGGTCAGTGTCCAGGAGCAAGGCCTGATAATGAGTCATCCGGGCATTCGAGAGCCATCGGTCCGGGGGCTGTTTGATGAGAGACTCGAGAACGTGGGGGGCCCGAATGCATAGGGGCTGACCCATAGTAAACTTGGAAGCATCTTTGACCAGGACTGACAGGGCTGCCCCCATTCTCAGACAAGGTGGCCAGCCGGCAGCCACTGGGTCCAGTTTCTTTGACAAGTAAGCTACGGGGTGTCTCCACGGCCCCAGTTTTTGAGTCAGGACCCCCTTTGCGTACCCCAGCTTTTCATCCACGTACAGTTCAAACGGTTTGGTTAGATCAGGCAGGCCAAGAGCCGGTGCTTCCAACAGGGCCTTCTTTATGCTATTGAAGGCC
>NW_008341877.1:1092233-1128287 GCF_000622305.1 Nannospalax galili | reverse complement strand
AGCAGGGGAAGGTGCTTGCTACTAAGTCTCATGACTCTGAGTTCGATCCCTAAAAATCACATGGTCCTCTTGATAGAATGTGTAACTTGCAGGAGAGCCATAAGCTTCCTTAAAGGAAGCCGTAAGAACAGAAATTCCTCAAGGTAACCAAATGTCCCAAATTGGCGGGTTGGCCTTTGATCAGGTTTTACCAACTGGTCACTTCCCTGGCTGACAGAGACTGGGTACAGGGGCACTTAACACCTGCTGTGCCATAGCCTGCTCTGGTGGCCTGGCCTTACCAAATGATTGTAAGAGTGAAACCACTGAGGACAAGTCAGCCTTCGGGTTGCAACAGCAAGAGGTTTATTTAGTACACAGGTACCTGTGGGCACAAAGTCTCCTCGGGGGACTTGCGCGCCTTCAGGCTGGGTTTTGGTACTTTTATAGAGCAGAAGCAGGGTACAGAAGCAGATGCATGGTTATTGGCCCATTCAAACGAGTACAAAGCATGAGGAAGTTAAGTTGCTAAATTCTGGGTGGGTGACTTATGGTACAGATGTTATTTCCTGATTTCCTGGTATCGGGCCCTGGGGATTGCCAGATGGCCTGACCACTACGTCCTGTTTTTCTGGTAAACTAGTTTCTCAATGCTTGACCTCTTGTCAGGCATCCTTATCAGGTGGCCTCAAGGCGCCTAGGTTTTTCAATATAGGGGTCGGCTTTTGATGATGCAGTTGTCAGTGAATCATTTCTACTCCTGTAAGGAACACCTCACCCAAACTCTTATAAGTATTCTCAGTAAAAATTCATTGTCTCACCAAGTTGGATTTTGGTAGTAAAATTATTTTGGTCTGTCATTGGTTCCTTCTCTGGGGTGAGGAGATATTAGTTTATATATAACACAATAAATTGTTTTGAGTCATAAATGTTCCTATAGGAACCTCTCACCCATGTTCTTGTAAACAAGCCCAATAAATCAATTATGTCTCACTAAGCTAGACTTGGATGGAACCATTACATTGGTCTGCCAGCTGCATAGTATCTATCTAGGGTGAGCAGACTTTTGTTTGTGTCTCTCCAGGAAATGCTACAAAACAAATTAAGTTTTCTTGATGCCTCTTATGTAAGCCACATGCTCTTTTTACTTTTTCTTTCATATGCGAGTGTGGTGGTTTGAATGAGAAGGCTCCCATAGGCTCAAAGCATTTGGGCATTTTTTTTCCTCAGTTGGTGGTGCTGTTTTGGGAAGTCTTAGTGTAGACACGCTGAAGGAAGCATGTCACTGGGGCTGGGTGGGGGAGTTAGAGAGTTCTTAAACCTTGCCAGGTTTTCAGTCTCTCTCTGCTTCGTGTGCCTGCTTGAAGGTTTGAGTGTGCCATTCCTACTCCGGCCACCTCTGCCATCATGCCTCCTGAGCTTATTTGAAACCACAGGCTCAAATAAACTTACCTCTGTAAGTTCCATTGTTCCTTTGGTCAAGGTGTTTTATCACAGGAACAGAAAAGTAACTAATAACAGTAAGACATGTTCCAATTCTGTGTATACCTCTTTGTAAACAGATATTGCTACTATAACCATCAATATCTGAATTTTTTTTAGATGTGGGACATTCAAAAAGAATGTTTTCCAAACACTACTTAAAAATACAATATATCCTCCTTCCTTAATACTCCGCAGTGGCCCTCACTGCCTTCCTTTTGTCAAGAACATCTGTTATATTCTAGTTTTCACATTTGCTTTTCACCTTGGTCAGTCAGTTGCTGGAGCCTTTACATAGGAAGGTTCACATCTGTTTTATTTAATACTGTGTTCCCATGTTTATCACATAAAGTTGGATACTCTGTAAATATTTTAACTAATAAAATAACTGACGGAGTAGATTAAACATTTTATAGGATTGATTATATTTACATTTTGTTCTTCAAGACTAAATTGATTCATATATCAATAGAGATATTGGAAACATAATCTTATTAGCATAAATCAACTTATCTGTAATAACAGAAATTGATGTTTTACATTTTTAAAAAGCCCTTTCTTACATTAAATCTTTTGATCCCCAGATCAAAAGATCTGCCTATAAGGTAAATGTTATTTTAATTTTTATTTTATTGATTAGGAAATTGAGTTTATAAGGTAATGAAGTTCCCAGGGAGTAACAGCATTGCGTTGAATCAGCAAAGCTTTTACAGTGGGTTCTGGGCCTTCATCAAACATCTTCCAATGTTTAAATAATTGTGTCCACACTATTTATTGTCCACGAGATTTACTTGAATCTTGATGACCTAGGCAAATTTGATGGCTTCACAGTAAATTCTGTGTTACTCTTATATTACTATATGCATTATTCAGGACTTTCTAGAGAAACAGAACTGATGGGATGAATATATATTATAAGGGAACTTATTGATTTGTTTACAACACAAGGTAAGAGCAGAAACCGCAATGGTTGTCATACATGAGAGTATGAAAACCTGGCAGTGAGTTGCTCATTCCTCCAGACTTGGTGTCTTAGCTGTCCAAATCGGTTGCCAAAGAGCTGGAGGATTCCTATAGATCTACAGGTCTTTAGTCCATGGTGGAAGTCTGCAGATTGTTCTGAGGATGGTTCAGTAAAGGAACCAACAGCAGCAGTGAAGGGGTAGATGAACTGGCGTTGAGAGAGCACAAAATTGTAAAGTCTTCTTCTGTGTCCTTTCGTCTGAGCTGCTACTAGACAGTGAGATCCATATTTAGTGTGGATCTTCCTACATCAATTAAAGTAACCAAGATAATGTGTCACAGACAAACCTACAAGCCAACTGAATGCAGATAATTCCTCATTTAGACTCTTTCCACGTAATTCTAGATTGTGTCAAGTTAAAATTAAAGCTAACCAACACATCATCACATGATCAAAGGCAAAATATATATTTTAAATTAACATAGAAAAGTTGGAAGAGTAGGCCCACTCGATCAGCTGGACATCCACAAGACCTTTGCAATTTTTACCTCATAAAATCTTTTAAAACAAATAAGTGTATGTTGTCAGCACCATATCATAGAAATTTAGCAACTGAAACTTGAATAGACAAATAGTATTATAAATATACATTTTCATATCAATGTTTTCTAAAAGTCCACAATATGAGTAGAAATAGATCAGTGGTGGCTAAGTACCTAGGGTAGGGAGGAGCTGTAGGTTCGAGCACAAAGGATAAATTAGAGAAATAGTGCAAATGTTTTATGTTTGGTTGTGTTGTTAATCACATGATTGAAGAAGCAGCCCCAAATTTATAGAATTATATTGCTAAGAATTTTACTATTTGTAATTATTTGCCAATAAAGAAGAATAATAAACACAAAATTGTTTCTAATTAACAGACAAATTTATTTTGCAGAATTAGAATTTGATTCAGGGCTGTGGGATAATAGAAAACTTTACACTTTTTATGCTGCAACTCTCCTGTGCTAATAAACCATTAATTTAAATTGAATATGAAATAACCCCCACCAATTCATGTGTTTGAACACTGAGTCCCTGTTACAGAAGGCTGTAGAAACTTTGGACCATAGGGCCAAACTGGTAGGCAGACATGGGCCAATACAGGAGAATCTTGAACATTATAGCCCTGCTTCTGATTCTTGGTCAGTTGTCACATCTCTAGCTTCCTCATGCTTCCTCCCACAAAGACTGAGTTCCCTTGCACCAGCATTCCTTCCACAGCACGATGGAATGAAGTTCCATAAACTCATGAACCAAAGTAAATTCTTCCTCATTTAAGTTGCTGCTGTCAGACATTTTCTCATGGTGATGAGAAAAGTAATTAATATATAACATACAAACTCACTTCGTCTTTAATACAACGTTCAGTTTGTTTTTGTTGAGTTATAATTCAGGTGCTCTAACATGCACCCTTTAAGTACAACTCAGTCTAATTTTTTTTAGCAAATTTACCAAATTTTCATAGTATTACTGTTAATTCCAAAACCCTTTCTTACCTTTTTACCGTTTTGCTTTTCTATTGCTATGATAAATCCGATAACCAAAAGAAAGTTGAGGAGGAAATGATTTATTGCATCTTCTACTTCCAAGTGATAGTCAGTCTTGGAAGAAAGTCAGGCAGCAACCTAGGGCAGGAACTTAGGGGCAGAATTTGTGGCACAGCCTATGGAGGAACACTGCGTAGTGGCTTGCTACTCTGGCCTGTACTCAGCCTTGTTTCTTTGTACAACCCAGGATCAGGCCTTCCCCTGGGGTGGTAGTACCCCCAGTGGACTGAGATCTCCCACATCACTCAATAATCAAGAAAAAGCTTCACAAACATGCCCACCAGCCAACTGATATAGGAAATTTCCCAGTGGAGGCTCTCTCATGCCAGCTGTGTCAAGTTCACAACAGAAGCCAACCATGACACCTACAAAAGAAACTCCACATCTGTTATCACTGATCCCCCATTCATCTGGGTGTGCTCCTTCTAGAATTCACTAATTTCGTTTTTGTCTGTGGATTTGCCTGTTCTTCATACAAGGGTGCATATAATATATGACATTTTATGTATGAAAAAATGCTTTGTTTTAAATAATTCCATTTCAATTTTCATTTTATTAGGCTTTACTCTCTGTGCTGTATGTAGATTTTATTGTCTCGAGGGCACAACCTTGAATTATCTGGGAAGAGGGATACTCCACTGAAGAATTACTCAGGTCAGATTGGCCTGTGGTCGTGTCTGTGAGAGATTGTATGGATTGGTGATTGATGGAGGGAGGTCCAAACTACTGTGAGTAGTACTATTCCTAGGCATGTGGTTCAGAGGTAGCCAGCTGAGCAGTCAGTTAGCAAGCTAGAGAGCGAGCCAGGTAGAAGCATTCCTCCAGGGTTCTTGCCTCCAGTTCCCTGCGGGAGCTCCTGCCTAGCCTTCCTTTAGTGCTGGATTGTGACCTGGAAGTATATGCCAAACACTCTCCTCACGAAGTTGCTTTTGGTCAAAGTACTTTATCACAGCAGCAGAAAAGTAGCCAATACATGCTAAGAAATTTTATAATAGTGCTTTAATGTAGTGTTAATTCTAGACAAAAATAGTTAATATTTATACATTAATTCAATTCACAGAATGATGTTTTTAAAATGTTTATAGACTAGGCTTTCATTAGTTTTTCTACAGAAAAGTCAGCCATATTCCCCAGATCTAAGGCTGTTATTTTAAAAACTGAGAATATTGTAAACATTTCTGTGATTTCTCTGTACTTCTAGAAACGTCTTTGCTGTTTCACTCTTAATTTGGAGTTTACTTTCTTAGCATTTGAAGGCATTCACACCAGTTATTTGGATCGTGCATGCAAGATCTAATATATCTAACAGCTCTTTTCCTACATTAGACAACTACAGTCTATGTTTTGAAGATGATTTTCTTTGCTTCAGTGATTCTTCTGTTCCTTTCCTTATTGTTTCTACACAAGCCAAACACTGTTGTCCACCTGAAGCACTCATCTGCCTGCACGTAACAGGAAAATAGTCACCAAAATCATTCTAAAACTGGAAAAAAATTTGTTAACTGCAAATAAATATATATGGTAACATTATAATATTAAGAAAATAATTTGGGAATTGTGTATGTCTATTATTTCCTTTACAGACACAACACAAGGACAGTTTTTACTCAAAATACATCATTCTGTGGAAGGAATTATTGGCAAGGATGTAAGAATAAATACCCAACATTTTTAAGGTGCTCTATAAGGAAGTCCTCATTGAAGAAAATATCAGATGTTCAAGTTTTGTGAGCCTATTCCTTTTTGATGTGACACTTTTTGTTGTGGCTTTAATACAAAATGTCCCCTGTAGACTCATGTATATGAACACTTGGTCCACAGTTGGTGGCAGAGCTTGGAAGGTTGTTGAGCCTTTAGGACAGCTGGAGCCTTATTGGGAAAAGTGGCTCACTGGAGACAGGTATAAGGTTTTGTAGGTCAACTCTTCTTCCTGTGTATGCTCTCCTTCCTGGCTGTGGATGCAGTGTGGCAAATCTTCTGTCCTGGCCTGCATTCATAGCTCACCAATGTGAAATACGTTCCCTCAATTTGGGACAAAATAAGCTCCCCTTTCCTTACATTGCTTCTTGTGGGGCATTTTGTTACAGCAATGAGGAACGGAATCTATACACTCTTCCATCTCGATGCTTTGATCTTCAAGGGTTTATCCCATAAGGAAAGGAAAACTCAGAGAGCTTCTCATGGCAGAGAGTTGCATTCAAAGGAGGTTACACTAAAATCATGAATGAGGCAAGGGTGCCCACTGTCTACATTCCTATTTAATACAGTGCTTGATGTCTTAGCTAAACCAATAAGATAAGTGAAGAAGACAAATGGGTTAAAAAGGGGAAAGAAAGAAGTTCAAGTTTCCTTACTTTTAGTTGATATGACTCCACACATGAAGGACTGTAAAAGCTCCACGAAAAAACTCCTAGATCTAATAAACTCAGCAAAGTAACATGGTACAAAATTAACACGAGAAAATCAGCAGACTTCCTGCATGCAAACAAAAAGCTTATCAAAAATAATCAGGGAAACAATCCTGTTTGCAATACCTCTAAATAAATACGTTTGAATAAATATAATTAAGGAAGGGAATGAAGTGAAGGACTTGAATCATAAAAACTTTAAGACAATGAAGAAAGAAATTGAAGAAGATGTCAGAAGATGGAAAGACCCCTCATGCTCACAGATCATTAGCATCAATATTGTGAAAATGGCCATCCTACCTGTGGTGGTTTGAATGAAAATGTCCCCCACAAGCTCCAAGTATTTAGACATTTTGTCCCTAGATAATGGCACTGTTTTGGAAGGTTTTAGAAGGTGTGGCTGTCCTGGAGGAAGCACGTCACTGGGGGTGGGCTTAGAGAGTTCTTAAGCCTTGCCAGATCTCCAGTTGCTCTCCTGCTTCCTGTGCCTATGTGATGATGTGAGAGCTTAGCTTCTGCTGCTCCTGCTCCAGCCACCTCCAGCCACCTCCAGCCACCATGCCTCCCTGCCATGACAGACCTTACTTCCCCTGGAACTGTTAAGCTCAAATAAACTTCCTTCTGTAATTTGCTTTGTTCAGTGTTTCTATCACAGCAACAGAAAAGTGACCAATACAGTACCAAAAGCAACCTACGTATCCAGTGCAGTCCCTACCAAAAATCCAACACAGTTCTTTACAGCAATTGAACAGGTAAACTAAAATTTTCTATGAAAACACACACACACACACACACACACACACACACACCCCAGGATAGCCAAAAGGATCCTGAGCAAAATAAAGAGCTGTAATGAAAAACACATTTGGCAATGGAATAGAATTGAAGACCTGGATTTGAGTCCACCCATATGACCACAATATTTTTGACAGTGAGACCGAAAATATATACTAGAGAAAAGACAAATGCCTATAAATTTGGATAGCTGCACGTAGAGGAGTTGAAGTCAATGATTATCTCTCACCCTGCACAAAACACAACTTCAAATGAACCAAGGACCATCTGATACACTGAATCTAATAGAGGAGACAGTAGGGAACACACTGGAACTCATAGGACAGGAAAGGATTTTCTGAACAGGACCCCAATAGTATAGGCATAAAGACTATGTATTAGTCACTTTTCTGTTGCTGTGACAGAAACACTGACCCAAGCAATTTATAGAAGGAAGAGTTTATTTGAACTTACAGTTCCAGGGAAATTACAGTCCATCATGGCAGGGAGGCATGGTGGCTGGAAGTGGCTGGAGCAAGAGTAGCAGAAGCTAAGCTCTCACATCATCACACAGGAAGCAAGAGAGTGACTGGAGATCCAGCAAGGCTTAAGAACTCTCTAAGCCCACTCCCAGTGACGTGCTTCCTCCAGGATAGCCACACCTTCTAAGACTTCCCAAAACAGTTCCACCATGTGGGGACGAAATGTCCAAATACTTGGAGCCTATGAGGACATTTTCATTCAAACCATCACAGACCAACAATGGACAAATGGGACCACATGAAATTAAAATGTTTCTCTACAGTAAAAGACATTACTTGAGTGAAGAGACAGCTTACAGAATGGGAAAAATCTTTATGTACTGTACATTTGATGGAGGGTTAATATATAGACTCTGCAAAGAACTAAAAAACTAAACATCAAGGAAACAACCAACCCAGTTTAACAAAGGAGCATGCAAGTAAACAGAGTTCACAGAGGATAAAATACAAATAACTTGAAGCACTTATAAAAGTCTAAGCATTCTTAGCCATCAAGGAAATGTAAATTAAGAGTGAGATTTCATCTTATCCAAGTCAGAATGACTAAGATCAAAAGAAAAGATGACAAATGATGACCAATGCTGGCATAGGTGTGGAAAAAGAGAAACACTTATTCACTGATGATGGGAGTGCAAGCTGGCGCAGTCACTATGGAAATCAGTGTGGAGGCTCCTCAGACAGCTAGGAATAGACCTACTACAATATCCAGCTATTTCCTCCTTGGGCATATACCCAAAGGCCTCTATATCTTACTATGGAGTAACTTGCTCATCCATGTTCCTTGTTGTTCTACTCACAATAGCCAGGAAGCAGAAATAGCTTAGGTGTCCATCAGCTGATGAGTGGATGAGAAAATGTGACAGATTTAAACAATGGAGTATTATTAAGCTGCTAAGAAAAAGGAAATTATGAAATTTGTGGGTAAATGAATAGAACTGGAAATAGTCATCCTCAGTGGGGTAACCCATACCCAAAAAGACAAACATTGCAATGTGTTCTCTCATATGTGGATATTAGCTTCGAATCTTTAGATATGCATGTTTTATTTGGAATACCCATAGAGGTTAAGAAACTAGTAAGAGACAATGGACCAAAAGGGAATCTTTCAAAGGAAGTTGAGATTGAAGATAGTGATTTAAAGAAGGGAAGGGAATTATGGTACAGGAAGGATTAAATGGGGTAGGGAATGTCCATTTTAAAAATATGGAAATTTACTACTATCGAAACACTTTAAAAAATACACACACACACATATATATATTTATGTATATATATATGAGTTTAAATGGAAGTACCCCACAATGTGGGAATAGTGCCCCAACTAGACATCTCACCCTAGCATAGTGAGTGAGGGGACAGATAGGGGAAGGGATCTAAATATCATCTAATTATATTGCATGAGAATTGCAAAAATTCAATAACAATAAACTTTTAAAAAGGAAAACAGTACCAAGAATGGGTTATATTTCTTGGAGTAGTTGGTCAGTGGGATTCCACAGACCACCAAATATTATAGGCTATTGCCATTGTTCTAGGTTGCCCTCTGGAAATTGATGTTAAGACCCTATTGCTAAAGAAAACATACTTGAATGATAAAACACAGAAAAATCAAGAAAGTTTTGACATGGAAACTTCATCCTTACTGGAGGCTTACATGGTCCTAGTTGGCACACTACTAGGAAAAAAATTATCATCATCCTTACCCAGCTGGAACCCAGGGAGCTACAATAATGACTGAGCTGCCATGTTATACCTACTAGTGAAATAATGGCACAAATGTTATGGGAGTAACCATACACATTGTGATTGCATTTAAGGCCCACTCAATGAGATGGAACCTATACCTGGAACCATTATCAGGTCCAAGAACCTGTGGCTAGATAGGTCATAGGCTGTAGAGGTGATACTACTATCAGTAGTATTCTAAATAGACATAGTTTTGAAATGACTCCCAATGGTGTATTGTTATTCTCATCAATTAGTGCATTTTTCAGTCTTCATCAGAGAAGTTTGTTCTTGCAGAAGAAGAAAATTATCACCAAGATCGGCAACTGATCAATGTGCAGAAAATAAGAGGCTGAAGAGTGTTCAGTCCAGTCTGTATCAAACCCTTTCTTCCATGGATCAGGAATCTTCTCAGAAGAGTGTAGAAAGATTGTAGGAGCCAAAGGTTGATTAAAGGAAGCAGTGTTTCCAGACAGCAGGGCAGCTGCACATGTGAACTCATAGCAAATGCTTCAGCACACTTAAGCTTGAGACCTGCACAAGGCAAGACAGACAAAATCCCAGCATGGACACTGAGCATTGGACAGGAGGTCCCATTTCCAGCTGAGTCAGTGTTTTTGGCATTTGATACCTGCTGGGAGAGGAAGAATCAGTCTTCTTTAAGAGTGTTGCCTCTGGAAGGTTGACCAAAGTCTAGAGCATATTCCACACCCGAGTGTATGTGGGCAACACAGTTGAATACAATGGGAGAAGAGCACAGTGCTGGGTTGGTGGAGGGTTAGGGTGGATCTAAGAGTAGTTGGTAAATGGAGGGAATATGATCAAAACGCATTGCAAGAAGTTTTCAAAAATTATTACAAATATTTTTTTAATTTGAATTATCATACTGTAAATTACCTTTTTTATCACACAATTCTATAAGGATTGAAAAATATAGATTGGTTTAAACATCACACCTGAGAAATAAGGCATTTCTACAGCTCCTCACTCCCTCAACAATGACCACATCTTCCTTTGTAGTCAGTCATTTTGAAGCTCCACTCTGAAAGCACTAGTGTGTTTTCTGCCCCATAGTCGTGCTTTGCAAAATGTCTTCATAAGGAAGTTAAGAAATGCAAAGTTTTGATTTGGCTTCTTTTACTTATATCTTTCATTTACTCTTATTCATGATATAACATGTGTCAATATGTAGTTTATGCCACATTGTTGATCTGAGTGTCATTTCTGTAATCTTAAAGGAGAAGAGATGGAGGACAGGAAAATGTTTAAATAGCATCACCAGGGATGCTCCACTAGCAAGCAACCAACTGGTATTTATATTCAATTTTGTCTCGGCTCATGTTAATTTTTATTTAGCTCTTCTGATTTATATCATACAAGTCTGCTTTTTGTGTGCAAAGAGAAAAACTTGGAAGTCTGAGCTTGGTTGGTAGAATTTTAAATGCTAAGATTTCCATCTTCATTTCTACTTATATGTGCTCGGCTTGGTGGCACACACCTTCAATTCCAACAATAGGGAGGCACAAGCAGGCAGATCTCTGTGAGTTCAAGATTAGCCTATTCTATATAGTGAGTTCCAGGCCAGCTGGGGCTATAGGGAGACCCTGTCTCAAAAAAGATTTAAAAAAGTATTTTTATAAACATTCAGTACTTTATCAATACACATATATACACAGATGTATCCATACTAAACATTTTTTGAAGAGTATTACATTTACTCATTTTGTGTGTATATGTCTATGGGCTTAGGTATGCCATATCTCACATGTGGATGTCCAAGAACGACTTGCTGGAGTCAGTTCTATCCTTCCACATTGTGAGGCCTGGGGATAAAACTCTGGTGGTCAGGTGCGGTGATAACATTAACATTGAGCAATCTCAACAGCCCTTGAGCATTTATTTCTTTAAAAGGCATCTCACTTTATTATCATTATATATAGCATATGCACAACAAATTAACTCAATTCTCAAAACCGAAGCATCATTATATCCAAACCTTAAATATCACAAGCAAAAATACTTGAAGATTTTTCATCAGTGGAGATGATTGCCATATGAAGTATTGTGAATATAAAAACAAATTTACAAACCTGTTGTATATTTTGCCCTAAAATAGTGGCCTCTACATTTTAAGTCCTTAAATAAAATACGATTTCTGTATCTCAACAAAATTAAGTTTTTATTAGGCATACAAATCTTTACTTTTATGTATTTTTTGTAAACAATTATCATATATACCAAACAATTACTTGTCACAAATTACCTAAACTGTCTCTGATTCCTAATTTCTTCCTTCACTACCCATTGTTTGACTGTGTCTGCTTCCATTCCTGCTTCACAGCCGATCACTGTGCTGTCTTCATGAACTGGTACCATAGTTTCTTCACTGCTATTTCCACTTTTGCTCTGTCTCTGCTGAGGCTCTCATTACACGATATCCAGAGTCGATTATTTAAGCTGCCACTCCAATACTTAAAAGCCAACAGTGGCTACATATTGCAATAATAAAATCCACACTGTTAACTGTACCTTATAAGAGTCTTTATGATTCAGCCACTAGACAGCACGGATATCGTTTTTAGGTCTTTTTCCCCCTTCTTCTCCAGCTGTGCTGTTCTTTGATAATTTCAGTGTTGTTAAATTCCTTTTTGCTTCAGTGGATCTCTGAACACATGTTTTTCCTCCTGCCTTTAATACCTGGTTTCCAACCTCTTCATCTAACTAGTTCTTTCTCAACTTCAGCTCTCAATGTCCTATTAAAGCTTTTCTTTGCCATTTTCTGTAACTAGTTTCCTTTGACCATTGTCTCTCAGATTAACTTCAAAGCACATCACACACAAACATTTTAAGTTGGTTTCCTATTTTCTTACTTTCACATAAATCTTGAACATTGATTATTAAGGATTAACACTACATTGGATTCATTTACAAATTCATATGAAACGTTTGTCACAGAATTTCAGTTGCACATAGTTCTTTAGAATATAGTGTAATGATTCTTCTACAGGATACTTGGACACTTAAGTTCTTTTGTGTGATATGTGTGTGTATATGTGAAATCATGCATACATATGCATACATAAATATGTACTGCACACATGCAAGTTATGCTAATGAGTGTTTGTTGAATGGGAGTATGAATAAATAGTAATGCTCCCATGTAATTAGTAATCAACAGTATCATATACATTTAACCTATATTTCTTAACTTATAAATGGTTACATGTCCTCATCATAAAATATTATAAATAGAAACAGGATTCATAGACTGTAGAATTATATTCATAATGGTTGATTTTCTGTCATAGAAAAACTACCTCTTTTTTTGTGTTTATCCTAGATAATCATTTTTTTCCACAGAAAACTAAGGGTCAGAAATTCAAGGTTCATTGATTTTCTGAAACATTTCATCAATGAGTCTGAAGTAACATCTGCCTTGTTATTTGTTTTGAAATAGTCCCATCAAGACAGTGATTCCTGTCTGAGATATATATATATATGCCCTGTTTTAGCATCATTAATAATCCCATTAGGAGAAGATGGAGGGTCATTTAGTTAAAAGATTTAAGGGTTAGTTGTCTGTAATCTATTTCTAGAATTATCAAGCATTATGACATAATTATATACTCATAAATGAGTGTTGCTAGAGTAACGGTTGATGTGTTTGATTGAAAATATGGAAAGAACCAAAAGCTTGTTTTTAGATATTATGATCTTATTGAAAAACATTGACTACATTGGACATAACCAAATAAAATATCAGCGAGTTTTAAAATATTGCTACCAGTATTACTAATGTAAAAACATTCATTATCAACCCACACAACATGAGAAAATTCAAAGGACATTAATTACTCGGATTCTATTGTACTTAATAAAATTAATAAGCATATATAGACAGACCACTTTTAAAGCCAAATATAACACAGAAACATATACTCAGTGTTTAAGAATTACAGTTGTGTGGTTTGCTTGAAAGATAATCAGTAACCATTGTTTCAGGGCCAAAGGAAATCCTTTGATCACTGCCGCCTGACCATGGGGTATAATCACCGTCATATTCCTTTAAATCATCACTTTCTTCCAAAAATTTCTGCCTGTTCATGTCAGTTTCAAACTCCTCTATGAAATGCTGTGTCCACAAAGACTTTTCTAACATAAGACATGGAATGAGAAATTAGACCTTTATTGCTAATGGTTCTGTTATCTGACAGACAGATGCAATGGTGAATCCAAAATTAGATGCTTTCTCACACTTAGAAAACTTGTAATATTTGAAACCTATAAATGACTATTGAGTTATACCATCAAGTTATATCAATGCAAGATGTAATTTTATTACTGTCTACAAAGGAAGGGGAAGGCTATTGCTAGATAAACCCCCTAATATGTTCTCATACAATTAAAGAAAATAAAAATTCAATGATGATGGTTGGTATCTTCATTTGCTTATTTGAAGACTTCATATGCACTGTGTTATCTGCGTCATGATCTATTCTAAGTATATTTATACATTTCTATATCCTTTTGCATATATTTAATTCTTACAACATCTCTTCTATTTTTAAATTTTAATTCACATTTACCATAATGTTATTTTTCCTTAAATCTATAAATTAAATAAACACTACTGAAAAGACAAAATAATATAAAGCAACAGGCATTTTAATTTGGGTGGCATATTTCTTATATTAAAAAGTGGGGTTTAGCCAGTGTGTAATTTTCATAACCCTAAAAGCACCAGTGGGAAAACCTGAGTACTTATGAGCAAGATGGGGTCAGAAGACAATACAGGTCCCTCCCTCAAGTCAGTCTGTCATTTCCAATCTTTCTTTCTGTTACGTGTTCCAGCATCTCTTCCTTTCTGAGAAACTTTGGTAGAAGCATGACCACAAAAATTTAGTTGAAATAAACTTTCTCTAAATGTAGAAAATGGAGACCCAGTATGTAAAATACAAAAGTTAACACCCAGTACTATCACAGTGAAAACTACAAAATATATACTACATATTGCTCATTGTGGTATACAAAAATTTACATCTTTCAGTACATGGGTAAATGAATATATAAATAATGGTTGTAACAGAATATTCTTTAAACATGGAAGGGTAGATATAGATAAATTTGTAGATGCCCTCCCATTCATCCTCCTTAAGCTGCTCGGCACCCTGGATGCCTTCCCCAAGCCTGTGCTGAGGACCTTCCGGTGTAGAGCCTTCTTCTTCCTTCTTCTTAGGTGACCCACCATTCATAATGCTTTCACTGGGATCCTAGGCCAACCACACTGCCAAGTTTTCCAGTGGCCATCCAATGCACAAGGCTAGTCCACAGGAAATGACCCAAAGTGGTTCCATTCTTGGCTGCACCCCCTTTGATTTGAGACTATCTCAAAGCACCCAGCCCACTTCACTCTCCCCAGCTGCCCACTCTACCAGGTAAGTGACACACTTCACTCTCCTCCACTCACTCAGGACCTCCACAGCTGCCCAACACCAAGTACAGCCTCAGGACTCTGCAGCCCACTTACAGTCCTGGCGTAATCTGTTCTTATTTGGGCCCCTCAGAGCTCCCCCAAACCACCCATCTTGTCATCCTAACTGGGGACTCTAGCCTTGGTGAACTGAAAACTCCTATGGAAACACATAATCAATGACCTAACTCTAGTTGCCAGATCCCATTGTGAGAATAAAAGCAATATGAAAAAGAAAGACAATATGCCCCCCGCAAAAATCACTAAGCACAAAGAGAACAACTGAGAAATAAACTCATGAAACAGAATTTGAAAGACCCGTTCGAAACATGTTCAAAGATACAAGGAATTCAGAGGACATTTATAAACACACGAAAGAACTAAAAGAGGACAGGAATAAATTTCTTACTAAGTCAAAGAAAACATAAATAGCTCAGTGAAAAACTGAGGACAATTCAGAATATAAAAATAAAATTCAGTAAAGATATATAAATACTGAAGAAAATTTCAAAATGAAATGAAGCTGGAAATGGCAAGTTCAATAAGTTTAATAAAAAATTCAGAGGAATGTCTCACCAACAGAATGGATCACACAGAAGGCAGAAATTCAGAACTTGAAGACATGGTAGAGAATCGTATATTCAATCAAATAAAAGTGCAATTTCATGTGGAGAGAGAGAGAGGTATGTTTAAGACACCAGCACAAGACTAAATCTGTGAATTATTGGCATAAAAGAATGAGAAAAATACCAGGTTAAAGGTAGAGAAAAAGATTAAGATATAGAAAATATTTTGATAAACTTGTTAAAAAATTTCCCCAAATCTAAAGAAGGAGATGTCCACCCAGATACAAGTATGCAGCACACCCAAAGGACAGAACCAGAAAAGGAACGCTTTATAATATATAATTTTAATCTTAATTTTTGTCTATTTTTATTTTATATGTATTGCCTGCATGTATACAAGTGTACCTGTGTCATGCAATGCCCGCAGAGGGCAGAAGAAGGCATTGGATCCCCTAGACCCAGAGTTACAGATGGTTGTTAGCCACTATGTGGGGTGTTGGGATTTGAACCAGGGTCTTCTACAAGAATAGCCAGTTATCCTAACTGTTGAGCCATCTCTCCAACCCATGCAATATGGTTTAAAACTAAATGCACAAACAAGTAAAGTTTATGGAAAGCTGCAAAAGAAAAATGTCAAAGGTATCTGTAAAGGCAGGCCCATCAGAATTATAACTGGTTTCTCAATTGCAGCTTAAATCCAGAGAGCAATGTGATTCAAGTTTGTAAAGAGCACATATACCAATGGAGACTATTTTAGCTGGCAAAATAATCCATCATAATTGAAGGAGAAACAGAAACTTTGATGACAAATACAGACTAAAGGAATTTATGAGCACTAAGCCAACCCTACAGAGAACATGAGGAGTTATTCAAACAAGATAAGTAATCACAACCAACAGAGGAAGGAGAAAATAAGGCTAGAATAGCTGATCGAGGGGACAGTTCGACAAGAGTGTATTACAATTCTAAGTGTGTACGTCAAATGTTAGTGCACCAAATTTCATAACACAAATATCACTATGTATCAAGTCATAGATTAATCCCAGCAGACTAATAGTAGGCAAGTGCAAAGTAGCACTTTCACCAGTGGACAAGTTGGTAAGACAAAAATTGAACAAAGAAACACTGGAGTTAAATGGTGCCACTGAGCAAGTGGACCTCAGATATCTGAGGAATGTTTCAACCAAACACTACAGAATATGTATTCCAGGAGTTCATGGAAATTATTCTAAAATATATCATTAGGACACAAGGAAAGGCTTAGTAAGTAGAGAGAAACTGAAATAACCGTCTGCATTTTCTCTGACCAAAATGGAATAAACCTAGAAATCAACAAGATCAGCTGCAAAAAAAAAAAACCTCAGACATTCATAGAAAGTAAACAATGTATTATTGCTTGAGGAATGGACCGATGAAGAAATCAAGAAGGAAATTATTTTAAAAGCCCTAGAATTAAATGAAAATGCTAACACAACATATTAACTCATGAGATACGTGAAGGCATTTCTAAGAGGGATGTTTATATTCAAAGAGTCTGCGTTGCAATATCATTGTTATCTAAAATTAATAGCGTAATAGTGGACCTTTAGGCACTGGAAAACAAGATCAAAACAAATCCAAAGTGGAGATAGAAAAGAAAAGCACAGAAATAAATGAAATAGACCCAGAAAAGACAAGATATTAAAAATCAGTGAAATTAAATGTGAGTTTTTTGAAAAAATAAACAAGATTGAAAACCCTTCACTAAATTAACAAGAAAAACTAAAGTTAAAAATATTAGAGAAATGGAGATAATGTTTTAAAGCTTAAAACCAACCTAAAAATTTACAGCCAGTTTTCAAAGAGATACATCTTAGCTCAGGAAATTGTTATTGAATATGTCAATGCTGTTGTAATGAAATGCTTCTTCTACGTATGTGGTTATTAAATAAATAAGTAAAGAAAAGCGTGTCTATGTAGCTCTGTGTAATGATGCTGGTCACTGCTGGATCTCCTACATGTGTGTACAGCCTTTGTACTGTATGAGCCTTCTAAAAATGACCAGGTATTGGACAGCTGTAAATACATAGGCAAGTACTTAATTTTCAAATTAGTTTTGCTCTTGTTGCCTGTGGTTCTTTATAAAGCCTTATAACTAACTATTGTGTGTTCATATTCTAGAAAGTATTTGCTCCTCATAGTTGTAAAGACTTGTAACTAACTATTGTCTACTAATAGCCTGCAAAAGTACAGTTTCCAGCGAAGAGACCTGAGCAATATTTTTGAGATGGCAGGCCATTACTATAGGACAAAGGACTTTAGGTATGCCTGACCCCTTAAGGTACATAGACCCATCTGTATCTCTTAGTTGCTTAAAATTGAACCTAAAGTAAGCACATACTACTTGACAATCTGTCACTCCCTTAACATGGGATCAAATTAGACCAACAAGGACAAAAGGATAAAGCTGATCCTTGCGGCAAGGGACAGTGGAGGACAAACCATTAGCAGTGTCTTCAGAAACTACTGTTCAGACGCAAGGGGGAAATTGAATGAACCGAAGTCTCACTGGGCATGGTAGTGTTTGCCTGTAATCCCAGCACATGGGAAGCTGAAGCAGGGGGCTTCTAAGTTTGATGATAGCCTAGGGCTCACAGCAAGACCTTCTTTCAAACCAACAAGATGGAGTTGCTTGTACCAACCCTTTTGAAAGTAACCAAAAGCCAAAAGGTTATGGAGAAATGATTCTTAGGCAAGGTAACCTGACACTAACTGAATGTGTTCTAACTTTGGCTTCTGCTTGTATTTTGTTTATATTTGTTTCAGGAGATTGTGGGGTTAAAACAAAGACTGGGGAGTGTAACCAGCCTGACTGGCAGGGATGGGTATATTCTAAAGAACTGCTTATGCTCCTTTCTTTGATTATCTTACTAATTAAACAATAGATCCCAAGAATCTACAATTTCTCCTGTAATCTGCTGGAGGAAGAAAAGATTGAAGTCCTGGAAGACAGAGGAAGAATTCATTTGTCTCCTGGAGAAATAGTTACAACTTGTCAGAGGAGAGAGACTTGGAACTGAGACACTGGTGGGTAGAGACCATACCTTGCTGGACTGCTTAGTTATGCACACCCTTTTGCTTCTGTTTAACCCTTACCCTGACCCTGAAGATGACCTTGGTTGTCCCTGGATCTCTTTGTTCTTCTTCCCAATGTATATATTGAATAGATCTCTTTTTACTGATTCTCAAAAAAAAAAAATGTTTAGAGATAAGGAAAGGAGACAATACCACAGATGCCAACGAAAGTCAGAAAATCACAAGTCACACCTTAAAAATTTATACTTCACTAAGTTTGAAATTCTAAAAGAAACTGAATAAATTTCTTGACCTGTGTGACATACCAAAGTTAAATCAAGATGAGATAAACAATATAAACATGCCTATAACACGAAGCAAGTTTGAAGCCATAATTAAAAAAACAAAACAAAAAACCCCTCCTAACTAAAGCTCTAGAACTGATTAATTCAATTCACAGTTTAGTGCACAATTCATATAAGTGTAGGCACATCAGACCTTTAAGAAGAGCTAAAACAAATATTTCTCAGAATATTTCATAGAAGAGATAGGAAGGATTATTTCCAAACTCATTCTATAAAGCAAACATTACACTAATAGCAAAATCAGAGACACAGAAACGACTAAAAAGAAAATTATAGACCAATATCCCTGTTTAGCATAGATAAAAAAATTTCCCAATGAAATAGTGGTAAACTGAATTCAAGAACACATCAAAAATATCATCTATCATTTCCAAGTTGGCTTCAACCATAGATGCAGGGATGGTTCATTATATATAAATCAATAAATGCAAGCAATCAAATAAATAGACTCTAAAAATGGACAGAAATGACATATGATCAGCTCAGAGGCAGAAAAAGCATTTTAAAAACAATCCAGCATTATTTTTTATCAAAAAAAAAACCTTGGAAAATAGGGATGTAGTGATAATCTCAGTATTAAGAAGGCTGTTATATAGGACAGAACTATAGCTATCATCACACTAAAGGAGAAGGATTGGAAGCATTTTCATAAATCAGGAACAAGACAAAAGTGTCTTCTTTCCCTATTCCTATTCAATATAATTTCTGAAGTCTTAACTAGAGCAATAAATTGAGAGAAGATAATTAAAGGGATACAAATAGAAGACGAAGAGGTTAAAATATCCCTATCTGCAGATGACATCATCCAATATATAGGAGCCATTAAAGAGTTCACTAGAAAACTCTTAAACTTGATAAATACTTTTAGCAAAATGAAAGTGTATATATCTAACATACAAAAATCTATATATCAATGATAAATATATAGAAATCAGGTAAGGAACACATTCATAATAGCCTCAAAATTCTTGAAATAAAAGTAATCATGGACCTAAAATACCTTTACAATGAAAACTTTAAAACACAGAAGAAATACATTGAGGCTTGAGGAGGGAGACTCACTTTTCTTTCTGAGCATCACAATTGTCAGGTGCCCTGTGCCCCACTGGATGACCCCACACCCATGCATGTATGATAGTACTACGTGGACTTAGTGGGTTAAAACTCAATTGATTAAATAATTAGTTAATTAAAAGTAGGACATAACTTCTTATGGTCACACACACATTTAATCCCTGAATGTGGGAGGCAGAAGCAGGGGGATCTTTGCCAGACTGAGTACGGCCTGGACTACATAGCAAGTTTCAGACCAGCTGGGGACAGGTGTACTGGGGAGTTCTAAGGGAGTGGAAGGTGAATGAAGGGTGTATATACTCAAGATAACTTATACAAAATTATGAAAACACCAAAGAATAAACCAAAATTAGAATTAGACAAAAAAGAATTTGAAAAAGTCATTAAATGTTGGGAAGACTGCTCATGATCATGGATTGGTAGAATCAATATTATGAGAAGGCCAACCTTCCAGACACAATCCACAGATCAATACACTCCCAATCAAAATCCTAACAAAATTTTTCACAGAAAAAGTTTAAAAAAATCTTAAAAATTTATATCAAAATACAAAAGACCAAGATAACAAAATCAACCTAAAAGAAAATGAACAATGCTAGAGGTATTACCATTTGTAATTTTAAACTGGACTATGGAGCCATAGTACTATAAATAGCATGGCACTGGCACAAAAATTAGACAGGTAAATCACTGGGATAGAACAATGGAACAAATACAAACCCATGCAATTTGAACCACGCCATAGTGACAAGAATGCCAAAATACACATTGGTGATAAGACGACATCATTATCAAATGCTGAGAATACTGAATGTCCACACACAGAAGAACCAATTGCATTAAAACGAACTGCAAAATGGATAAAAACTTCAACAAAAGTCTTGAAACTCTGAACCTGATACAGAAAATGTAGTGAGTGCTCTACAAGATAGAAGCATAGGGATGGCCTTCTGCATAGGACCACATTGGCTTAGGCTATAGTTCCTCTAGGAGTTGCTAATTGGTTTTCCCTTTTGTCATTTGATGTCTTATGTAATGAAGTTTGGCTAACAACTATGCCTACTGAAAGTATCAAGCTGATGTAACTATTTTTTGTGGATGTTTGATAAACATACCTGGACTTCACTCTCCAACCATAATCCCTCAGACACCATATCATTGCTATGGATATTAAACACTGCCCTATAAAATTTTTGGCATTTCTCTACCTGCTTTCAATAGTTGGGTACCTCTGTCTCATTTTTAAATAGAAGGTTCTCCCTCGAAATATGATCATGTAGAATAATGAAACTGTCCTTATCTCTCACCAGTCACAAAACTCAACTACAAATGGATCAGGAACCTTAATATAAGACCTGATACTCTGAATCTGACAGAGGAGATTGTTGGAAACACACTGAAATTTATAGGCAAAAGAAGAAACTTTCTAAACAGGACTCCTATAACATAGTCATTAAGTTCAGCAATTGGTAAATGGGGCTTCATGATGCTAAAAGGCATCTGTGCAGCAAAAGACACCATCATTCAAGTGAAGAGGAAATATACAGAATGGGAACCATCCTTACCAAACTTACCTCTTACAGAGTGTGAATATCTATTATATACAAAGAACACAAAACACTAAACATCATTTAAAAAAATTTAAAAACAGGGCAAGGAGCTGACTAGGGAATTCTCAAAATCTGGAAGCAAATGATTGAGAAATAGTTAAAATATTTAACATTTTCAATCATCAGGGAAATGTAAATTGAACTACTTTGAAATTTCATTTTACCCCATTCAGAATGGCAAAGGTCCAAAACACAAACAAGGACCAATCGTGGTGAGGAGGTAGGGAGAGGAGAACATTTAGCCACTGCTGGTAGGAGTGCAAACTGGTGCAGCCACAATGGAAATCAGCGTGGAGATGTCTCCAAAAGCTAACAATTGACCGTACCATATGACCCAGCCATACCACTCTAAGGCATATACCAAAACAACTGTATATCCTATCCAGAGATTCTTGTTAATTGACACCCTTTCACAACAGCCAGGAAATGGAAACAACCTGGATGTTCATCAGATGATTAATAGACAATGAAAGCATGGTACATTTACACAATGGAGTATTATTTATTTTTAAAAAACTGAAATTGTGAAATTCACATGTAAAAAGATGGAATTGGAAACAATTATCCCAAATGTGGTAACAGACCAGAAAGACAAATGTCACATGTTTTCTCTCATAGCTGAGTGGTCAGAAAACAAATAATCGACCAAGGTAGTTTCATGGGAAGGGAGATAGAATGCAGTGATATAAAGGGGGGAAAGGGAATAATAAAGTAGGTAATGTTAATTAGAGTGGGGAATGGCAGGAAGGGCAGAGGAAGGGAGTATTGGGAGGGATAGGTAAAAAGAAAGACCTTTAGAAAGGCCATGTGAAAACCCATCACTATAAAATCTTCTTTAAGTATATACAAAACATTATAAAAATGAAAAGGAGTTTCCTTATAACAGGAGGACGTTGCTCCTACTATACATCTTAGACTAGCAATGTATAAACTCAATGCTAGGGATGGACTCCACCTTTTGAAGCTGTTGACCAGGGATTTCATAGATCCTCACACAATACTATTCATTGCCCCTACTCTTGGTTATCCACTAGAACTTAATGGCAAGAATTCCTTAATGAAAATACTACTTACATGAGCAATGAGGGGAGGGAGAGGTCAAGCTGGAACTGACTTCAAATAATCATGTCTCTTGGCTAGCTTTTATAGTACTGGAAGGTGCTACGCATGCTAATGGATAAAAATTTAGTCATTAATTATATCCATGTGTGAATCCTGAATGCTTCAACAGCAACTGATCTGGCAAGATATGACCTCTGTCACAATAGTGGCATGAATATTATGGGAGTAAACAAACACCTTCTAATCGAATTTAAAGTCCACTTTGTAAAATGGAGCCCATATCTGATATTAATATCAGGCCTGGGAACTTGTGGTTAGGCCACAATCCATGAGGAGCCAAATATCCTTATTCTGCTAAATATATGTATTAAAGTGACTCCTCATGATGTATATTGTTGCATTCATACATGAATGCATCTCCCAACTCTTACCAGAGAAGCTTCTTTATGCAGCAGATGGTGATTAACACAGAAACCCACAAATTCCCAACTTGCAGAGAACAAGAGGATGAAGGACACCTCTATCAAACTTCTGACCATCCCCTCCCCACAAAGACTCAGCTATCACTTATGAAGAGGGAATAGAAAGATTGTAGGAGCCAGTGGTGGTGGGTGAACACAAGGAGACAGATTTTCCAGACAGCTGGTCAGTAACTCATATGAACTCACAGCAATGGTGACAGTGTGCACAAGTCCCATGAAAGCTCAAACCAGAAAAAAATCCCAGCACAGACATGACAAAGTGGGAAAGAAGTTCTAACCCCACCTAAGGAAACTGTGGCATCAGATGTCTTCTGGGAGGGGCAGAGACAGTCTCTTTCAATCATTCGGCCCTTAGTAGGTTAACTAGGCTCCAGTGGATAGACCAACATTTTATTTTATGTATGTGAGTATATTGCCTGCATGTATGAAAGTGCACCTGTGTTGTGCAATGCCTGCAGAGGTCAGAAGAGGGCATCAGATCCCCTGGAACTGGAGTTATGGCAGTTGTTAGCCACCATGTGGGTGCTGGGAATGGAACCCAGGTCCTCTCCAAGAGCAACCAGTATTCTTAATCGCTAAGCCATCTCTCTAGTCCCCTGAATAACATTTAAAAGTTCACAAATTTGCTTTGATGACGTATTAATGCTATTTCCTTTTAGTAAATTCATTTACTACCATGCATGTGCACAAAATTCAGGAGACATAAATATCCCCCATAGTAAAGCAGAATGGTTAAACTGAAAGTGAAAATTCCGAGAATAGTTCCTTACAGTTATGGCATGGAGATAAAATTGAAACCGAGTAAGAATTATTAAAGTGTGCCAGAGCACGCTGTGAAGAAAGCCTTGTGCTTTCACTTGTGATTTACCTCCGGGTATGACTGAGAACAACCAATAATTCCCCTTTCCCTCAGGACTTTTCAACTGGCTGATCCATGAGTCAGCACACTGGCTTGACCTATCAGTGAAAACCTGCTGAATGTCACACAACATCCAGTGTATGATTGGGACATCCTGCATTTTCCATTTTTCACAGGACTTCTCAGTCAATAATCTTTGTGTTCAAAGAAAAGAGCCCCTTCTTCACACAGGACATCAAAATGTGGCATTTCTAAGCCACATCATGATTATGTCTTAAAAGAAAAAGAACAGTGAGCCAAGAATTGTGGCACATTCCTTAATCCCAGTGCTCAGAAGGTAGAGGCAGGCAGATCTCTGTGAGTTCAAGGCCAGCCTGGTCTACATAGTGAGTTCCAGGACAGCTGGGGCTACAGGGAGACCCTGCTTCAAAAAGACAAAAAAGAAAAGAAAAAGGACCAGCCTGACTCTCAGAATTTGTAAAGCCAGAGTGGACCCCAAATCCTGAGCATCTGTTCTTTCAGATGTCCAGGACCTGTGCTCCTCAGCAAGAGCTTTACTCATTCTTTCTTGAAACAGCATCTCCTGCATGAAATGGAAGTAGAAGTCAGGACCCACCCTAATCTTACTGGAGAATCTTGACTTTTGATCCCTAGTCCTAGACTATCACGCACAATTACAAACAAATGTCTCAATTTCTCATTGCTTTCAGTGAATAAGCACACTGCTATGTAAAGCATTCATGCGTACACTCATATACTATCTTGGGTTAAGGGTAAGGAGGGTCCTCAGATGTCCAGGCCAAAACAGGAGCACATGGTACAGTGACCTGGCTTACATAATAAACAGTAGTTTTTCGGGGCTAGGAGTTTAGATAAAAATCTTTAGTCCAAATTATGTCCATATTGTAATAGTCATTGCTACACTTAGTGATTTTAATTAAAAGTTTTCATAGTGGAAGAAAATTCTGTGAAGCGCTATCTAAGAATTGAGTGTGACAGAGTAGAATTATATAATTGTATTTTGTTAATTAATGTGTTTCTTCCTTGAATTAAAATTGTCTAGAATATATTTACCTCAGAGCTCCTGTTCCATAAATTCATCTAGGAAGAGAGGAATCCTCCCCATTCCCGTGTGCAGTGTCCACTGCTCAGTAACGGCACATAGATTGTTATGTATGTGTTCGTTTGTTTCTCTCGCTCTCCCTTTCTTCCCTCTCATCCATGTGCAGCCATTGTGTACTGGACACAGTTTTCTTTCTCTTCCATTGTGGATTGCATGCCACCGTTGTTTTCTTCTTTTTTGAATGCACATGTGGTGATCTTTGCTACTTTAGTCACAACTTCATTTTACTTTGCTGTCATTCTTTTCACACTTAAGGGAAATTTTTTCTTTCACATTAAAATCAAATAGTGTAAAAATCAACTAGTGATTGGCAGAATAATGACCACCCCTTCCAGTCCCCTGAGTGAGCTTCCTTGCATAGCCAAAAGGATGAGTGTTTCTTATTAACTGGGATTATCCAGAGAATTTCAAGCTGATTATAGGAATCCTTAAAAGAGTAAAATATTTTTCAAATAGAACAAAATGAAAGAAGAATCAGAGAATTTTATTTCGCTGGCAGTAAAGATGGAGACAGGATGTGACTACAACGCAGGGACTGCAGGAATCATCTAGAAGGTGTGAGACTTGAAATGTATTTTCCCCTAGAGTCTTTTGAAAGAAAAGCAACCTCAAGGAATGTCAATGTTATTCCACTGAGAGAGGATATATTTGTTCTGTGTTTTGATGTTCTGCTTATAGCAGTTTGTTACAATAACATAAAAAAACAGCAATATCAAAAATCTGTGATAATTCTTAAAAATTAAATGTGAATTAACCTTGGCCTCATATACTATGTATTTCTGTCATTTGTGGACATATCTGAATTTGATGTTCAGACATATTTTACAAATAAAATCCAAGCATGTAGTATATATTTATAAATGACTTTGGTGGTATCCACCTTAAATATCTCTTCAATAGTCTAAGCTAATGGATTCTGTAAAAATTCACAGTAATCTGTACACTTCTAACCTTAAACATTGTATTTTTTCTTTTCTACATGGAAGCTAAATACTTTACTTCAATGATTTTATATCTTCAATTATAATTTTAAAATGCAGAGAATTTTCTAACCAGTTTCCTAAGAGTTTCAGTCAATGACTGGAGAAGAGAGGGCTGATACCTAAAGATAGACATTTGTTTTTAAAATCATTCCATGGGAATAGAACCAAAGGATAACAAATTTTCTGTATGCAAACAACTTTGCATTATGGAAACTAGCATGTTTATTATTAGAGAATTGTTCAATTATTCAAAAAAAGTTATACAGAAAAGTTGAAACAGTGTCAGCTTACTACACAATGGATCTTCATTTCTAATATATTAGTATGACATTTCATGTTTTTACACTGCTGAAATTACATCGCTTTATAATCTGAATTTTCTGTTTTATTAAAACTGTTTTCCAAATTTATTAGTTTTTAACTGATAGTAGTGCCTTGTTAGTGTTCAGTTGCATATATTGTACATGTGACACACACACAATATATATATACATTTTGTTTATTTAATCAATCATTAAATCTTTTACAGCTATGCTGACATTTATTTTCTATTTTTAATCTATATCTTTTTCTCACCTCAAGCCCTAATCTGCATGGGCCAATGAGGTGATGACGCCCTTGTTATTACAGTTGGGTGATGATTGATTTATGTTCAGAATGTCAGGGATGATTAAGTTATTTCCTTTTATTTCCTTCAACAGATTTGGTCGATTTTGGTTTTCCTTGATGTAAAATTAACGGTATTTTAAAAAAAAATTTTAAAAAACTTTATTGAGAATTTCATGCATGCATATAAGGTGTTTTGATCAAATCCTTGCCCACAACTTCCCCTCCAACATTCCCCCCTCTGAAGAAGTAGCCCTAAAATCTTTTAAGGATTACAAACAAGCTCCCAAATACTTTTGACATTTTTGGCCTTTGGAACAGAGAATGTTACTAACAGGTACAAGGAGACTTTTATAGCCAAGAAATTGGCTACTTTTCTTTGGGGTCTTTTTACCCTAACTGCCTCGTGAATCCCCACCTCCTATTATTATCACATCATGCTCTGAAGGGTTACCCAAATTGCCAATAGGGAATCAGGACGCAGACTGCTCTGGCTTCTTCCATGCTGAACAGAGATGCAGGGTAAGGCAACTGGAGTACCCCTTCAGTGGGTCTATCTAAAAGACTCCTAAATTGCATAAGTCTTATCTCTAAGGGGAAAAGAAAGTACTTGAATCATGAATAGGAGATGTGACGGAGACTTAAGGCAAGAATAATTAGCATTACAAGTTCTAGACAGGGAACTAGAAAAAAGTCAGAACAGGACAATTTTCAAATGTTCATATGAGAGTCCAATGGAGTTTCTTGACAAGGGCTTCCAAAAGCATCCCTCTATTGGATTCTTCCTCATTTTTAAAATTAAGGGTATTTCAAATTGTGCTATAAGTTATTAATTAGGTCTTATCATAAGCTCAAATGTATGCAAGATTCTACTTCTCAAGCTGCTGTGGGGTGTCAGTGCTAAATTCCAGTTTTAGACAGGAATATGCTGAGTCACAGGACAGGTGTCCTGTACAGGTTCTCAGAGTTATCCCTGGTAACAGTACAGCTAAAACAACTTATGTTTTTTCTTTCTAATATTTTACAATCAGCTGCAGAATACCAGCCTGCTTTCATTGTGGTTTGTATGCTTATTTACTTCCTTCTGACTCGGTCTCTGTTCTCATTGTGTGCTTCAAAGTCTATGAAGCTCAGTAGTGAATATGTCTGATAACCTTGAATGAAGCACTGTCACATGTCAATGTCAAGGGCCTTTGCTGTTTTGAAAAAAAATAGTATTTTTATCTGATTTGTGCAAAGGTTTTACCTGGTTTACAGAAGACTTCCCTCTTTTTGTTTTCTATGATCTCCCAATTAGTTGTTCTGTCCATGATAAAGTTGTTATATGTTCTTGTTTATTGCACTGCATCATACAACTTATCTATTCTATAATTTGATATTATTTGTATTTTTTTGTAATTTTTAATTCTTCCAATACAACTTAAAATATGTTTTGTCTTGAATTTTAATATGTGGAGTCATTTCATTTTGGGGAAATTATTACATATGGTTTATGATTACTGTGTTTTAAATTGTTAGCTATATTTCACAATAGATATCTGATGCCTAAGAATTCTTTGAATTCACATGAGAAAAATTTTCTAAACTTCTGAAAACCAGAAGTTAAGGGCTAGAGAGATAGCCTAGCAGTTGACTGTACATATTGCTCTTGCAAAAATTCAGAATTTGGTTCTCAGACCCCAGGCTAGCAATTCACAATGTCCTCTGTAACTCTAGATCCTGGGACTTTAACGCTCTTCCTGCCCTTCACTGACACTGTGCTCATATTCACAAACCCATACTCAGGGATACTCCTACACACATAATTAAAAATAAAAAGTAACCAAAATCTTTAAAAAGTCAACACATCAAACATTGAAGAGAAAAAGTAAATCAAAATGCATCTAATTTCTGAAAACATTTTATTTGTTTATTATTCTTATTTTATGTGTATGAGTGTATTGCCTGCATGTATGTAAGTGCACGTGTGTTGTGCAGTGGCCATGGAGGTCAGAAGAGAGCATCAGGTCCCACTGGAACTGGACTTATGGATATCTTTTTAGCCTCCATGTGGTACTTGTAACTGAACCCAGGTCCTCTGTGAGATCAGCCAGTGCTCTTAACCATTGAACCATCTCTCCAGCCCCCATATTCATCTTACTTTAGCTAAAGTTAATGACACATTATTTAATAAATCTTGCTTTTCCTACATTTGTGACTTGTGTTAATAATTCTAGATTTACACTGAAGTTTTGTCAAAGATAAAATAAAAGTAAAGAGGGGGGCCATTATCAAAACAATATGCACACATGTGTAAATTAGAAGACATGTTGATTGGCTAAGCTGATACCCTTACTAGTTCAAAGGTGGGCCTGCTTTCTTCTTCACTGATGCTCTACCTTGTGAATCACTCTCCTCAGGAGAGCCAAGTGTCTTACTTTTCTTTTCATACTAAATTAAATTGTAGTATAGTAAATTTTCAAGTACTATGTGCATTAGGCAGCCTTCTTTAAAGTAATAAAACTAATACTTTATAAAAGAGGATTTGCTAGGTTGCCTTAAACTCTCCAGGCTGGCTAGTCCAACAGGGGCCATCTGCACACTGCCGGGCGTGAGAAACCAACAGCTACTCAGCTTCAGAGGTGATGTTTCCTAAGTCCAGAGTCAATGCTAGAGGCCTGAAGTGCCCCCAGAGAGTTAATGGTGCGAGATTCACCATGTAAGGCTGGAGCAGCAGGAGTCTGATGACAGCAGAGGATGGCAACGGCAGCTATAAACCAAGATGTTCATGAAGAACAGGTAGGCAGCCAAGGGAAGCTTTCTCCTGGGACCACCAGTAGGAAGACAGCTGAAGCCCACTTTGAGGGCAGGTCTTCCACCATCAGTTAACCCTCTTTGGAAATGCTGTCATTGTAGGCACACCCAGAGACATGGCTCCTAGGTGGATACTAATTCCTATCAAGTTGACAGGCAAGACCAACAATCCCACCGTGAAAAGCAACCCAGAAAAATTACTAAGCTCCTTTTGTCCTCAGTGTCAGTAAAGCTCAGACAGGTGAACAAGCAAACAGACACAGAGCCGTCCTTCTACCATGAATCACTTGGCCGCCCTTCTGCAGCCTGTTCCATGAACAGCAGTTTCCCATCACTTCAGAAGATGTCACATTGTGGAAACCTGCACCCAGAAAAGACAAAGCAAACCAGAATCTGAGTTTAAAAAAATTCCTTAATTGTGCGTTTCAGGAATGAAAAAGGGTAATTTTATTTAAACAAATAGAATATTTCAAACCTTCAAAAATATATATTTACTATTATGGCCATCACCAAAACCCCCAGCAAATAAAACAAGATTTTTGCTGCTGTTGTTTGAGACAAGGTCTCACACCACACCCAAGGCTGACCAGGAATATACTAGGTAGTTCAAGCTGACCATAAACTCATGGAGATCCTCCTGCCTCCATTTCCAAAGTACTGGGAGCGCAGGCATGAGCCACTATACTCAGGTTTTGGAGCCTCTGTAAACCTCCTGGTTCCTTTAAACTCTGTTCCTTCAAAACTCACATACTCTTTTCTTTATTTTACAGAAAACAATGCCTTCTTCGCTTTACAGTTACACATTTCTTGCTGTAATATGATGCAGCAGTTATTAATTCAGTAAAATAAAAATGTATAAATACATTGTTAAGAAAGTTGTATGAGGAGCTGAAGAGATGGCTCAGCGGTTAAGAGCACTGACTGCCCTTGCAGAGGACCCGGCTTGGTTTCCAGCACCCACATGGTGGCTACAAACCGTCCTTAACTCCAATTCCAGGGGAATCCAAAGCCCTCTTCTGACCTCCGAGGCAATGCATGACACGGGTGCACTCACATACATGCAGGCAATAGACTCATATACATTAAATAAAAATAATAAATAAAATATTAAAAAACGAAATTTGTATGAGTACTGGGTGTGGTGGCACACATTTTTATGGCCAGCGCTTGGGAGACAATGGCAAGCAGATCTCTGTGAGACTGAGGCTGGCCTAGTCTACAAAGCTTGTTCCAGGCTAGCTAGGGCTAAAGGTAGTGCTTGTCTTAAAAAAGTGAAAACATAAAAAAGCTTTTATTAATTTCTTGATACGATCCCTGCTGCTCTTGGAAAAGACACAGCATTCTAACAAGGAACAAAGTGGGTGAAGGATTAAGAAGGGGATGTTGCAGAACGACTTTCAAGCACTAAAGGTAAGTTTTATATCCTGCCTTCACCTCTGACCTGGCTGGGACTTCTAATATGATGCTAAGTATTAGTTATTTATTAGCAGAGCCTGTGTGTGAATGGTTCTAGAGCCTCAGTGACTAATGCTGTGTAGGATTTTCTTTTATGTAACAAATATTATCTCTTAAGGAAGTTCCATTCGATTTCTACATTGAAAAAAGAGTTTTCAAAATCCTAAATTACCTTTTCATTTTCTATATATTTCCCTCAATTAATATACTTTTTGTTTGAATTGTTCTTATCTACTTTTGGAGCTAATAATATGCTCATTTCATGAGACAAATATTAAGGACTTCTATGCATGTTCTGAGCTTTAGTGTGATTTGTATGACTGGATTATATGATGTTAAGCATGAGATACACCTCATTTAATACAATAGCTAAGTCTTAAGTGAAAGATCTCATTTTAATGCTTGATAGCGAACCACAGGTAAAGTAACACATGCTTTAAATGTATTTTGTAATCTAGGGAATGAGCAAGCCATTGATAGCCTGGGGAGATCCATGGTTAGGACTAACTCTGACACAAATCTGCATTTAAGCAGATGTTCAGAAAAAGCTCCTCTGTACTATATTTTTTAGAGTTTATATATTATATGGGCTTCTATACATATATATTTCTGAAAACATCTGAGTATTAGATATTACCTAATAAAATGTCCACAAATATGGAAGACACCACATTTCAAAATGATGAATGGTGTTTGTGAATGAATTAGGATAGATGTAAGTAGAAAAGGTCAGGCTTAATGAAAATGAAAAGGAACCAGAGCCTAATGTAGTCTTTTAGGTTCTATTTGCTTTTTGTTGGTATTCTTTTATTATTTTTTAGATTCTTTTTTTTAAAGCAAGGTGCCCCTAGTCCCAGTCTGCGTGGAAGTCAATCTGTGGACCAGGCTAGCCTAGATCTCATAGAGATCCACCTGCCTCTGCCTCTGAAGGACTGGAATTAAGGGAACATGCCACCACGCCTGATGTTGCAGTCTTAATTTAGCATGCAGAAAGGGAAATTGACTTGCTGCTTTTAAATGCAGTTATTTCTTCAAGGATGTGAAATACTCAAGCTAGATGAGTATTTCAGAGGCACCATACATAGACAGATATTTTAAAACCATTCTGTTGTCTTTGTTCCATATCCAAACTCATAAAATAGAACTGAATATGAATTTGCTTCCCTTGGGACCTGACATTTGAGGAGATTTTCCCTGGATAACAAATGTTGAGTGTCTCATACGTTGTAGAAGGGTACATAAACTTAAATATGTTGACATCTAAGCATATATACTGATGCAGAATAGATGTATGCATCACATTTCTGTGTACAGGGATTTGAATTCTGTATCTATATACAATTACGTGTATTTGAATACAGTTTCAGATTAATTGTTTTCTAATTAAAATCAGTGTTTTGGACTTGGATAATTGTATTCTTGATCAACTGTATTACCAACTGAACTACAAAAATTAAAAATGCTATTACTATGAATTCTTAGATATTGACTATGGCTAACTGTGTAATGAATATTTCAGATCAGGCCAGGCCTATCAAGTGAGTGGACTATTTATTAACAATGCCAAAGTGAACACGAGAGGTCTGACAACATACATTGAAAACTCACTATAGACATTATGAACCTGTCAGGGGAGAGTTTCCCAGGGCATGTGGACTGAATCAGTGGATGAGGAACCACACCAGGGAGGGGAGAGTGACTGTGTGCCACTGCAGTTACTGAGGCCTTGGGCATTTCTCCAACACATCTTTTATCTGGAATTCTAATTCCCAGAGTTTGTGCATAGAGTCAAATTGTGACTGGGAGATTGTCACTGTGAGTATGTCTACATCACAACACCCCATGTAGGGTGCCAGAGTTAGCGGGGTGAGTCAGTAGATTCAGTCTAATTGTCCCACATGGAGGTGGTTGAATAAAGTAGATATCTGACAACCATTTAATTAAGAAGAGGAGATAAGAACAGAAAGCCATTCTGGTATAAGAAATTTGAATCAATCTGTATTCAAAATGTATGCTGAGTTAAGAGGAAATTAAAATACTTCACTCTTTATATTAACACTCTTATATCCAAAGACATCTAAATAGTTCATTTACACATTTTATGTAAATCTGATAAGTTCATATATATTTACAAATTGCTAATTTAGTTAAAATGACCAAGTCAGAGCATGGAGGTTCAAGCAATGGAAAAATATAATGCCAAACACATATAATGAATATTTGCATAGTACACGTGCACATATGCTTGGTTACATGTATTTTCCTTAATTATTCATTTGTGGCCTTTTAGAAGGACAGAATGAAATAATATGATAAAATGAAAACCCTCCACTCCTCTTCAGATAAACAGTAACTATTCTGCTTATAATTTTTCAAGACTGTAGAAGCAACCAGGTGTGGTGGCACACACTTTTAATCCCAGCACTAAGGAGGCAGTCGAAGGCAGAACTCTGTGACTGAGGCCAGCCTTGTCTCCATAGCAAGTTCTAGGCCAGGGAGACCCTGTCTGAAAGAGACAAAAAAAGAAGGGGAAGGAGGAGGAGAAGGAGGAGGAGGGGGGGGAGGAGGGGGAGGAGGAAGAGGAATATAGAGGGCATTAGGTTCTCAAATTCAGATTTGATTACAAATGAAGAATACTAGGGGTATTATAGAATATCTATAGAATAGAAGAATGAGGTCCACTGGCAAGAATATTGTGAATTTAAAATAAGTACCAGTGACCATGTATGAAACATAAAGTACAGATAATAGACATTTTCAAGGCCAAATTCTTATTGACTAAAAGTTTGGGGAACTTCAAGTTGAAGAATGGATTTTCTACATTTTCATATGCTTATGTGAGGCTGTGGCTTTCAGTGAATATTACCAAATAGTACACTTAGGAGACTGGGAAAGGAATGCATCTTTGTGTATATGTGTGTGTGTGTGTCTCTGTGTGTGTGTGTGTGTGTGTCTGTGTGTGTGTCTGTGTGTGCAGGAAAAAGGCCAATGTTGAGTATCTTCCTCAAGTATTCTCCACTTTATGTTAGACACAGAGTTTCTCTCTGAACATGGAGCTTGCCAATTCTGCTAGACTGACCGGCCAATGAACCCCTTCAGTCCTCCTGTCTTGGCCCTTTACATGGGTGCTGAGCATCAAACTCAGATCTCTATGCTTTCAAGGCAAGCACTTTACCATCTGAACCAGCTCCCCAGGCCCCTTGGGAATATAACTTTAAAACATGGACTCTAGTAAAAGCAGCTGTGGAGAGCAACGATAACTAGATTGAGCTATTTACTCTTTAAGCAGTTGATATTTGACATTATTTGTAAAACAAAAACAAAAATATTTAAAAATATATGCCAAAAACATGTTTCAACATAGCTCCATCAATTAATAAGCTAAACAAAGAGTTACTGTATTCCTCCTGCTTATCCATGACCATCTGGTGGTAGGGATTCAAATCTTTGCCCTCTCTCCATTAAATATTAGCATCTTATTATTGTATTCCTTCTCCTCCCTCTTACATGGTCTACAGTGAATGATCACTTTCATCTAGCTTTAGTGCAGATAATGGTACTCAGAATATGATTTAAACAATATACAATATGTGACTTGGGGTCTTCTCACCAGTTCAACCAAAAAGAAGAATTTGTGAAGTTTGCAACATGTGGGGTTTGTTTTCAATTTTTTAAAGATATACATTTACTTAGAATTACATCTATTGTGGGGAGGGGCACACATTCCTTAGCACATGTGTGGAAGTCAGAGGACAACATGTGTGGAGGTCAGAGGACAACTCTGACTTGTTCCTTCCATCCTGTGGATCTCAGGGACTGAGAGCAAGTCCTCAGCTGTGGAAGCAAGTGTTGTTACCCACTGAGGCACTTTGCTGGCCAAAGAATATGTGGACTTCATGCAAAGCACTGCAGCTCAGTAACCATTTTCTGAAACTCAGGTTTCCTTTCTAAGAGGACCTGGTGCAGAATAGCTTACTTTTAAATTGTACAAATCATTTTCCACTGAAAATTTTCATATGTCATTTGAATTTGTGAGTGGACCAGAAGCAAATAAAGAATGAGAAAATTTGTGGGAGGGAGAAGTGCTCAGGGAAGGAACAATGGTAGTGCTGGATAATGAATACTGCCTACCGATGTCGTTGTCAGGTCCCAAGAACTCCAGACCTCCAACAGTAGAAGGTTCCCAGACACTACGGCATGTTTAGAACTGTGACTTAGATTGTGCTTCTGTCTGTAACACCTCATGGAAGCATCTTTTACCACCTCCTAGTACAATGGTGCAAGTTTTTTGTTTGTTTTTTTTTTCTACCTGGACAAAAGCTAAAAGTAGTAGGTAGGGGGTGGAGATGGGGAAGGAGCTCTGAGTGTCATCAAAATAGGTTGTAGGAAATTCCCAATATAAATATTTTAAAATCTAAAAGCTCGAAGCATGTGCTTGCAAAGTGCTCTGCTCAGGTGAACCTTCTAGTCTTACTGAGACAGGGAAAATATACCTGTTTTCTAACGGCGTAAATCTGATAGCTGGACTGCCAGATCTGTGGAATTTCCTCGCAGTCAAGCCACCGCCATAGCTTTAACACCTTGCATTCTTACAAGCTATTCGTGGGAATCACAAGTATTTGTGAGATTTATAGAAATTAACTGGGATGAATTTGGGAAAATCACCCTTAGTTTGTATATAGCCATTCTTGAGAATAACTTTCCCTATGACTTAAAACATATGCTCCTTTTGAAAATATTCATTAACCTTTTACATGATGTGTAACTAGCTTTATCACAGCACATAAAAAAAATCCCACTTAGAGTTTTGAAAGAGAGACCCAGTGGGAAATACACAAATGGTAAACTCTACTGAAGGACACAAAAAGGCCCATAAAACATCAGAGGGGTTATAGAGGTCTATGGATTTTAATTGCTGTGTGCCATTGGGCCTTTACAAAGCAATCAAGCAGGCAATCTCCAAAGACAGTCCTGCCATAATACATTTAACAATAGAGTTCTCACCCCATCGGCAGACTAGAGTTTATGAAGGTCCCAATAGCAATTAATGACCTTGTACTCCAAACGTGGGGGGTGGGAGAATGAGGAG
>NW_008341877.1:1072508-1092203 GCF_000622305.1 Nannospalax galili | reverse complement strand
AGAGAGAGAGAGAGAGAGAGAGAGAGAGAGAGAGAGAGAGAGAAGTTTAAATTGGCTCACATTTAGATGCATAATTTGACTACAGAAATGACAATTTCAGGAGGAAGAACTGAAAACACCACTATTTTGGGTTTTTGTTGTCCCCGAAGGTGGAATTTTTGTGTTTGTTCATTTTTAAAGAGGAGGTGTGACTGAAATATGCTGTTAATTATACATTGCTTTTCTATATTTTCTGAGGTAGGGGTGAAATTGTGAGGTTTATTTATTTTTAAATGATATATTTTGCCAATGGTTTGAACGTAAACAGATGATCAATTCCAAACTCAATGAAATGATTAATCGTAATAATTACACCACAACAAGTGTGCTGCACATTCCATCCAATCACAGGATGTGGTGGCCCCACATAAGAGTCAGAACAGAGCAGACAGACATAGCACAAGCCATTTTTCTCATCAGTGACTACTTTGAGATTCAAGTATAGACTTCCAGGATCCTGAACTTAACCCTTTCTACTACTTATATGTAGCACTGGAGCCAAAATCATACACCTGTGTCAGAAGAAAAGTCCTGTTGCAGCAACTTTCTGGAAGCTCTGGTCTAGGTCTCCACAAGCAAGGAGGTACTTGGATGACAGAGATCATTTCTCTCTCCTATGTACTTTGAAATTCTCTCTAAGCAGACTAACTGCCATTTGGAGAATCGGTCCTTCAAGTCAGCAGAGACTGAAGAGCTGATAACCGTGCTGCCGCTGCCTAATATCCACATCCCCTTACTCACCTACCCATTACTCCCCAGAGAAGCTTATTCAATAACATCCTCATTTAATTCCCATTTCCTGTAGCTATTTTGCACCCTGACACTTGGTCTCTGTTCCCCAGGGCTGAGTTTCTGTCTGTTGCCTCATGGAGTGGGAGCTCAATAGGGAAAGTCTGAACCAAAGTTTCCAAGCCAAAAAAAGAAAGATGTCTTTGTGCATTATACACATTCCTTCAGAATTTAACATTTAGACTCCCTGTCTTTGCTTTTGTGATTTACACTTTGACTAATAAATTAATTATTCATATTACATAGGAATTCAAATATTTTACTCCTATAACCACAAATCCCAACTTCATGGAAAGTTATATCTATTTAAGCTTATACTAGACATTACATTCAAGAGTTTTAGTGTAATACAATTACATACCTGGGAGTAATAAACAATTATGAGAGAGATCTTGTAAAAATACCCCTTAAAAGAATCACCAGAAAAAAAACAACCTGTCCACAAGAAGCTTACCACTCAAATCATCATTTGTTGAATTTTTTATGTAGTTGATATCTTATTGCCATGGGTCAGTTTTCACATCACAGGGAAGAAATACTGATGACAGCAACAATATGAGCTTTTATTTTAGATTTATTAAGATGAAAACTATTTTAGATGTTCATATTTTTATGTAGCCAATATTTAAACACAGTTGTAGGGTTTTAAAGATAATCTCTATTAGCAATCTCATATCTGTATTATTTCTCTTAAAATTATCTAATTTTTATGTTTTAAAAAATAAAATATCAGATCCACCCCCCAATTCCCATTCCCTTCCATGCCGTCCCCACACTGCTATTCCCTCCCAATTTTGTGTGCTCACCATTTTTTAAAACACAAAGTCCACTTAAGTGTTGCCAGTGAGTTCACGAGTGTAGTACAATCTTGATGAAAACTGACTCTCTCTCTCTCTCTCTCTCTCTCTCTCTCTCTCTCTCTCTCTCCCCGAACAGCCATCAGTTACCAGTAGCTCCTCAGCTATGAGTGGGGCATCTTTTTATCATAACTTTTATTGAACTTTTGTGTATTTCATACAGAATATTCCAATCAATCTTAGTCATCTTTACACCCCTTTCCCACCAGTATCCTCCATAGACCCCCCACTAGAACTCATACATTCTTTTGTTTGTTTTAAGGCCTATTTTGTCAAGTTAGTGTCTCCAGATGTCCCTCAGTGCAAGTTCATCTACTGAGGTCTAGTCAGCCTATCTAGTCTTTCACTTTAGGAAGATCAGTTCTTACCCACCCAGCAATAATTAGTTGCCAATATTTCTTCAGCTAAGATTGTGGTTAGCTGTACATTTCCCCAGTTCTATGCTGGGTTTTTGTCTGTTTGAGTTTGCATGAGTCTTGTGCATGCTGACACCATTGCTGTAGGTCCAGGTTCATATGAGCAGGGCCGGGGATTGGCCATGCACCTCTCCCCAGCTCTTACAGTCTTTCTACCCCCTTGACCCGTCTTCTGAAATGGTCCCTGAGCCCTGGGTGGGTGTAGTTCAATATGGGAGCCTTGTCCAAGGACCAGCATTCTCCAGATATTAATCTCTACACTTTAGCCATTTGTGACCTTTTGTGTTCCTGGCTCTCTGTTGCCTGAGGGGGCTTCATTAATGAGAACAGAGAGATTCATTATTCTCTTCTTTACCCCTTGTTCTATGTTCCATGAGCCGTAGGTGTAGAGGTTGCATTGCAGATTTGCCTCCTAGACTTCAGCAATTCATAGACCACGTCTATCTGTGACTAGTTCTGGTACTCTGTAATAGTCTCCATCACATGCAGAAGAAGCTTCTTTGATGAGTGGTGACTAGGATATTTGTCTGTAAATATAAAGATACATATTTTGCACATAGTAAGAAATTATTTTAGTCTAGAGATGTAACAGTTTGGAGTTTTCTCTAGGATCTAGGAACTCTCCAGCCATGTGTATCTGGCTATGTTTATAGTACCACACTTGAGTTTCTTTCCACTGAATGGGCTTTTATTCCAATTAGGTCATTGCTGATTGCCCCCAAGATAAAAGTGCCACTACTGCACCAGTGTCATATGCTGTGAAGGTCACTGGGGCGGTTATTTGGCCTTGAAGCTGGTGTTGGATCCACTGATTGATGTTCTCCCTTAGCACCTTGCATAGTCCTTTCCAAAGCTTTGATAGCTAGCCTTCAGGGGAAGTGGCTTCCAGGTCAGTTCTAGATCCATTGCTCCAAATCCTCTGTCTGAAGTGTGTTCTGTCTTCAGCAATAGGATCTTACCTTCAAGTTCTCAGAGACAGTCAAGGACTGTGGCAATAGCTTGTGTATTTTGTGGAGTCTCTTGGACCATCCTGGCCAACAACTCAAAGGAAGGTTTCTCCTTTCTGGCACTGTTTCTTGTTATGCAGCCTTTAGCTATACACAAGGACACATTTAGAAATATTATATGTGTAATTTGTCATTTGTTGCTGAACTAATCTGATATCCTTTTGATTTTTATACTAGCTAGGTATTATTTATCTCTCCACTCTCTACCTGTCTAACTCTTCCACCATGACTTCCCCATTTAAAGTGTTCCCCTTTTCTCCATTTCCTCCTTGATAATACCTGTCTCCTATGGTCCCATCTCTCTTGAGCTCCTTCTTTCCTTTTATCCCCAAAGTTCCTTGTATAACCCTCCCACCCCTCCCATTTAAGTAACCCCATTTATCCATTTCTCCCTTAAAACCATCTGTCTCCTACTCTTTTTTTCTTTCAAGTTCCTTCTTTCCCTTTACCTCCTGGTTCCTTTTCATTACTCTGGATCCTGCAGTTACATCAGGGTGCATACTCACATATAAGGATTTGGTGCTAAGATCCACATGTGAGGGTGAACATATGTCATTTTTTGAGTCTATGTTACTTCACTTAGTATAACAGTTTCTAGTTCCATCCATTTACCTGAAAATTTCATGATTTCATCTTTCTTTACTGCTGAGTAGAACTCCATTGTGTAAATGTATCATATTTTCATTATCTACTCATCAGTTGAGGGGCATTTAGGTTGCTTCCATCACTTAGCTATTGCGAAAAGAGCATCAATAGCGGCTGGAGAGTTGACTCAGCAGTTAAGAGCACTGACCACTCTTGCAGAGGACCCAGGTTTAATTCCCAGCACCCACATGACAGCTAACAACCATCCTAACTCCAGTTCCAAGGGATAAGATGCCTTCTTCTGACCTCCACCCACATGACAGCTAACAGCCATCCTAACTCCAGTTCCAAGGGATAAGATGCCTTCTTCTGACCTCCACCCACATGACAGCTAACAACCATCCTAACTCCAGTTCCAAGGGATAAGATGCCTTCTTCTGACCTCCACCCACATGACAGCTAACAACCATCCTAACTCCAGTTCCAAGGGATAAGATGCCTTCTTTTGACCTCCACCCACATGATGCTAACAACCATCCTAACTCCAGTTCCAAGGGATAAGATGCCTTCTTCTGACCTCCAGGGACATTGCATGGCATGGGCGCATTTATACACATGCAGGCAATACACTCATGCGCATAAAATAAAAATAATAAATATTTTAAAGAAAAAAGAAAGAGCAGTGACAAACATGGATGTATAAGTATCTCTGCAATAGGATGAGTCCTTTAGGTATATACCAAGGAATGGTATAACTGGGTCTAATGGTAGTTCATTTTTAGATGTTTTAAGAGTTCTTAAAACTGCTTTCCATAGGGGTTGCACAAGTTTGCAATCCCACCAGCAGTGAATGAGTGTTCCCTTTCTCCACATCCTGTCCAGCATTTGGTATCATTTGTTTTCTTGATCTTAGCCAGTCTGACAGGGGTAAGATGAAATTTTAAAGTGGTTTTAATTTGCATCTCCCTAATTACTAATGATGTTGAGCACTTTTTAAGATGTTTCTTAGCTGTCTTCATTTCTTCCTTTGAGAACTCTCTGCTTAGATCCTTAGCCCATCTTTTAATTGTGTCACTTGCTTTCTTGATTCTTCCTTTTCCTTTTTTTTTTTTGAGTTCTTTATATGTTCTGGATGTTAAACCTCTGTCAGACGAGTCACCGGTGAAGATTTTCTCCCACTAAAGGTTTTCTCATCACTTCCTTGGTTGTTTCTTTTGCTGTTCAGAAGATTTTTAATTTAATGAGTTCCCACTTGTCAATTCTTGACCTTATTCCTGAGCAATTGATGTCCAGATCCATCTTGATGTTCTTCCCCATCCAAGTTCAGACTTCAGCTTGATCTTGTGCAGGTCTTGTGCATGCAGTCACAGACCCTATGAATTCATGTGTGTAACGACCCTCCTGCTTCCAGAAAACACTGTTTTGCTACAGTCATCTGCTACCTCTGGCTCCATACAATCTGTCAGCTTTTCTTTCAAGATGATCCCTGGGTCATGAAGCAGTATGTTTTTTTTTTCTGCATTATACATGAATATTTTTTATCTGCCAAACTTCAATGTAACCTGAAATATGATTCTTTAGCTTTTTGCTCACATGGCACGAGAGAGAACTGCAAAGTCCTCCAGATGTGACTAGCTCTGTCACACTGGCCTGTGCTATCTTGCAGCTGGTCTGACTCAAAGCTTGTGCCCTTCCTGTGCCTTCTCTTCTTCAAATGTTCATATCACCAGCAGACTTCTTATGTATCTGTCATGATTTACATTTCTGTGTAACTGATTCATCACTTTCCCATATTCACTTTTAATTTGTTAGTTTGATTATGATCTCCCTATATATAGCTTCATAAAAACCAAGATCTCTGACTGATTTTAATTACTACTTTATTGCCTGAAACTATGAAAATGCTTGACCTAGAGTAGCTCATTGACAAATTACTAAGTAAATGAAAGATTTATAGTTTAGCCTGGGGGGTGTTGTCTTTTTTCTTTCTTTCACTTTTTACTTTTTCTTTCTTTCAGATTCCAAACAGTTAAGAAGAATCTGGTGGGGAGGACTATGGGGAAATGGAGGGAGTCTAAATTTGATTAAGATATATCATGTGGAATGCAGAAAAACTTAATAAAAACATTAAAAATGAATAAAGGAACTCAGTTTTTTCATGTATACCTGTAGAAGTCTGGAATGGAATTCTAGTTCCTGATATTGGCCACATGTTTCTGCTCTGACGATTATTCTCCATTCCAGGGATGCACGCTGCTTAGCTCTTATGCCACCTGTTACTCTCCGACCACAAAATTATTGTCATAAGTGTCTGTGCTCCATTTCCCTCTCTGCACTTTAATACCAAAGACACACACACAGAGAGAGAGAGAGAGAGAGAGAGAGAGAGAGGGAGAGAGAGAGAGAGAGAGAGAACAATCTGGCAGCAGTTGATCTATCCCATGTGAGAGAGATCAAGGGTATGAGAACCTGATAAAAATGACTAGGAAATACTCAACCAAGTATTACTGTCCTTTCAAAACTCTTCAGTCTTTCTCAAATTGGGTTCATTTTAAAATGACTGTCAAAAGAAAACTTGCACGTTGCTGGGAAGAGAAGAATGTGGTGACTCAGTTGTCAGTGCCTGTCTGTGTTTATCTAGCTGTGCTGAACACACATGCTTATCCAGGGGTCAACTCTGCGGGGCTATTTTTGTTAATACTATTGCAGCAGTGAATTTTTAACAGGAATTTGGCCTCATAAGTAGATTGTCTTCAAATAGATTGAATTAAAACAGCATTGTGAAGACTTTTCTTGTGCAGTGAAAAGGGCAGGACTGATTCAAAATTAGAATTAATAAGTTACTCCAACCCTGCTAAGAAGATGGCACTGGCACACATGTTGCCAAGTGTTTCATAGCTTACACATTAAGTGCCCACGAGTGCCGATGTATTTAATTTTGTTATCAGCTTACATGAAAACATCTTCCTATCATGAACCATACAATAAAATTTCAAAAGCAAAATATAATCATTGACCAACACATATTATCATATTTAAATTGTATATCATGATATATATGTATATATATGTATATATGCCCAATGAAAACATTTCTATATGTTATCACTAAGGCATCAAATATCCATCACTCCAAATGGCCCAAAGTGCATGTGAAATGGAAGTTCAGAAACATATAATCCAATTATGAAAGAAAATGATAGACATTATGGAAAACGGTAGGGAGATTACACAAAAAGTATCTGAAAATAGAGCTACCGTATGACCCAGCAAGCCCAATCCTGATATATAGCCAAAGACATGAAATAATTATACCGAAATGATATTTGTTCTTGCAGCATCATTCACCATACCTAAAAGACAGGATCAATCTAGATGTTCTTCAGTGAGTGAATGAATAAAGAAAATGGTATTAAACAGTGGAATGTCATACATCCATAAAAATGACTGAAAACCTGCCATTTGCAGCAACATGGGTAGAGCTGTCAAGTGAAATAAGTCAGAATCAAGAATATATATGCCACATGCTCTTATCCATTCTTGGAAATTAATAAGTCAGATTCATAGAAAACTGCAATGCAGTAGAGATTTACATGAATGGGAGGAGGGGGAAGGCAGAAGTTCAGTTCAAGGCACTGAAAACAGTACAGGAATTATTTCTGGCACTCTTTTAGCACAGTGACACGACTGTAGGTTAGAACTAACTGTAGTATATTTCAAAAATAGTAAAAGAAGTATAGGAAGCCTCAGCATATGAAAATAATTAATCCGAAGGCATTGATTTGCATATTGCCCTGACTTGATTTATTACATTATATATGCGTATATCCCAATAAAAGTGTACAAGAATTATGTATCAACAAATATACATTTAAAGACAATATGACTTTACAATTTACACAATAGAAAATGTAGTTGATAACCTGATATGTACTATTAAATTTTCTCGTACCATGATATACTAGACTATACCCCACACTAAGACATACCACAATGTTTTATCACAATTTTAACTGTACTGAAGATGTTATAAAATTAAGCATAGACTGTGAACCTTGGGTCATCTTCTGTCTACACCACACTCAGTATTCAAAATAGTTTCAAAGGAAAGTACACAGACTAGCAGTAGAACGGCTTTAAGCTGAACTTATTTTGGTATAAAAATAGATTCACATTATGCAACCAAATGCATGCTAAAATTGGATAAACTGGTATTTAAAGAATGTTCTCTTTCTATCCGGAAGAGAAAAAAAAAAGCCTTTTATTAAATTTCTAGCAATTTGAAACAAATATATATATAGTAATAGCTATAAAGGCAATTCCAAATAAACAACCCAGTCTGCTTAGCCTGACCCTTCTCCTCTTCCTCTTCCCAGTTTACAAATGTTGGAAGGAATGTCCCTGACAAGACCCATGCTCACTTTCTTTCTTTTTGCATACTCACTCACTTGGAGATCCTACTCAGTTCTTTGAGTTCCATTATTCCTGTCTTACCCAGGATGAGCTACACTATGATGTAGAAACAACTCTTAGATTTCAGGAAACTACAGTAGCAAGTTGTTTCTCACCCTTATGGCATTGTGTGTGCTCATTCTCAGGCCCAACGGACCCGGACCCGACAGCTACCTTCTGTGGAACTGTCAATAGGCACTGGCAGAAAAAATAGGAAACTCCTGGGCCCTCATCCTGAACTGAAATGGCCCAGCCTAGACTAGCTTTAACTCATGTCTACTTCCAAGGCCCCACCTGCCTTCAGGAAACTAAGAGATTAAATTATAATATGTACCTGGAAAACAAAGAGCTGGGAATATTGGATACTGCATGATATATTTCTTCCCAATAGTCCATCATTTCAGTTTTTATGTGAACACTCCCCTAATTATATATTCATATGTCTAATTCCACACTGTATTTTAAAAGTTTAAGAACATCTCAAACTTAGCATGTCAAAAATGGAGCACTTCTTTCGCTCTGCCTATAAGTATTCCTCTTCCCAGCTCCCCGTCTCTGCCAATTAGTGAAGCACTTATGTAATATTTACACATAAACACTGAGTTCTTTTTTTCTTTCTCTTTTCTTATAATGCAAACATTTAGATTTCCAAGTTCATTCATGTCATTGTTTATAAGATCGAAACACATAATCTATCGGTCTCTTAACCCAAACCATTACTCTCTCTTAGTTCAAACACTAATATGCTCTGCTAACTGACCTCTCTATTTTTCGTAAAACTTGTTATACAGATAGCATAATGAACTTATCATGAACAAAATCACTTTATAGCCTGATTATACAACTTCAATGACTTTCAAACACATTTGTATTAAATTTCTAAGACCCAAATTAATCTGATGCATACTAAATATCTGTTCACCACCCAACTGGTAAAATTATCTTAAGATGTATTTCTTATCAAGAAAGTCATATGTCAAAGCATTCAGATTACTTCATTTCATGGTACGGTACGATGCAATGGGTTTAAATTTCCACACCCATTTCCCCTCTTGGCATCCACAGCATCACCATGTTTCTTCACCATCTTTCTTCACTTACTCTCATGCACTGTAAAGGCTTCTCTATTGCTTTGCAAACTGTCTGTGAACCTCTGCCATCAGGCACTGTCTCTGCTTCTCCATGGAACTGTCTGGCTAGATAGCTACGTGTCTTGCTCCTGTATGTGCTCTGTTTGCTGCATTGATCAGGTTTGAAACAACCCTCCAGGGCTCACACGCTAAAAGCTTAGTTACCAACCTTACATGTTATCCTGAGGGGAGGAAACATTAGGATATAGAACCCAGGGGAGGGATATGATCATGATCATTCTCTGTCCCTCTCTGTCTCTCTGTCTCTCTGTCTCTCTGCCTCTCTCTCTCTCTCTCTCTCTCTCTCTCTCTCTCTCTCTCTCTCTCTCTCTCCTCTCCTCCTGTGTTCTCTCTCTCTCTCTCTCTCTCTCTCTCTCTCTCTCTCTCTCCTTTCCTCATGTGTCTTGCTTCCTCCTCCTCTAAGTCAACATGTGGTGAGCAGAACAGCTTTATCTCTTCTTGTCATGACCCAAAGCAAGGCAGGCAACTAACCGTGGGCTGATGCTTCTGAAACTGGAAGCCAAAATTAATATTCCTTCCTTCATGTTGATTTCTTCAGGTATTTCATCAGAGAGACCAAAAATCTGGCTAAAAATATCTCCTGAAATATCAGCTTTCACTAAACCCTTCCTCCCTGATTCCTGTTTAAAATGACACTTTCTTCCTTTCCTTGACAGCATTTCATCTCCCTATCACACTTTTTTAACAGATGCCCCCAAATTTATTTCTTTAAAAAAAAATAAAGGCAAAAGAAGAGAATCATTTTCTTATATGAAAATTATTTTGAGATATTTATGATGTGAGACTTATGAGAGAATAAATCTCTTGCAAATGTAGACATTGTGCTGTTTCACCAAAGGGGAGGAGAGTCCCCTCTCCTCCTGTACTCCTTTCTCTATGAGTAGACGCTGGCATGGATTATTGCCTGGGATGTGGGTGCTCCCTTAACATCCCCTACTCTCCTATCATGCTTAGATAGGACATTTAGGAGGAGCTGCCTTCTTTTCTTTTGTGCTCCCCCTTTCATTCATTCTCCTGATTGCTCCTGCGACTGTGCTTCCAGTTCTGTACATGGTGCCATGCGTCATGCTGTCAGTGTCTACTGGGTTTGTAAGGAAATAGATTGGAAGTGCTGTAAAGTTCTTTCTTAACAAACACTTTTCCACAAGGAGAGGAACATTTTTCTAATCAACTATAAGAGAATAAGTGGCTAAGTTTTAATCAGAGTTAAAGTCGCTTCCTTGCAGACTTAAACAACATTTCCAGAAAAAAATCCAATTCGATTTGCATTCAAATTTCCTTTCCCTTAAGCCTATACTGCATAAACTTCAGTTTGGATTAACGTGATCTTCTTTACATAAAAGGCTTCTTCTTTTACACAGCACTTCAAAATTATCATGTTATTAATAACCTCGAACATGATGAGAGCGTGATGAGCACGGGAACCTGATACACAATTTGCAATAGATCTACATAGAGAGTTCCGTAAATGAGACAGTATGAACTTTGAAGACAACCATAAAAGTAGTGAGGTATCAAGGAGAGTACTTCAAAGACTGAAATTAAAGTTATCATCAGGTTCAGTAATTTCCCAGATAATTTAACCATTCTGAATAATCACAGTATCAGAGAACCAAATAGAAAAGACTTTGAATGACTGAGTCATGAGCATAGGTCACATTTTAAAAGAGTTAAATTCCTTCCTTCAAATTAAACTGTTAAGCAATGTGGTTATTTCCAAGAAGTGAGATCTGTCCAGTTAACATTTATTGATTTAGTGAACACACACTAATTAGGCATCTAAGGGTTATTAAATAATAAGGAAATATTTTAAGCATAGAAATTAAAAGCATGGTCTCTGACTACACTGAACATACATTCTTGCAGGCACCCTGCATGTATGCACATGTGGAAAATACATGTTCCTCAAGAACAATAAATAAAAACTTATTCTCAGAACCTACGTAATGTTTGTATCAATGTTCTGAGTGAAAGCCTTGTTTTAACTGCAATTAGAATGTTAACTACTATAAGTGATGGTGTGATTAAAAAAAAAACTGTCATCCACACACCCATTGATGTTTCTTTAGAATGATTTTATATAAAACATTAGCAAAATACTTTAAAAATCCAATTTTATAGACTCATCTGACTTAAATCCTTTACTGTGTTTTATTTTTTTTCTTCCTTTTTAGTTTTTTGAAATTTTTTTACAAATCTCTTATAGGAACACTGTATATGAACACTTTCATATATGAACACTTTCATATATGAGCACGGTACCCTTTCTCCGTCCTCTCCCCACTCCAACACCTACCCTTCTCAATCCGTTTCAATTTCCTCATCCCTTACTTGATTATTATTGTTATATATACACACCCCCATACACATAATATAGTGAACTCATTTAGTGCTGCTCTTGTGTACATGTGTTTATGGCTAACCATTCGGTTTGGGTAACACATCAGAGAGCTCCTCTCTGGAGAAAACAGACACCCCTCTCTCAAGAGTCATTGGTTGCCTTATAGCTCTTCATTTGGAAGTAATGCCTTGTGAACATTCCCCATTCACACTAACATGCAAACTACTATTATTATGCAGGTCTTCTTTGGGCAATCCTATTGTTGAGATTTAATGGGTACAGCTTTCCTGTCCTGCCTAGAATACACCTTCTTTATGCCGGTATGCTGGCCTGGCCTCTGGCTCTTAAAACCTTTCTTACTGTCCCCCTCCCATGACATTCCCTGAGCCTTAGATGTAGAGGTTGCATTGTCATTGCCTAAATCTTTAAAATAAAATCTTTGAAGTTAAAAAATATATTAAGGCATCATAGAGATGACTGCCCTGTTAAGAGTGTATACTGCACTTTCAGAGGACCCAAGTTCAGTTCTGAGCACCCATCTCTTGCAGCTCACAACTGCCTATAATGCCAACTCCACGGGAGATTTGACTTCTCTGATGCTCATAGGCACCTGCACTCACATGCTCTTCCCCACAGACACAGACACACACACAGACACACACACACACACACACACACACACACACACAAACACAAACACATAATAAAACATAAAGCTAAAATCTTTCCAAACAAATTTGGGAGGGTCTTCTAAATTCAAGACCGCGTCTGTGAGTATTCATTTTCATTTTCTTGTATACTTAATTCAGACATCCCTATTAATCGATTTGCCAATAGTTAAAAATAATGACTTTAGAAGATATAACTTGAGTGCTTGGTCTCAGCTTTACTACATATGAGCTATATAACATCATATAAAATAATTAGAAACTTTGTTTTATATTTTTTTCTCTGCATATATGAGAAGCTGTATTTGTCACTAGAGATTTTTTTATAAGGTATAAAATAATTGAAAGTCTGTAAATGGCAAAAATGTTTATTGTTGATTAAATATAGTAAATAGAAATGGTGATTGGATTATTACTACTCCACTGTGTGTTATTAATTTCTTATAATCTCAGACAGATGCCTGGTACAGAACAGCTACTTAAAAACATGCATTGTGTGAGAGAAGTAAAGCTTAGAATGACTGTAGTTTTTAATTTATTTTTGTTCTACTTCAGACTTTTTATTGCAGACTTCAAATCATAATGTATCTGGACTACACGTATAAATTAGAATAATGTGCAGAAAAATATAACTCCCCTAATTACAAACACAACACAACAAATGTCATGGAACAGCCTAGTAGTAGATATAGTAGCTCAAGTATAAAGGTTTATTTTCAGCAAATTTGAGGAGAGAATATTTTAGAAACAATAAAGTCTACATAACCAAAATTCAAGTCTATATAACCAAATTCAAAGGATGTATTGTCTTCTCAGTTGTCCTGAAAAGAGAATGATCAAATAAAGTGAAGTTTCCTGTTCTTCCTCCTCCTCCTCTTCCTCTTCTTCCTGTTCTTCTTCCTCCTCCTCCTTTTCTTCCTGTTCCTCCTCCTCTTCCTCTTCTTCCTGTTCCTCCTCCTCCTCTTCTTCCTGTTCCTCCTCCTCCTCTTCTTCCTGTTCTTCCTCCTCCTCCTCTTCCTCTTCTTCCTGTTCTTCTTCCTCCTCCTCCTTTTCTTCCTGTTCCTCCTCCTCTTCCTCTTCTTCCTGTTCCTCCTCCTCCTCCTCTTATTCCTGTTCTTCCTTCTACTCTTCTTCCTGTTCCTCCTCTTCCTCCTTTTCTTCCTGTTCTTCCTCCTCCTCTTCCTTTTCTTCCTGTTCCTGTTCCTCTTCGTCTTCTTCCTGTTCCTCCTCCTCCTCCTTCTCTTCTTCCTCCTCCTTCTCCTCCTCCCCCCCTTCTTCTTCTTCCCCCAGCTGTTCTGGAACTCACAGAGATGTGGCTGCCTCTGACTCCCAAGTGCTGGCACCAAAGTCATGGGCCACCACACCCAGCTTAAAATGCCATATCTTTTAATAACTCTGCATGGTATTGTAAACTCAATGAAAAAGTAACCAAATTCATTGTACATTTACTGTGGTCTGTAAGTTGTGGTAAGAAGTTTATCCTTGTTATTTATTCTAGACATAAGTACTTTTTCATCATTCCAGAAAGATGAAACTAACATTTAGATAACTTAAGTAATGCACTTAGTTTCATACAGCAGAAATTAATGAAACTTGTATTTGAAAATAGCAAATCCATCAGTCATGATGACATTTTCTTCCATAATGCAAGACCTCACCATTACTCCATGGAACTTTCATTCACGTAGTTAACTAAAATGTGTTAGCTATGTGATCATTCATATATTAAGAAGCTGTTGATTTTATAGAAGAAAAACTAAATATCAAATATTTTTTTAAACTTTGTTTTATTGAATTTTTGTGTATTACGTACAGGATATCTCAATCAATCTTAATCATCTTTATACCTCCTTTCCCACTGGCACCCTCCCATACTCCCCAATTCATACATTCTGTCATTTGTTTTTGTTTTTCAAATATTTTTTTTATTATTTTTATTTTATGTATATGCATGTATTGCCTGCATGTAGGTAAGTGCACCCATGTCATGCAATGCCTGCAGAGGACAGAAGAGGCTGTCGCATCCCCTGGAACTGGAGTTACAGATGGTTGTTACTTGCCATGCGGGTGCTGGTATTTGAACCTGGGTCTTCTGCAAGAACAGTCAGTGTTCTTAACCACTGAGCGTTCTCTCCAGCCCCATGTCCTGTCATTTGTGTTAAGGCCATATTTATTGCTTTGAATAGTTGTCTCCATTATCAGTATATCAAGAGAGTTGATGATCTGGTCAACAATGGAGACATAAAAGAAACCAAAACTTCATAGATTTTTCTCTGTTTTGGGTAGAGGAATTTCCACAGCTGACTAACATTTTCCCAGCAGTTCAGGTGTAGGCACTCTTTCATAAAATGGAGTTACTGCATATAAAATCTCTGTGGTTTCCTTAAAATCTAAAATTCAATGGTTCTGTGCTCAAATTACCTGGTCATCTGTTTGTTTTCTCACTGTTGTGGTGAAACACCTGACAAAGCAGAGAGTTTCTTTTGGTTCACAGACTGAGGGTCAGCCATCGTGGTAGGAACGGAATCATTTGGTCACTTTACATGCACAGTGATAGGCAGAGAGGTGCATATTGGTGATCAGATTTGTTGCTCCCTTATATTCTTTCTAGGACACAACCCCATGAAAGGGTGTCACCCATATATAGTTTAGGTCTTCCCTCTTTTTTCAGTCCTTTCAAGAAACACCTTTAAAGACATTCCTAAAGGTGATTCATGGGCCATGAAGTTGAATCATTACAGATACTAACAAAGTAAGACCAAAAAAAAAAAAAAAAACCTACAAGAATAGAAAGACTAAATACTTTAATATACAATTTGCATGGCTCAGGGAGTCAGCATAGTTCCATGGGGAGTATCAATATCTACTTCTTAATTGTGCTTTGGAAGTATGTAGAAATGTATAAAACTGTAAGGGCACAGCTTTGTTTCCTTCCTCTAAATATTCTCCAGGCAGAGGGGTGAATTTACTCATCTGCCAGTGTGCTGCTGAGGTTTACATGTTAAACACTTCATAGTGTGAAAAAAATAATAAGAAAGATAAGGCTGAGAGACTGTTTTTTTCTCCTTGAGCTTTCAGTCTTGGATCTGGATAGGGATTTTATATGATGGAATCATGAAAAAACTGATTACTACATAAATACTTAAAACGATGATCAGAATACCAGTGCCTTTACTCAGGTACAGGCGGCTCCCAACCACACTAAAGACAATACTTTTTTTCTTGCCTTTAATTACTCAAATACCATGATTAATTGAACAATTTGATGACTGATAATTTCAGCTTTTCAACTCTAAAGACACTGATATCAGATTCCATCTAAATATATGTGTTCCCATGTCCATTATTAATACGTGGAAAACTAGGTCTTCTGCAAGTAGATGAAATTTTAGGGGATACCTCCTCTCTTTCCAGCACAAGGTCTCAGCTCATGTCTCCGTGATATACAATGAGAGGAATCCTTCCTAAATACATCTAATAGCCAACAGATATCAATGGCAACTCTCAGCACAGATGGTCATTATACTAAAAATAACATATACAGAGCACATTCCCCTAAACTGATGTTTTGAAACTCAGGAAAATATTCTTAGGAAATTAGAATCTAAACAACACAATGAGTAAGAATGGCTTTTACAAACATGTATTGCCTGCATGTGTGTAAGTGTAACCATGTCATACAATGTCTGCTGAGGTCAAAAGAGGGTGTCAGATCCCCTGGAACTGGAGTTATGAATGATTATTGGCCACCATGTAGATGCTGGGAATTGAATTCCAGTTCTCTGCAAGAGCAGCCAGTGCTCTTAACAACTGGGCCATCTCTCCAGCCCTGCAGCATGACTTACACAGAAACAATTTTCCTGGAATTGGATTTCCATAGTCTTCTGAGCCCGGAGCATCTGCAGTGGACTTCTGCTCCACAGTTGGACACTTACAGAGAACCAAATTGCCCCAAATCATGTAAACTAAAGGTGCAGCATAGATAAATTAGACAAAAATGTATTATTTCTCTGACATGTTGGAATATTTTGACTTTCAATGGGTTAGTTATAAAATCTAACACATTACAATTGTCAATTAATAGAAGCAATTAACATCTCTTAACTTATAATCTACTATCCACATAGCACCATCCTAACTATTAGTTTGATTTCTAATAAATTGTTCACTGGAAAGAAATATTTTGATGTTACTTTTTCATATTAATCTCAACAGAAATGTATACCATTAGAAATTAATAAACCATCACTTTAGCTTATAAATTTCATGCATGTTTGTTAGCACATCTGAATTTGAAGATCCCTAAGTAAAATGTGAATGTTATCAGCCATGATGACTTTATTCAACTGTAGTATCTCCTATACCAGCTGGCCAGTGGGCTGTCCTTTTTAGCATCACCTGAGCATCAAATACTTTCCTCTATTAATCTAGATAGAAGAACATGGTAGGAATATGCACCCCAGTGTCAATTTTATTTAATGAAATTGACGCTGGAATATATTGTAGTTAATTTAAGATTTAAAATAAGGGACTGGAGAGATGGTTCAGTGGTTAACAGCACTAGGCTGCGGTTGCAGAGGACCCAGGTTTGGTTCCCAGCACCCTACATGACAGCAAACAACCATTTGTAACTGAAGTTCCAGGGAATCAGATGCCCTCTTCTGACCTCCGTGGGCATTGCATGACACGGGTACATTCATGTACACGTGGGCAATGCACTCATACACATACTAAAATGAAAATAAAATATAAAAAGTATTTAAAATATGAAATACCTTAAAACAGTGAAGATAGGTGCTTAGCAAATGAGTACCCATAACAATATAGACACCACAGGGTTCTTGGAGATTAGAAGCAAACAATAATCAGTGCTTAGCATTGCAAGCACCAATGCATTTATTAGTATCAAAATCGTTCCCCACATCTCCTGATATCAATTGGAACAAACAATTAGGACAGCAAATGCTTTGCCAAAATTATATCACAGTATCTGAGTCATGACCACAGGCTCCAGCAAGAGTAATTCCTGTTGCTCTGGTCATAGCCTATAATCAAGTGGCTCCCTTTGCTGCTTCTCTTCCTATTATAATCTCAGGATCACTAGTATTCCATTCTTTATTCTATGCTCTACCTTAGGCTTCCACCATGTTAAATGTGTTGTTTTCAGTACCGGGGACTGAGCCCAGAGTTTCAAATGTGGTAGCAAGTATTTTATCTCAAAGCTACATCCCAAATCCTATACTCCTTCTATTTAAACTTCAAAGACAACAGAGAGAAAGAGAGACAGACAGACAGACAGACAGAGACACAGAGAGGTGGAGAAACCATTTAAACTTTTCTTGCTTCTAACAGGAGAGACAAATCACATCTCTCTCTTCATTCCCATTGGCAGTAAATCAATTATATGGTTCCAACCTCACAATTTAAGCAATATAATCTTTCTTTATATATGTCCCAGAAAATGTGATGGTGATAGACAACATTTTCTCTGGCGTATTTTATAACTATTTCCATAACAAGAGAAAGGGGGAAAGGGTAGGAGCAGATACTGGTAATCTATTGCCACTTGTGCTATTTCCATTCAGATTCAAGGCACATCCATTCATTTAGTTGACAAGTACATATTAAATGTCTACTACATGATGCGTTTGTGAACATGTGAGTCAGAATCCTGCCCTCATGAATTTTAGAAATAGTCTATGAATAAGAAAGTATTCCTTTAAAAGACTCATCATTTTCATTTGCAAAATAGTGTTTGAGGAGAGATGTTACATATTTGTCCCTGTGGTCAGAGTACAGCAGCTTCACTTTGATTTGGATCAGAGACCTGAAAGAGAGAATGCTAGAATTAAATGAATATGTAAGAAATGGCTAAATGTATCTTCAAAATTCTCTATTACATTTCACAGTGTTTTCATTTTTTTGAATTTCAAACAAACAAGTCATTGTGATATGATAAGCAAATATGCAGTGATTTAAAATTTTATTCATTGTTCAATATTAATTTCATTTTCTCACAAAAATTATACTCTACAAACACAGAAATCCAGAACTTGGTTTCTATACTTATCACTTAATATATTTATATACCTTTGTTTATATTTATATACAATAGGAAATTATTTTGTACATTTGAAAATATACCTCAACTATACATCCCAAAATCCAGGATAAAACACAATTAGTCAAATATTAAAAGCATGTAGAATGAAAAAAAATAGTCTATTGGATGTGATGGCACAAGTCTTTAAGCCCAGAATTCAGGAGGCAGAGGCAGTTGGATCTCTATGAGATTGAGGCTAGCCTCCATAGGGAGGTCTCAATAGGGAGTTCCAGGCCATCTGGGACTAAAGGAGGACACTGCCTGTCTCAAAAACAGACAAACAAAATAATGTCAGAAAAATTTCCAAGATCATGTTTTATCTCAGATGTTAAAGGATTGAATATTGAGAAAGATTCCTGACCTGGGAATAATGTCATACTAATTTGTACACTTTTTGAGGATTTTTTTCCTTAGAGAACATAAAGACAGGTACTCAAAATGAGATATAAATAATAAAACTTGAAGGAGAGAGAAGCAGAAAAAGAAGATCCAATGAGAGTGTTATGTTTCATTTTTTACAAATTGCACTGTTGCATGTGTGATTGTCTTAATTTTATTTACAATAAGATAACCAAGATTGATATTGCTCATGTCTTCCTTAGGGTATATTAAGTGGAAATAATTGTATGGGTTTTAAACTCTGTTTTTTTTACCTACATACACAGAAAAGTCTCTAACACTTTCTCTGCCTTTCTGTCTCTCTCTGTCTCTGTCTATCCCCCCACTCTCTTGTTGAGGTGACAATGTGATTTCATTGACAAAACCTAAATTTTCTAAATAGTAGCATCATCAACATTTAACATCAGATAATTTGATGTTTGAAATCTGTTTTGTTAATTTGGGGAATTTTAGCATCATTCCTGACCTTTTTCATTATAATTCAGTCAGCTATACTTCTTAAATAGATGTACCTTGATTGGGAGAAAACTACCTCTATTTGAGAACTATTGAACTAAATTCTTGTTTTAAAGAAATGTGGTGATAACACCTGTCCCTTACAGTGTATTTTTAATTGACTATTACTGCAGTAAGTCTGTGAGCCTGTAAAAAAAACTTAGAAGTGAGTAGTAATCTGAAGGGTGTGGTACAGAAAAAATATGAAACATAGGTTCTCCAAAATACACACCTATTAGTGTATTTTACCTTGATGTAACTTCAACTTTAATTCAATTACTAACTTCTAGAAATTAGAATTTACTACATTGGGTATAGTCTTGCCTCACAGAAATTTTGTGTGGAATTACTAACTAAACTTTACCAGTTTCCCAAGGAAGTACTTGCTTTGGT
>NW_008341877.1:1069206-1072241 GCF_000622305.1 Nannospalax galili | reverse complement strand
TTTGGCTAGCTTAAATAATTAAAAGCTGGAACCAACATTGCAAAAATATTTTCCTAAAATGAACAATGCAAGCCTGTCACCTTTAAGAAAGAATGATTTAATTATGGCACAAATCTTTTTTGGTGGTTATATAATAGGGTTATTCTTTGGATTCTGCTAAAGATTTAACAGTACAGCTTCACATGGATAGTATCAAACACCGGGGGTCCCTTGTGCCTTCAGAACAAACCTAAGATAATGAAAGTTTACAAACGAAGATAAGATGTCTCTATTCTAGTTTCCCATTTGCCGTTCTTCCTTGACAAGGGTAAACACAGTGCTAAATGACTTGCAGTTATTAATTTCTTTATGAAGGAATAACACTATAGTAAGGTCTACATTTCTTTGGAGATGCTTGTGTTTTGTATATATTCATATGCATGCCCTCAAAATCCTTCTTTGGAAATGCTTATAAAGAAATGTGAGTGCCATCTCCCTATCAAGAGTGAAAGATGCTGAATGAGCCTGTTCCCTTCTTTTAGTCCCCTTCTCTCTGTACAGTGATTTAAACATTTTAGGTATCTGCATATACCCTTAAGATCTTGTGCATGTGTTCAAATATTGAAATGAATTGCAATAATAACTTTTATTTTAAAGTAAAACTGCCTTTGGAACAAATGTAATGCATTAAACTGACATAACAAATGTGGACATTAATTAAAGAGCAGCGGAATCCAGCAGAGAAGTTTGGCCTCCATCTGCTTGACCTCAGGTAATAACAATGTTCCCTTAACCCAAGATGACAGATTTCCTAGTTTGTCTCCATCACTGAACTTGGTCCGCCTGGTATGAATAACCATATGTGTTACATCATCCACAGCATGCCACGCAGAAGGAAACTAACTGATTATATATTTTGCTTTTAGTTTTGTTTTGCATTCTGGTCCTTGAGATGTCTGTGTTAAAGGTAGCTGTCCACACTTTTCCTAGCTTTCTGCCAATGACGTTCTATCTAGGCTCCAGTTTTTGACCACTATCTGCCAAAAAAGTTCTAAAAACCACATGATATCACTAGAAAAAAGAGCCGACTAGCAAGGTGCTATATGCTTAACAATACTTAGGTTCATTAAAATCAGATTCGAAGGCAGAAATATGCTGCATACATCACAGAGAAAAGAGAAAAGAACTTAACAGAATTTTCTAAGTAATAAATGAGTAGAATGGAGGATCTTGTCTCAGAATTAGAATTTAAGTCCTTGAATATGCCTCACTGAAATAAAGGATTGTTTTCCTTTTCCTTCTTATTATCGATCAAACATCAACGAGGAGCAGCACCCAGGAGGCATTCTGCTTTGTCACAGCACAGATTCCACAGCCTCTCTGATGGGAGAGCAGGCTCTCCCTGAGGTCTGAAAACATAGGACAGCGATTTGTTGTGCTGCTGTCTCTTCTCCCTTGGAATTGTTGCTTCACTGTAATAAGTAACATTCCCTCCAATTATCCAAGCTCCTCTGTCCACAGAGCTTGACCCCATGACTTCAGAAAACACTTGCTGCAGTGAGTCATTAATCCAAGATTATAAACATGGATTGAGAGTCACGAGAAAGGGTTGAACTCATGTTTCCTAAAAAAGAAGACAAAGGCACAAGTGTTTCTTCGGAGCGCTCTCTCTCTCTCTCTCTCTCTCTCTTTGTCTCTGTCTCTGCCCACCCCCCACCCCCAGGTGTGTGTCTATGTGTCTGTGTGCGTGTTTTCATCACTTCTATTTCCAAAAATCGTTCCCCTCTCATCTCTTCGAGTACTGTTATCTCAGGCTATAATTTCCTTCCGGTGAGCAGCAACAGCACCTCCTACAGCTTGTAGGTCAGAGTGCCTCAGCTTTCCTCCTGGCTTTTGTCTGGACAGCAGTCTAGAAGTCAGCATCCTGATGCAGCCGAGCAAAAGACAGGCATATCAGCCTTGAATGTTTTGCATCTAGTCAATGTCAGAATTTAATTGCAAATTGATTACTCCCTGTCAGCCTAATTTTCCATTTTATTATTAATAGAAATGACAATGGTACCTCATTGGTAGCTCTGTAAGTCACAACCACTGATTTCTATTTGTATGAATTTAACCATGACACTTTGATACTAAATATCATCTTCAGGGTTTGATAGTCCCTGGCCTTTCTCTCTCTTCTTGGACTCCACGGAGTTTTTTTTCAATGCATGGATAGAAAAAAGAAAGAAACGACATCAAATAGACAGCTGTGGTCAAGATTATTCAATTTATAAACTAATGTACTGATAAGGAATCCTGAACTTTTTCTATAAATGTGATTTGTACCTGAATCTTTCATCTTGACTAGAAATATGATTAAATCTGAAATTTTAGAAAGGAAAGAGAAACCATATCACAAATCTGCTCAGTTTCAATACTGCATTGTATAAAAAATTAAAACCTTCTTTTTGTTACTGGAATTGGGACTAGAACAGGGAGCACTTTCTACCCTAGGTTTGGAGCTCTGATGTCAACACGAGCTCCATTATTCTTCCATCTACCTCAATCTCTGTCTGTGGCTTTTGCCATTTCCTTATAAAGATTATACTTAACGCTATTTAGTAAATGAAGAAAGGACTTAGTGATGCTCTCTCATTTCAATTCTTCCCACAGATGGTGATAAATTCAGATTCAGACTCCATTAAACCTGAGTAGAGCAACCCAGCAGGTGGCTGTACTAATGGAAAATCCTGGCTTTGGAATAATGGGAATTACAACCGACAGCCCTTCTATGCCATAAAAAAGATGATGTATCCTTATTGACAGTGTCGCATTTGAGTCCAGAAGGCTGATCCGATAGTTCATTCCTGGCACAACGGAAACTAAAAGCCCCCTGGGCACTTTCTTGGCCACACCACTGCAATCTTTGTCATCTGAACTTTCTATTACAACTCATTTTGCAAATCTCATATAAGCTGAAGAGAACAAGAGGCTGGGAAGGGAGAGAAGGAAAAAGAAAGAAAGAAAGAAAGAAAGAAAGAAAGAAAGAAAGAAGAAAGAAAGAAAGAAAGAAA
>NW_008341877.1:1056965-1069057 GCF_000622305.1 Nannospalax galili | reverse complement strand
TTACAACTCATTTTGCAAATCTCATATAAGCTGAAGAGAACAAGAGGCAAGAAAGAAAGAAAGAAAGAAAGAAAGAAAGAAAGAAAGAAAGAAAGGGACTTTATTTTGCCTACAGGCATAACGTTCATTTATTTTTTTTCTTGCTTTAAAGGACAGATAAAGGTTGACATACAACACTGTTTCCAGCCAATTGAGTCTTTTTAACACTGACATACTTGGCCTAAGGCATTTCAGTGATTTTTAGACAAGATCTTCTCAAGGAGTTTTAGCTTAGAAGATGCATAGATTATCCATGAGGAGTGGTGACAGATGAGCCAGGGACTTCCTTCAGGAATCTTTCATTTTTTCATTTTTTGCATTTTAATTCCTTTCCTCTTAGCTCCACCTTCTTTTTAAAATTCCAAGATGCTGTTTGGAAAAAAAAAAAAAGGAAAAAGGCTTGGTCATATTGATCTAAGGAAGCATCTGGATCTTCAAATATTTAGAGTCTCATATTTTCACTAAGCCTCCAGCTCTGAAAATATAGCAAGCAGTTATCAAAATATTTCATTGTATTCACCATCTGCCAAGACTTTAAAAATATTATATTAAGACCAATAATCATGTTTACACTTACTCAATATAGTCTGTTTCCTATCAAGAACTGTTAGTACTTTACAAAACTAAAGTGAGTCATTGACACTTTGCCACAAATAATTTTCTGTTATAAATAAAGGGAAGAAATTTCAAAAGATAAAGTTTAAGATGGGCTGGAGAGTTAGTATTTAGCTTTAATGCATAACTTTGTTTCTTCATTAAGTTAATTTTATGTTTTATTTCACAGAATGTTGAGTGAGAGCTTTGTTCTAAGCAGTTAAACTGCTTGAACATCTTGTTTCTACTTATCCTGAATTCAAAATTTAAAAATCATCCTAACCAAAAAGCAGATTTCCTGCTTAAAATTCTAGTTCATGACAGGAAGGGGAAGATTTCAGGATCTTGAAGATCAGGAACTCATACAAGGTGAGACCACTATAGATGGGGACTTATGTTATTCGTATTTTTTCAATGTTGGAAATTATGAATTGGAAGCTAATAGAAATGATTTTGAGTAATGGAGATAATTGATAGATAAATTGATTGTAGATGGGTAGATAGTTTTACAACATGTACAAAGTTATAATTCATATATTTTATTAATTCTTATTAGTCTTTCTTGTAATTTTCTGATTTAAAGAATGGCCCTAGGTACTGTCGTTATAGAGCCAGTCTCAGCTGAAATGTGGTCAGTAAATTCCCATTACATGGGAAAACTGGCAAATGAAGGTCAGAGAGCACCCCACAGACAATGTCATTGTAGGAAAAATTAATAATTGAGTGTATAAGAAAAATAAACCACTGTATTTGAAGAAGTGTGAAGTTTATTGTCTTTACCTTAGTGGTTTTTTGATGTAGAAACGCTAACCTAAATGTACAAACTATCAGCAAAAGAAGACGAGGATGGATACATGTGGTAAATAAAAGCGATTCAAGTGACCTCACCACACAGATTTTAGAATCTACCATTGCTGATTAAAAGTATAGCTTCCTAGGGAAACAGATATGCAACCACAAAATGGCCTGATGATACAAGCAATTTTAATTTGCAATTCAAAAAGAACCATACAATTATTGATGGCTTAACATGAGGTAAACTCTGTTTATTATATTATTTAAGAATTGTGATATCCTACTATTTTTTAGGTTTTAAAGCAATTTTATTAGAGTTTAAGGAAAAGTCTTCAGGGTAGGTAAGCAAAAAATCTTAACAGCTGCCCCAAGGAGAGGGAAAGAAGGAAAAAAGGGAGAAGTAAAAAAAAAAAAAAAAAAAACAACCATATACCCAAGCTGGACTAGAACCTGCATGGAGGTTAGACAGACACCACGTGGTACAGGAGGAGAAGAGAGCTTCAGAGAAAAAGTAAAGAACTACAAGATGTTGGGGTAGCCCAAAGCGTTAGGGAGAGCACGGTTAGAAAAGAGAAAAGATGAAAAAGTGCTAGGCGTGGTGGTGCACATCTCTAATCCCTGTGCTTGGAAGGTAGAGGCAGGCTGATTTCTGTGAAATGAAGACCAGCCTGGTTTTTATAGTGAATTCCAGGCCACCTTTGGCTACAGGTAGACCCTGTCTCAAAAAAAAAAAAAAAAAAAACCCACAAAAAAAGAAAAGAAAAGAAAAGAAAAAGAGAAGTTGCATTTTCTGAAGAAGTCAGAAAAGTAGGTAAGATTTACAGAATCTATAACTGGGTCCATAAAATCTAGGCTAAAAGGCCATGATTCACCCATCTCTTTAGCATTATTTAAGATCAACCTACCTTCCTAGGAACGGTCCCATGACCCAGGAAATCAGGAAAGGTGGGTCTTCATCCAGATCAGAGATTTTATTCACCTGATCAGCCTTCTCCCAGGGGACTTTTTGTTACTGTAAAATTCTACCTTTGAAGAGGTGATCCTAAAATATTTTAGGAATCAGAACCCCTAGATACTTTTGACGTTTTTAGCCTTCTGTACAGACTAAGCTACTAACAGTCCCAAGGCCATATTTTGCTTTAAGGGGAAAATTGGTTACATTTCTTTGTGGATATTTTTACACTAGACTTCCTAGGCAATTTCTACCTCTTGTTCTTATCATACCCCTTCTGAAGAGGTTACTCTAATTGCCAGTGGGTAATTGAGGAGATGACTACTCGGCTTTCTCCATGTTGAATAGGGGTATCGAGTGTGGCCATTGGGGTACCTTCAATAGGTCTATCTAAAAGGTCCTCAAAGATAACTGTCAACTCTAGAAAGAAAAGAAAGTCCTTGACTGGTGCTTGGGAGGAAATATGAGGGAGAAGTAAAGGCAAAAGCCAGCATTCCCTAAACAGACTGACTATTTTAATCATTTCACCAAGGTCATTTTGCTTAAACACAGTCAGAATTTTGTTTTGCCTGGAATGAAATCTCAGTTGTATAAGGCAGTCCTACTTAAAGTATGGTTCCTGATGCAGTAACAAAGGCATTAACATAAGCAATACCTGCAGTTCTCATGTTCTAACACAGGCCTAATGAATCAAAACTTTGGGGATAAGCCTAGAGAGGTCAATGGTTGACTGCTTACTACTCTTCCAGAGGAACCACATTTGATTCCCAGCACACACACACACACACACACACACACACAGAGAGAGAGAGAGAGAGAGAGAGAGAGAGAGAGACAGAGAGAGAGAGAGAGAGAGAGAGAGAGCTGTGCATTCATGTAGAATGTTAAGAGAATTGGGTTTTCAAAATGTACCATTGTTTTAATTGGATGCCTTATGTAGAGATATTGGATTAAGAAGTCCACTCAGGCTCAACATCTGCAGTTCCCAACTTTATTTTCTTTTAGTGTATGTAAGTCTGAAGCCTCCTAGTCTTAAGAAATACAATGAAGGTCACCCAGTCACAAAATAAGAATTTGTATTTCAAATATTGCTAGAAAATACTCAAATATCCAAGTCAAAGAATTCACTTGCCTCAATACAGAATCAGATATATAAAAGAAACTAACAATATTTTCATTTTCATAAAGCAAATAAAGTTTAACAATAAAATAACATTCACTTTCCCATCATAGCAACTGCAAGAAAAAACTCTAGATCTGATACTTTTTAAAAAAGCCAACTTGAGTTCCACACTCTGCTACTTGCTTATAGCTTCACATATTTTTATATATGTAGAGTGTACCTCTGATAGCACCTATGTGAGGTGTCCTGCTAAATAGCAAACAATCAGCGCTATAGCAGTGGGCACGCCAGAATTCAGTTCTGCTTTGGCACTAACTGAAAATAGAAGTAGAACCCACAGCTGAAGGTTTTGTCCCCAAGATGGGCCATGATACCTCAAAGACCTACATCAAATATTTTACAAGTGCTTCTAAGAGACTAGGCATATATTAGTGTCTCATAAGCCCCATATTAAGTTCTAATACTTTAGCTCACAAAATTCAGGGAAATGCCATCATTCAGGATTATTTTGAAGGATATTATATAGAAGTACACAGTGAGGTATAGGATGGGGCATGATGTTTCCACTGACTCGTCTTCCAGGGAATTCCATATGCAAAGCTATCCTTAAGCTCTCTGAGCTTGTCTTTAGGGGTTAATTAATATAGCATGAATGAGGACTGGTGATAAATTCCATCTTCAATTCCTTTCTCTTACCTGGACATTGTGGATGAGATTGGAACCCAATCCTGCGAGTCCCATCTTGCTCTTTCAGGTGACTACCATATCTGGAAGATTCCCAGGTGCACCTGTGTCATGCCATGCTTTTGGGGTCAGAAGAGGGTGTCAGATCCTCTGGAACTGGAGTTAGGATGGTTGTTAGTCACCTTGTGGGTGCTGGGAATTGAACCCTGGTCCCCTGCAAGAGCAGCCAGTGCTCTCAACTGCTGAGCCATCTCTCCAGCCCCTACATTTCCTTATTGTTATAAGCCTACAATCCTAACTTATCCTCAGTTTCATGAATGTTTCTCTTGGTGTTTTGTGGAAAGATACAGGACTTTTATAAATTTTATTTCAGTTAGTTCACCCTAAGAATTTAAAACATCTCTTGGGTAGAAAGTTTAGTTCTTAACAAAAGCAATATACCCTGCAAATTGGTTCAAAAATTCATTTTTAGGTATTTGTCTTATTTAACAAACCAATATCTCTTTATTAGGCACTTTATGTATTTAGGCAAATATGTACATGAATATCTAGAGATGAAAATCTTGTCTTTAATATTGAAGTTAAATAACATTATCTTTCTGTGAATTTCTTGGACTATTTACCTTCTTCAAATAATTCTTTCCATACACTTCTCTCTTAACTTTTACACATAAAGATTACCTAGCCTTTGTCTTTATGTCTCTCTAGTTCCCCTGGTACAGAGCCCTGTTTCCCTTGTTTTCACCATGACAAGTTTGAAGATTTCATATATAGCATGACCTGAAACTGGACTTCATGAGTACTTGTAACAAAAATTACCCTTATCAAAGGATTATTGAAAGGTGAGATTACATGTGCCTGTGTTACAGAGCCAACTGAGAGTACCTGATCCCCAGGAATAATGAAAAATAGACTCCTTTCTCTCAAACATGCATTGGTTCAAGATGAATCATGGTGTGTGTGTGCGCGTGCGTGTGTGTGTGTGTTTCTCTTTTGGAGACAGGTTCTTCCTGTAGCCACAGTTGGCCTGGAATTTCCATGGAGACTAGGCTGCCCTTGAACTCACAGAGATCTATCTACCTGCCTCTGCCTCCCAAATGCTGGGATTAAAGGCAACATGTGTTCCCTACTTTGTGGATGTCACTGTTCTTGATAAGTTACTATTCTCAGTCTCCATTTGGGGGTCACCACAATTAACACTGAAAAAATGTGCAAGTGCCTTTACTTTATGATTCAGAACTAGTTTATCCTCATGTCAACTGAATTTCTTCAAAAGACATTATGCAGGCACCGAAATAGCTACGTACCTGAGATCACTGTTTCATTCCTTCTTATAATATTTGATATAAATATCACTTGGATTTTAATACTATAACATCATCTTTCAGCATAAGTTTTATTCAATGATATAACATTAATATATTTCTGAGTCATATAACGTTCTTAACTATGTAATAGTATGCTGCATTACAGCAACACATTAATGTATCAATTTCTTACTATGTCAAGTAATGTTTCAGTGATGATATTTCTACAAAGATTTTGATGTGACTTTCACATTCTCACTTTACAAAATGTTCAAGAATTAACAAGTGGGAGATCTGAGAAAATGTAAAGTTAGGGCATAAGATGCATATTGCCAAAGTGTCCTCAGAGGAATTGTTTGACTTCGAGTCAGTGTGCTTCCGTGGCTTCCTTATGTTCCATTGCCACATATATTTATGGTTATTGAATCACTGAATAGTTTCAACACCTGCCAATGATAATAAGATAAAACTGATCACATTTTCATTACCAGATATATGTACACTGCTTAATACTTTAGTTATTATGATTTTTTTCATTTTCCTTAATTATTTTTATTTCACGTGGATGGATGTAATGCCTCTATGTAGGTACATGCACCCATAATGTGCAATTCCCTTAGAGTTCAGAAGAGGGTGTCAGATCCCCTGGAGTTGGAGTTGCAGATGGTTGTTAGTCATCATGTGGTTCTGGGACTTGAACCCAAGGTCCTCTGCAAGAGCAGCTAGTGATCTTGACCACTAAGCCATCTCTCCAGCCCCACAATTTCTTTTTCAATGATTTTGCTAACCTTTATTTGTATAAATTTTGTCTTCTTATATTCGTTATATGGAGCAACATGAATCCTTGATCATACATAGCAAGCAAGAGGTACATTTGACTTGTTAGTACATAATGATAATTGAGACTTTGTGTAAGTATGCATTTCCTTTTTATTTATGAGGTAAAATATGTGGTCGTTTATATGCAGATTCTGAGAGCTCCTTGTATGACATTATAAATTCTGTATTATAACTTTTCAGCTCACATATTATGAAATCTGATATGTTTGAATTAGATGATACCTGTGAAGGGCTTGGATTTCAGTGTGGCAGCTTTTGTAAAGTATCAATCTACAATAGCTCAGCTGCTATGAAGGCACTTCTTCATTAACATTATGTATTTATCAAACCTACTACCTTCAATATTTTAGTAATTCGTCTTTCTTCATCATATTTAATTAGAATAGAATGTCTTTTGATATAATAAATTGCTTACCTAAATTTATATTCTTCACAATCCTGAATTTTCTAAAACAACTTTAGAAGTAATTATATTTTTCCAAAGTCTTTGAAATTCATTTTGTGATCTATTCTTCTCCCTCTTTACATATATTCATCTATGTAACTATTATCATACACACAGACACAAACACATATACGGTGACATTCTTTTTTATTTATCTTGAGTTTTAATATCAATGTGTCTATCTTGCAATTTTTTTGGGGGGGGTGCATCTTTTTGAGACAAGGTCTCCTCATAGCCTCAGCTGACCTGTAACTCAATATGTAGACCAGGCTGGCCTTGACCTCAGAGATATTCCTGCCTCTGCCTCCCAAGTGCTGGGATCAGACACATTCCTCCCCATGCCTAGTTCTATCTTGAAATTTGTAATGATCCTAGTTTAGTACTATATTTTACTATATCATTTATCTAAAAATAGTTTGCCTTTTGAAATAATTTATTTTATGAAATGTATTTTGGAATTATTTCTTTGAGAAATAAAATAAGAACAACAGTATGTAAGCATATTTTATTGGGAAAATAGGTATTTATGTACATATTATAAGTAACTTAAAATTTGAATATATGTATATATATGAAATTTTAGATTTTTAATAAAATAACAGTTGTTTAAAAATAAACTAGTATTGTCATATTATTAAGGCCTATGGAGTCAATTTTGTGTCTTCAGTTGTTGTTTGGTGTGCATCCATCCCCTGGAGCTTCATTAACCTCTCTAGCATCACACCCTTAAAGAAAACAACTTTCCGTCTCCTGGTAGTTATTGACAGTCAATAGTTCCTCCACTAAGTTTGGGGCTTCTTACCCACTTCTTCCCTGACTTCTATGCTAGGATTTTGTCTAGCTTGAGCTTGCGTTGCTCTTGTGCATATTGCTACCATTTCTGTGAGTTCATATGAGAAAATTCTCAGCTGTTTGGAAAAACACTGTTTCCTTGAATCAATACACCTACGTGTTCCATCCTGTCTTCTGTATGGTCCCTGAGCCTCGTGTATCAGAGGCTTGACATAGGTAGATGTCCCGTTCAGGGGTAAACATTTTGCAGTCTCTTATTCTCTGCAGTTTGGCCAGCTGTGGATTTATGAGTTAATCACCATCTGTTACATGAGGAAGTCAGCTGGTGAGAGTTGAGAGAGTCACTAATATTCTTTCTGCCCCTGCTTCTGCTGTGTTCCCTGAGCTTTACATGTACAAGAAACCAAGTAAGGGGTATTGTATAAGAGCTATGCAGTTTAAAAAATGGAGGTCTAAATATGATCACAGTATGTTGTATGAAATTTGCAAAAATTTAATTAAAATAGGAAGAAAAATAATAAAAATAATAATGCATAACTACATTTCAGATTGAATAATTTCTTGAGATATATGCTAGCCATACAGATTTTAAAATGTGATATGGATGTCTTAATAAGACATTTGGATGATGTATTCAAACTGTGATTCTTCCCACCATAATCTTGAATTTTCAGACTACTACAGAAAATTGTGCCATACTTAATAAGCAATCTTATATCATAACATTTTTCATTTTAAATATCTCTAGTAGTGAGACAGGGTCTTCCTGTAGCCCCAGCTGACTTGGCATATGCTGTGTATGCCAAGCTGTCCTGGCCCTCACAGAGATCTGCCTGCTTCTGTTTCCCGGTACTGGAACTAAAGATGTGCGCCACCAAGTCTGGCTTAAATTTTATTCTTATAGGTGCAAATAGTATGAATAATAAATCTGAAAATAATAAATGTATTAGAATATATTACAACAATGTTTTAGGGCATGCAAGTTACAGTATTTACAGTATAATGCTTTGTTTTAAACGTACTTTAAATAAAAAAATGAAATTTGACTCTATTATCTGATTGTAAAACTTATGACAAAGCTCTAAGAATCACCACAGTTTATATTTGTATATATACAGACATGGGAATGTAAATATCAAAGAACCAGATTGTACTTAAAGATGGAGGCACTTTTTTTGACAGAGTATAAAAGTAATTCAGTAGAGAAAAGATGGTGTTTTATATGAAGCCCTAGTTTTAAGCGCCAGCACCAAAAACCAGAATTACAAATATTGATTCTCTTACTATATTTTGAACAAAAATCAACTCAAAACAAACAATAGACATAAATGTCAAAGTTAAAACTATAAATTTCAAAAAAAAATAAATGAGAAGAAATCATTCATGACTTTGGGTTAGACGTAGATTTCGTACACTAAAATTTACATAAAATATATGTTGGACTTCATCAGTATTAGATATGTACATTCTACTTAAAGATTCCTTAGTAAGCTGCTGCAGATGGGGAATAAATATTTGTAGTACATAATTTGACATATTATTTTTACTAAAAATATATTTTCTAATCTTAGAACTTGATAAGAAAACAATTTCTTTAAATGGGAAAATGGTTTGGAAAGACATCTCTAAGTAAATAGGAGGCAGAAAAGCACATGTAAAGCTGCTCAGTGTTGTTACCGGCCGGGGAAAGACAAATGGCGGCAATGGGATTCCACTACACAGCTCCTGGAGCAGCCGAGGAAGATGCGGATTGCCAGGAGTCACATGAATTGCTTAAGGGAATTTAAAACAGAGAAAATTGCACTCATGTTGGAAAACAAGTTGACAGCTTTTGATGCTTGAAACATAACAAAAAGCGTGTTTATGGTCTAACATTCATTTGTAGGTACTTATCTATAGATAAGAAAATACGTCCCATACTTACATGTGTAAATATATGGTTATATTATATTTATTTGGAGCCATTAAAAGCTTGATACAACATAAATAAATGCCCATTCAATAATAAATAAACTCCCAATTCACTTCCATGGAACAGTAAATAGGAATTAACAAGCAAAAATGAAAAAAAAATTTTAAATACTATGCCAGGTGGGAAAAGTCCCCACAAAAGGCCACAGATCATATGATTACATTGCTGTGACATAATATACAAAACAAATTTTGACAGAAATTGGGTGAGTACGCAAAATAGACTGACCATGAAGATTCAGGAAAGGGTATTTTAGAGTGATGGAAATATTTTTTGCTGATTGTGGCAATAATTCACACGTAGACTGTCAAAAGTGAGGAAATTGCACCTCTTAACTATGTAACGTACACTTCCCAAACCCTGACCTTTAAAATTTTTAACTGCAGGAGATACTGAACTTATAATCTTAGTCAAGTTTCCTGATTTTGCGATCTTGGCATATTTTTTCTTCAGGAAAGTAGTACATACAAAAGACTTGGCACAAATCCCCCTTCTGAGTGTTACTTATTATGAGAAGGGTACGGAAGATGACCAGATCCTACTTAGCAAGAGGAGTGGGAAGTGTAAATGAGAAAGAGGTGAGTCGTACTGCAAAAGACAACCTTCTCCAGGAGAAGCAGGAAAAGCCCAGGCCCCTACCACTTTTAAGGCTAAGCTCAGTTTATCTAACAGACCCAAATAGAAGATTCTCACAGCTTTCAGGAGGTAATTTAAAAAGTTTCATTGCCAACACAGGAAAAAATATAAACTATAAATATATGTGTGTATCGTATACAGTTTGTTAATTGAAGTGTGAATGCAGTAGAAAGAGGGGATGAGTAATAGGTGCCTTAAGCCAAATTTAGTCTAGTCACACCCCTGCTCTGCCAGGATACCTCAAGCTTAAATGGTACCATCGAAGCTGTTTCAGACTTGAATGGCTCCAAACCATTATCCTTGTGCCAAGTGGGCTGAGATCTACTGGTAGTTTACTCTTCAGTGAGAGAGGCAGTATCTTTTATGTTTTAATTATTTACAACATCATTTAAGCCATGCATAACTTTATATGCATGCATAAAATCTAATCGCACAGTTTGGGAAGCAAACTTATGACAGGAAGTTAGCAGTTTATGATATGAAATACATTTTTGGCTAGAAAAAGTAGTTGGCGATAGTGTGGTTAATTAACATCCATCCCAACAACAGCTATTTGTATCACAGAAATCACATTGATCTTAACCACTCTTTGTAACTTTTTAGGAATGACTCTCTGATCAGCTAGATTTGTTGCCCTCCCATAAAGAATTAACAATGAATATGGTTTCCACTTGTCCCAAAATCAAATCACAGAAAAAGAAATGATCACTTACTTAAGAAACATATACAGAGAGCAGGCTCAGACATTTTATCATCATCTATGATCTGTATTTGTTTTCCCATTGTTCCTAGCACATCTTTTAATATCCTTTACCTGTTCAAGAGAGTTGTTTGTTTTTGAAGGACAGTTGTATACACATACATATATACACATAACATAATAAATCTAAATTATTTATTAGTTTTATCTACTATATACACTACAAGTATTCATTTGTAAATTAATATTCAAACCCAATAAAGTAATGTTTCTTATGCCAGTAAAATACCCTCTCTTGTCCACTTTTCATAAAGAAACTTATCTAAAGACTAAAGAGTTGTTGCTTGAAATTCTGTTTTAAGACAAACTTCTCTGAAAAATCAACAAAAGGTGAATTCATGCTTTTCTGAGATTGTGATGAAATGAAAGAGAAAATACCTTGCTATAAAATAAACCTTCAATTAATATTGGCAATTGTTTCAGTGGTAAAAACACCATAAGAGCATAGTAGACAAAACAGTAACTTACAACTTTATTCTCCTCTAAGAATGATGACAATTTAACAACCTTTAAAATATTAATATGATATTTAAAAATGTGATATTTACAAAAAAAAAAATTTACCTGATTTCCATGGCAAGAATTCACAAGCTATTGACTCTAAGCTAAACTCAAACAGAAAATTGATAATAGTTTCTCCAATTTAAAATGCTTAAACACCAAAGGAATAATATTTCATGCTGTATGAAAACTATATAGAATTCAAGTTCGGATGTCAACAAAGTTTTATCAGAAAGCATTCACACATATGATATGAACTTTTGGTGGTTCAAAGAGGGTCAAGGCCAAGGTAGGGCACCTGAAAAATTCATCTTGAATGCAGAATTTGAGGTGGGAGCAAAAGCTCACAAATAAAGATCAATAAAAGAAAATTATTTATATGAGACCATATTAACTAAATGTAATTTAGAAATCAAAGCTAACACAAAAGAACAATAAATACAGCATCAAAGTTGTATGACAGAATCTATGTTGTAAATAATGGGCTGAGTAGTGGGGCAGGTAAGACCCTATGGCCTAGGAGCCTGCTATATTTCCTTTCCAGTCTTTTACCAAAGATGTTGCTGACTCCTCTATAGAATTTAGGTCCCAGAATTATTTTCATATTTCAACAAAGAGTTTCATTTTTAAAACAAGACACAGCCTATTAAAA
>NW_008341877.1:1023724-1056813 GCF_000622305.1 Nannospalax galili | reverse complement strand
ATATTGATTACTTTTTAAATATTTTATTTATTATTATTTTGTGTGTATGAGTGTATTGCCTGCATATGTGTAAGTGCAACCTGGTCATTCAATGCCCAGGGAAGTCAGAAGAAGGTGTCAATTCCCCTGCCCCTGGAACTGGAGTTACAGATAGTTGTTAGCTTCTATGTGATTGTTGGGAATCGACCCTGGACCTCTGTAAGAGCATTCAGTGCTCTTGACAACTAAGCCATCTGTCCAGCCCATATCAATTACTTTTATTAGAATGATTAAATATTTTTAAAAGATAAATGAGGAGGAATTAGGCAAGTTGAGAGAAGAAAGATTAAGCCTTGGAAGAAAAAGTGGAGAAATTCATGTCAAGAGTTAATTTTATCTTATTTCATTTTATAAATTCTAGTATTTCTTGCTTTTATTTGGGGTGGGAGAAAGGAAGGAATTACAGAGTGAGAGAAAGCACTGAGAATAGTTTTTTTGTTGTTGTTATTTGTTTGATTTTTTTTCTCAAACAGGCCATACGGCCATTCTGGTTGCAGGTTCAACTGGAGGGCACATCTTGGTTCTGAAACAACATCCAGGACTGTTCTGTGGAATTTTGAAATGAAACACATGTTTCCTTTTACAAATAATGCACACCAGCATTTTGAGGACAGGTAGAGGTGACCATGTGTGACTTCCACCAACACAGTGTTACTGGGGTTAGAGACTGGTAACAGGGGCAGAGGACTTAATCACTCAGACAGTTACCAGACACTTCCAGGGGAAGTAGAGGTTGATTTTATCTTGTATTATACCAAATAATATCCAGAATAGGTAGCCATAAAGTCTTACAAAACTTGCTATTTCTTCAGATTTATTAAAAAATGTGTTGATTTAACTAATTCTCATTTGGGGCTTGTGATATGGCTCTCTAGTGGTACTTTCCCAGTGTGCACATGACCCTGACTTCAACCCCAGGAACCACCTACCAAAGAAAACAAAAGGAAACACCAACCAATAAAAAAGCACTTTTTTTCTTTGCATTTGAGGATTTTTGATGGTGGGTATTAATTTTCTTTAATTCATGTTTATTTCAGTAGAGGTTTTATGTTCTACAAATAATGGGTTTCACTAAGACATTTTGTACTATATGCATGTGCCTTTAGCCATTCTTGCCCCCATCTCCTTCTTCAATGCTGGATATTTTTTTGCTATAATTTCACTTTGAAGAACTTTACAATATCAGGAACCAATCCATTGTTGTTACTAATACTCTTAACAAGTGAGAAATAGAAGCTGCAAGGACTGAGCCTATGTATTTTAATAATTTTTCAAGATCTAATTCTTAATATTGGTTGCTAATGCATGAAACCAAATGTTAGCTATAGGAAATAAGTAAAACCTTGCAAGAAGATTGATTATCTGAGGGAACTTTAAAAACTATATCTGATTTCTACTTTTCAAATTCTTATTTGTATCTCTGAACTCTGCTTTGCAGAAGTAATTTTTTATTCTTACCATTAGTGAAATGTGGAGAACTAATATTTTTTCAAAGTTTTCCAAAGAATTCCTCAACATCACATTGTCAGAAGTCTTTTATTACTTGCCTCACTGAAAAGATATATTTTACTCATTTTTTTAATATGATTGGATAGGAGCATGAATTCTTTGAATACAAAGTTTAAACATTAAATCCATGAATATTGAGCATTTGAAGAAACATCAAGGTTACATTGGACAAAATTATTTTAGAAGGGAAATATAGCAATTTAAGTTTTTCAGAAATATTGCACTATATTGTGTGTATTTACCATGTTTGTTATTTTAATAGATATTTTAAAAATATTTTATTTATTATTTTTATTTTATGTGTATGTGTGTATTGCCTGCTTGGAGGTAAGTGCACCCTTGTCGTGCAATGCAAAGTACAGAAGAGGCTGTCACACCTCATGGACCTGGAGGTACAGGTAGTTGTTAGCCGCCATTTGGGTGCTGGGATTCGAACCAGGTTCTTCTACAAGAACAGTCCGTGTTCTTAACCACTGAGCCATCTCTCCAGTACCTATGTTATTATTTTTAATATATTATTTTAAGCAAAATATCTTTGTTTTTGTAAATTAAGGAAGAAAAATGATTTTTATTGATGACTTATTATCAAAAAATTGTACATTATGAAAATAATAATGGTGAATGTTTTTAAATATGTGATATTGAAATTATTTGTTGAACATTAAGAATTTTAAGATTATGAACATTATAAATTTCATTCTGATCAACCAACTCAATTACCTGCATGGTAAAATCATTTAGTATTTTCTCAAATTTCTGTAGCTGAGATTCACTAGTAATTCAACTTTTACTAAAAGAAAATAAGGAATTCAAAATTTTCAGTATTGCAAAAATCTAAATAATACAGCAAGTTTATCATTGAAAATTTACTCAAATATATATGTATCATGAAATAAATGTGGCACCTGGCTATGTATGTGGAGTGATTACTAAATGCTTTTTGACTCATTCAAAATTATGTTATGTGTATAAGCCACAACATTCTGCATTTAGTTACTATTTGTTGAATAAATGAGGTTAATAGACTAAGCAAATATGATAAAAACCACATCAACACATGCTATCAATGTGAACAATGCAAAGTCTCATTCAACACTGAAAACCATCTTCATTAACATTTGAATCTATGTTAGAACTACATAGAGGGACAGGTGATGGTGAGGGAGAGAACCAAGAGAAGAGGGAGGAATGGTAGAGGGGTAGGTGGAATACAGACAGACACAGATAGCAGACCAGCAGAGACTTAGGCTCATCCTGAAAGAACCAAAAGTTGTTTTTGTTTTGTTTTGTTTTGTTGTTTTTCTTTTTAATAACATTATGTCTCAGACGGAATCTGTGTATTTTCCATTTCAGTAAAATTTAGACAAAGGTTCTTACCGAAAAATATATTGAAGATCATCACTCCCTTCGGAGGCTACTGAAATGGAAGATTGTTCTGCAGTTATGTTAGAGACTTAAAAGGCCTTGATGTGTAATGACACTGCTCCAGCACTCAGCGTCTAAAACCAGTACCCACAGCAATTCTCAAAACCAAAAGACCGATGAATTACCAAGTAATTGTTAAAGGTTGGACAGTACATATAGCTCCGGAGAATTCTGGTTAATTTTATTTCTTCCTAAACTACTAGGAATATTTCTTAGGTGAGAGAGAGCAAACACTTAAATTTGAGAAAGTCATTCTTTTAAACCTATATGATACCTCTACCAGCCAGAGCTCAGGGACCATTGCAGAAGAGGGGGTGGAAAGAATTGTAAGAGTCTGAGGTGGTGAATGATCACAAGGAAACAGGGTTTTCCAGTCAGCTGGCAACTTGCCCATATGAACTTACAGCAATAGTGACAGTATGCAGAAGACCTGTGTAAACTCAAAGTAGACAAAAGCCCAACGTAGAAGCATGGAAATGGGTAAGAAGCCCCAAATTTAGCTGAGGAGCTATTGGCAACTGTTCACTGCTGGGTAAAGGAGAGTTGGTCTTTCTTTAGGGAATGATGCTAGATATGTTGCCCAGGCTCCAGGAGATGGATTCACACCAAGGGACACTTGGGGACACAAACTCGACTCGATGGGCCTCAACATATATGACAGAATGCATTGCATGAGTTCTGGCAGGGAGCTATGGGAGGGGTACAGATAAAATAGGGTGTCTAAATATAACCAAGATTCATTGTAAAACACAAAGCTTAATTAATTTTTTTAAAAAGTCATGTCAATATTTATATTAATGTTTTAAATGCAATGAAAATTCAAATGTGTTTTGGCCAAAATTTGACCATCTGAATATTATTATATCTTAATTCAGTAAACCAAGCTATTGCTGAATAGTTCCTACGAATCATTTATTTTAAAATGGACCTCAATTTCCCAAGTTTAGTATTTGTCAAGTGTTTTATCTATATTAATAAAGTGATTCATTAAAGAAAAAAGAATCCAAGTGGTCTGTTTGCTGAAACACTCAACCAAAGCATCAAAGAACAATTTAAATTTAACATCTGGAAATTCTGGTTTGGGGCTGGAGAGATGATTCAGTAGTTAAGAGCACTGGCGGCTCTTGCAGAGGATCCAGGTTCAATTTCCAGCACCTCATGGTATATCTGCAACTGCAGTTCCATGGTATTTGTTGTACTCTTCTGGCCTCCCTGGGCATTTCATACACATTATGCACTTGATACATGAAAGCAAAACACATGTACACATAAATAAAAATTTTAAAAATCACATTTTTTAAAAAGATGTGTATTTTGTCTCTACTATGCTAATAATGTCTGTATGACCTCCGACATCCCTTAGCCCTCTTGTCTCATGAAATTTTCATTTCTTAAATAAATGAGTTTGCAAAATAATTTGTAGATTTCCAATCTTAAGCATCTAAGTCCTAGAGGGTTCTACAGAAAGTAATCATGTGAGGGGAGGCTGAGATGGTGCCTGAGCACCACTTACAACGGAGGAAATCAGCCATGTAGTTAGGAGTGAAAAGTCACTGAGCATCCAGTGCCTCACACTGTTTCAGCCTCCAGGTTAATCCCACCTTGCCAATTGAGTTTTGTCCAGTTTATCCAAAAGACCCTAAAACCACTGACTTGCTGTTGTACATTTTCTCAGATTAATCATTTAGCCCAGAGGTGGAGAGTGTGGTCCTAGGAAGTGACAACATTTCAGTGGAAGAAAGATTGGTATGAGCATTGCTGAGGAGCAAAGCAAAACTGGTCTCAGTTCACGTGGTCTCTACGTAGTCTGAAATTTCTGTTAATGGACAGAGATGTTTAAAAGAAGAAAAACCTGATGTTTCGTAAAGCGGTATTTAAAGAAATTAAGTTGAACTTTTTAAAAAGGAACAGGGTCTCTTACAATCTACTCTTTAGTCTTAAGTTAAAACCAAAATATTTATTAAAGAATGATGATTCATATACTTAACATATAATCTCTTCATTTTTGCTGTTGCTTGCTTCTGAGCTCTGTAGTAACTATACCTAGGTAACCAGGATGAGGATGGGCTTGGTTATACCCCGTGAGTAGATGACTCCCCAACCGTGAATGAAATAAAACACAAGACTTCTATGAAAGGTTCCACTACAGAGAATATGGGGGCAAGACCTTCATCTAACCCCGGATGTGAATTATTCTTAATAATGCATACCGTTGCCTTTCTTGCCAATTTTAAGTAGTGAGCTTATAAAAATTGACAGTATTTTACAGACACAGAATTTTTACAGAAAAGCACAGTTCTGTTTCCTGTATCTTTCACAGCTCTTTAATTTGAAACATATCACTTTTATCTCATCTTGCTTTAACACCAGATTTGGTTTAATTAAATTTATGTCAAATGAACACATGAAATGAAAGGAAAATCAGAAAGCCTGCAGCTGCCCATTAGTGAGTCAGTGACTGTGGTGAAAGGCTTTTGAAGCCTGGCTTACTGCCAGGACATGCTTGCAATGATGCTCAGAGACGCCCATGATGCTTTGAAGAGAAGGACTTAGCTGACCCGAGTCTGCTCAATGCAATAGTCAAAATCCTCTTGGACTGGATGTAAAATCTATAATGTCTTCTGTTTTCAGCCATTTACCTGTCAAAGGAAAAAAGTTTGGGTGTGAAGCCAAAATCCATATAGGAAATTAATTGTCCTAGACCCATTTGTTAGTATGATTACCATCAATTCTGTGGGTGATTTTGTTTGTTTTGAAAACAGCATGCCAAATTCTCTGAAAGGCGGTGCCAAGGTGTCAATCTTTGCAGCTACTCTCTCAGAACAATATTTAGCTTAGACTCTCTTAATTGAAATATCTGTCAATTAGCCACACGATATATGCTGTTAGGGAATGTAAAAAGCAAATGCTTTAGTCACTGATGTTTGGAACTTTGCAAATATGTCACTGCTAAAACACCTATGTTTAAAAATAAATGAAGCCCCAAATGTTTTGACACTATTGCTAAAATATAAAGTAAAATACCATGTCACGTATAGTTCCTAATACCACATGCTGTTGTGTTTCTGTAGTTAAACAAATCTAATACACCCCACATTGACACCTCCATGTAAAAAATACATTGATAACTCCAGCAGTCAAATGTAGATTCTTTATTCTGTTTTCATAGTCCAGCATTTTCTTGAGGGAGAAATATTGCTATGTTAGTTAAATTTGCTTATTGAAATCAGATCCACAGGGTTAATTGCATTTATATTTCCATGCTTTAGATACTAGAGACTTTATATACCTTTTCAACAGTAACATACTATGCCGTCTAGCAGCCACTGCACTGATGTTAGTAAACAAGGCATGTATCAGCCAGTGCACTGAACATCTGGAATTTAAGGACTAAAGAAGGCAGAAGACAGCTCTTAGTTTCTCAATTTTTCAAATAATTCAAAATTTCTAATTGTTCTCAGAGTCAAATGACTATTAGGTAATGTGCTTTAACAATACAACGATGCCAGTGCACCCATTCTATTTCCTATTTGCTCAGTTTTGCTGATCTGCTAGTTATTATATTTTCCACTTATCCACTCTTTGTTTTCCTGCTACGTTATTTGATTTACAACTGAAAATAAATTAAAACAAATAGGAAGTAAAAAAGGCCCTGGGTTGCATTTATTCCATTTGAGTAGGATTTTGTTCATAGATTTGACATGTTCTAAAGCACACATCTGCCTTGAAATGAAGACTAATGGTGTCTTGAGTAGAATATAATTTCTGTCTAAAGTAGCATATGAGAAGTTACTTCTTGGGTAATAACAAAGTCCTTAATTTTGTGGAATATGTTCAACTGGATTCTGCCACTTGCCTCTAGATGGATATTAGAAGTCTTTTTATTTTCATGAAATCACATAAGATGTGAAAATATTCAGTGTCTTTAAATTCTATGGGAATTTAGTATAATCCAAGTAATATAGGAAAACAAAGACGGGTTTAGTTTCCATTCCGAGCGCTACCTTAGTAATGTAAGAAAACAAAGACGGGTTTAGTCTCCATTCCGAGCGCTACCTTAGTAATGTAAGAAAACAAAGACGGGTTTAGTCTCCATTCCGAGCGCTACCTTAGTAATGTAAGAAAACAAAGACGGGTTTAGTCTCCATTCCGAGCGCTACCTTAGACGAGGCTGAACATGCAGATTTGCGCTCAAATTGTTCACTGCTGAAACTAATTCTTTTGTTGTTGAAACATTTTAAAGTTTAAGATGTTTCATAATGCCAACACATTTCCCCAAATAATTTCAATCATAATTTAAAAGGAAAAGGGGCACGTTAGTAAGTCAGTTTTAATCGAAGAATCTTAGTGCCGTAAGTACTTTTTATGAAAAAAAAAAGTCAGCTTCTTAGTCTCTTCAAATATTTTACTTAGCATAGATTCTTTCATAGATTTTGTATGCTATACTGATTGGAAAGTTTTAAATTCTCTATCCAGTAACTATTTAACAGTAAAATAATTAGGCTATACTCATGAACATTATGAATATAATACTCTCACATGTGTTCTATTGTGAAGAGATTATTATGTCTGCAATTTTTGACATTTCTTATTTGTACAGAGACTTTGTTAAGGTTAGGGAAGAAGTGAGCAAGCACTCCGAACTCTGCTGGTGACCACTCCAAAGCCCTTGCTCTCCTGTACAATATTTTCCCAGTGAGCTCTTTACAAACCAGAATGTGTAATGGCCATGGTAATCACGGAAATTTCTATATTTCTCATTTTTAAAATTATTCTAGTAATTGTGTAAAGCTGATTTACCCTCACACTTCTGGCCCCAACATTGTGACCAGTGTTTATTCTATACACACACACACACACACACACACACACACACACACACCCCAGGGTCAAACTTTGCTAACATGCCAGGCATTGAGAAATGAATGGTGGACGTAACGGAACGTTAAGAGTAACTTCACCATGGAATCAAAGGCACATTGTGAAGGGGCAACATTTGCCTACAGATGCCTGCAATGAGGTTGATAAAAGGACATTTGAGACAATCTCATGCCATGGAATGTAGAGTTACCCACCTAAAGAGTCATAGCCAAAGGGGAAAATGACTATTAGACCTATGTTAATCTACTTCTTCTATTTGCTTGTAAAGAAGAAATATGTAGTGAGGCATGGCCCCACCTGCTGGGAGCAGAACTTGAAGTTCAATCGTTTTTGACCAGAGTCGGTACATACCTATCTATCTTACTTAGTTCTACCATTGTTTTGATGTATTATGCTAGCTTAAAAGTCTTTATTTTACTGAAGTTGAAATTCCCTAACTGTATGTTTTCAAATTGCCTCATTTCCCAAAAGTGCAATTTACAGGATGAAACAAGAAAGACCACAATAAGTATTTTAGAAATGATCTAAGAAGGTATTCACTCATATGCAGCTATCAACCTTAAAGCAGGGTGTTTAGATAAAGGTAAAACCCAACACAAAGCACTAATACTCTGGTTATTAGTCACAGGTTAATTAGCACAGTGTCTTCAGATCATGTCAGAAGGGAAAGCTGATCATACATGTCATTCATTTTCATTGAAACAATGAAGCAAAGACCTATGCTTGGAGGTGAGGCAGTTGAAGCAGAGGAAGCCAAGCTTTACCAGCATCTAGCCACATAACTGATCAGTTCTTGGCTTTAGACACATGCTAAATGGAAGACAACACCATCATTCTGAGTCTAAATGTTTATATGTTTAAATAAAATATTATTTCAAGGATTAAAAGTATCTTGCCTATTTTCATATTACTTGTGACATGAATAAATGAGTAAATGCTTTATTTTAATAAAACAGTGCCACTGAGGACAAATGGTTAAAGACAAGAAGTACTTTAGTTACATTAGGAATGATTCTTCCTCATGCATAATGCAAAATATTTAAATAGAACAAGGTACATTATTTATGCAATTTGAACCTAAAACTCAAATGAAAGGATAGTCACTGAATTTTTTTCATAATTACAACCCACAGGGGAGCTTTGGCCACTTTGGTTTTTTAGGGAAAGAATCTGTCATGAACATTAGAACATGAAATACATGTAACTGTCTTTTAGAAACTATACAGGATCCTGTCTTTGAGTTCTGCTTTGCAAACCCCCCAATTCTAGTAATGCAATACAGACTATTAAAGTGTTCACAACAAAATGACAAGTAGTTTTGAAGGTTCCAGTTAAACTGATTAAACAGTGTGGTAACACCAGAGCTGTCCCCACATAAAAGCTGGCAGTCAGAAGTGGGGAGAATGCCTTTGCACTGTCAAATGATAAAGGTCGGTGCAGCAAGACAGCCATACTTCCCTGTCACAGCCATTTCAGGAAGAAAGGATTTTTTAAGACCATTAACTTTGCACAGGAGCAGTTGGAAAGAAACAATGAGGGTGAATATGCTGACACACGTCTAAAATATTTATTAATACAGCTCTAGAAAGATATGTGCTTGCATATCAGTTGAAAAGACAGAGTGAATGCATGAACTTTGCCCAGTCCTGGCTCTTGTATAGCGCTGGGATGTAGGAAAGGAAGGCAGCAACCAAGTCACTTAGTGTGCAGTTCAGCTGTGATGTGGAAGCCTGTGGTGGGGATGAGCAAGGCACACTGTGAAGAATACATGTCTCACTAGTACAGCAAAGTTGAGCTCTGCAACTGCTTATGCATAATTAACTACTTGGAAGTAGCCTGTTTTGGGGGCACCACTTTATAGAGTAATAAAAAAATAAAAATATGGACTGCTAGCTAACTACCATCACAGTACAACTCCATCTTCCTTTGAAGGCTTATCATTTCCGGACGCTGTGGCCGATGGGGTCTATGAACATTCATTTTGCGTATATTTCGCTTATGTACAAGTGTTGGCATTTCAGCCATCTCCTGCTGACACCCCTTCCTACCATATGTTTCTGTTTTTCTTCATTACGTGATGTGATCCCTTTTGACTGCTGCATGCACGTGAAAGGACAGTGGGCTTTGGGGGGAGAAGAAGCCCTGCTTTCGGAGAGTACACTTCAGTTGTTCTGCAGCTCTTTGGGACTGATTGGATCTGACAAGTGTTGTAGCTACTCATCGTAATGGATGTCTGCTTTAGCAGCGAAGAGGGGGAAAGGATGCAATTCCCAGTGAAAGAAAGCAACACGAACTATTATTTAATGACTGCTCAATATATAACGTACACTTCAGTTGTGCTGCAGCTCTTTGGGACTGATTGGATCTGACAAGTGTTGTAGCTACTCATCGTAATGGATGTCTGCTTTAGCAGCGAAGAGGGGGAAAGGATGCAATTCCCAGTGAAAGAAAGCAACACGAACTATTATTTAATGACTGCTCAATCTCCGGGGGGGGGGGCTGCTGATTTACAGATCTGTATTTGTCCTTTCTTTATTAATGAACGTCTTCGCCCTTTAATGTGATGTGGTTAAGCTACACCTGTTATTGATAGGGACTTTCCCAAACAAACAAGGCAAATGATGCGTTTTAATACTCAAAGCATGTGAGCTCTTATTGCTTTGTTTTCACAAATATAGAAATAACTAATTTTCATTATTTTAAAAACAAAGCAAAACAAGACAAAAAACCCTGCAGTAGCACTATTAAGGTTTATTTCTTTAACTGATTAGAATTTGGAATGCAGAATTTTGAATGTTCTGCATATTGACCTCACCAACACTAGATTCTAGAAATCAAATAAAGTCTTATTCCCTACCCCCAACATACAAGCTTCCAATTTTAAGCGAATAGCAGGCTGGGTGACAGAATCATAGATTTTTTTTTTGTTTTTATTTTTAATCATATGCAATTTCTGGATATGCTAAAACTGATATTTTTCAGCAATTTGTGTGCTGCAAAGAGTGCACTGCCCTACTAGGAAGCAGCCACTTTAAATTCACAGAAAGGAGTAACACAACTTTGTCCTTTATTATTAATTTTGAGATATGCTGCAATTAAGATATAAAGTATTTTCATCATTTATTTTGTTGGAAGAAGAGACGCAGACGAATAAACACCCACAGGTTGACAGGATTTAACCTGATTTAGATAAAGTTACTCAGCACAAAGTTATTTAAAAGATACTGAGCTCATCCCATTGGACTCAGGGGACTATCCACATCATAAATATTTAGTAATAAGATTATACAATTTTATCCAAATCAATAAAGTGTTTGTAAGAATTATATTAATAAAATTTCTTGTTCTTTAAGTATTTTACTATACTTTACATCAACTTATATTTACTGAAGTGCTATGTTTAATATTAATTGCAAAAAATAAATATCTGTATCATAAAGTAGCTTATCTTTTTCTGCAAATTCTTCAACCAACCTTTCATAAATGAACATACTAACTTTGAGGAAAAAACATTGTTTATGGCGAGACTCGTATAGAGAAAGAAGACATCCTGCACTATGTAGTTATAGAGGTGGTTCAAACATTTGTGCTTATCTTAATTGTAAGTCCTTTTCTTTCATTTACCTAGATTCATCCATAGCCAGGAGAATGAAACATTGGAAGTTGTAGTTCCTTAAAAGGTAGACAATTTTCAAATTCATGTAGCTTTGACAAATGGTTAACATGATGATGCTGCACTGACTTTATTATGCTTCATGTTTTTGTTTTACTATGGAATATAGTCTTATCAGTTTATATATACAAAATATATGTGTGTATTAAACTGTATAGTGACAGTTTATTATATGTACCATATATATGATCCTACAAACATGTTTTTATGTTAAAATTTTGATTTTATTTTCCCAAATCTAAATCTCTGGCCTTTAATAAATATTCTTCCAATCTTTAAGTCACATAGACAAATGCATTTTTAGTGAATGGTTCCTTAATATAAATTTGATTTGTTTAGAGCAAGTCTTAATTTTCCAGTCATTAGTAAAAGTGCTGGAGCTGTTTTGCTGTAGAATGCTGCACTAATTTTGAGTTGACTACAATTATATACTTTTGCAAAAGATCAATTTTCTTAATTTTACTTATGCAGATATAATTTGAACACAGGTATGCATCATTGGGGGCAGGAGCTATTCATTTGGCATTTACTATAGTGTAACAATTGCCATTCAAGTTGAACAACTTGGGTTTTTGTGACTACTTGAGATTTTGGATGCCTGATATCAAAGTTTAGTGTTTGAAACCAAGTGTGAAACAGGAGGCAGAATGTATTAAAAACTATGAAGGTAAAATTATATTTTCAACTGTGCTATGCAATAAGTATTTTTCTCTTTATTGTAACTACATTAAAATGCATTAACTTTCCCAACACAAAATTTTTCTTTCTTGTTTATCAGGAAATTAAAAACGATTTAATTTAATGATTTGAATGTAGGATAAATTAAAATTCATGCACTTCCAGAAGAGAAGGACCCCTTTTCTTTGTTCTTTATGTGATGGTTTAAGAAGAGGAAACAAAAGGCATAAAGAGAAGGAAATGAGAAAAAAATTAGCTCATTTTATATTTTGTTATTAGTATGGTCTGGTGTGTGTGTGTGTGTGTGTGTGTGTGTGTGTGTGTGTATTGTTTCACAGAAAACTTTACTCAGAATAAGGAAATGTTAGAATTCATGGTGTAGTGTAGTATACAGCAAACACTGTGGCTTAAATACAACAGTCAAACACTGTGCTTTAAAACAAAACACTTTGAAGGGGTGGATTTTTTCATGCTAGTATCTCACTATTATCTAGAGTTCTGGGGGTCATGGAATAAAATACTTAAACCTACTCTATTGTCTATACAATTTCTATACATTAAGGATTTTTTGCATGATTTTGAAAGTCTACATGCTCATAAGTGAAGTGAATAGTGAATTTTTCTGTGAGGATGAATGGAAGACTGCGTAAATTGAATCAATCATCTGGTCTAGAAAAAAATTCAATGCTAAGGTCTGCTGGTAAGGAGTTCCCCACAAGTAATGAGAAAATAATCTCCATTTGCCTCCATAGTTTTTTGTATTAGTTTTAATGAAGGAAAACATATATACATTACAAAGACACATACACACCTACATCATACATACACATACATTTCTCATGCACACAGATACACACATACGCACACACACACACACACACACGAGTTCCTGTAATTGCACTCTAGCAGGCTGTCACTGGTGCTTAGACATAACCCTGGGTATTTTTAATAACTATGGTAATTGTCATAAGAAACTTGTTAAAAAGGGCATCTAGAACACTTTAAAGTACAATCTTTAAAAATGGTTTCTCCCCGCTTCCTCCTAGCAAACAATGGAAGAGCCAACATACATAATTTTAGAAAACTAGAAATTACTTAAACTAGGTTTTAACTCTAAAAAAGAACTTTTCATTCCCAGAATTTACAGCATATTTCATAGTAATTTTCCTAAAGACAAAAAAAAAGCATTTGGCATTATTTTCAGGCTTTCAAATCAAGATTTCCTTGACTACTGTTTCCTTGACACAGTTTTAGCCGCATCAACCATCTAACATTTGCCTAATTAGAAAATTTCTGAAGAAACTTCTACCCGCAAAATGTGTCCTCCATAAATTTTAAGTAAGCAGTTCTTAAGATTTTTTAAATTATTTTACCTGTGCTGTGGCACCTGTGAAATGGAGTTACAGATATGAACTGCTTGATCTGGGTGCTGGGAACTAAACTTAGATCTTTTGGAAGTAAGTTCTCTAAAACATTGACCCATCTCTCTAACCCCTTAAATAAGCAGTTTGTGAAAGTAAAAATATTTTTACACATGGATTAAGTGGATTTGAATGGATGACTAAAAATTCTTATATCTAGTTTTTATTCCTATTTAAATATAGTAAGTTCTGGTAAAATAAATCCTTAGACCTCATTACTACTTCAACTTGATTTAATACTATTAGGAAGAACACTTATGTCCAGAAGTTCCTCTGAGATGAGATTCCTCCAGTTGGACAACGTGGAATGAACGTCCAGGGGCATTGAGCAGTGGGCAGTTGAGGGGCTCCAACCAACACAGCACCCCAAGTTCTTTCTGTTTGTTTTCAGACAGCAGCACTCGCTGCCTGGCTCTATAAACAGTATGGGCTGAAGACTCCATCCCAAATCCAAAGAAAACCATTGGGGTTTACAAACTACTTTCTTAATCATCAGAAGTACAGGGGGTGGTATTTTTGCTTCATTTGTGGGTCCACTCCAACTCCAAGCAGGTCTGAAACCATTACAACACATGGCAGTTGGTCGATAGTGTGGAAAAACCTCATTTACTGACTGGCCAGACAGTTTTAAAACCTTCAGATTTTTCTAAGTCTAGGTTATTAACTGTCTGACTGTAATCACATCTTCACCGTAGGGAGCTTCGAAAGCTTTTCATTTGCATTGAATCAGTTGCTTTCCTCCCTGTCTTTTTTTCCCCCTGGAAATAAGCTTAAATAATTCAACAAACTACACACATGGCTAGTGATTATTGAACCATTCTGAAACACTCGAGGCAAATGGACCATTATGTGGTGGGAATTAAAACTTCCCTCACAGTCACCGGGAGGGTGTGTCTTCATATACAGGAATATGCTTGTCTGAGGCATTTTTTTCTCTTCATCCCTTTCTCATGAAGCAGGGTAGGGAAGACAATTGCACATAACTTTTTTTCACAGTTGCTCCTTTTGGAGGTTTTTAAATTAAATATAACAGTCTTTGGGGGCTTCTATATTCAGCATATCTCTATCCATCTACAGAGAGGGAGTTACTTTAAAGAAGATACAGTGATTTTCATTAACACTCTACAGATGAATTTGAATAAGAAAACTACATTGTTTGGTCATTCTACATTTTTATGGTAATGAATGCACGATAGGGTGAAACCATGTTTGGCTAATTGGCTTGACGAGCCTTCAGTATACACACACATTCAATAGAGTCTGTGTACAAACACTTTCAAGGGTATTTTGCATTAAAGACACAAACTTTTGAACTACCCCAAATCCAGAGAAATTTTTTTGATTTATATTGCACATCTAATGTATAAATATTTTATTTGTGAATATAAAACCTCAAATACTGTCAGCCTATTATAGAAATTATAATTTTATGTTAGATTTTTAACAAAGAATAAATACCACAAATTTTAAATGGCATGAAGATTGTTAATGTACATGGTGTTTTTATTTCTCTAAACATAGATCAGTCAAAATTTTAAACCTCAAAGGCAAAATAACAGTAAATGTTTCACAATAGACCTTTAATATGAGCTATTACAGATTACTGAGTCATTATCATTGACTACGCAGTAGAAATTTTATTAAGCATATGGCATTTTTCCTTCAAATACTAACTTTGAAATCTTAATGATTACTTAAGGATAAATCATCTTCTATTAAAGTATTAGCCCTATAAGTTGCTTTCCAGCGGTATATAACTTTTGTCAAATTCATTATGCATTTATTTTAATTATCATTCATGTAATAGTAAATGAATGCACATGCAAAATCTAGTGTGTAATGAGCGGTGACATCATTTGCTCTTCTGAATCTTGTGACTTTGTTCTTCCAAGTTCTGTAGCACAGATATGCTCTGACAGTAACTGGCTCCTCTCCTTATTATCTATCTATCACGCATGTTGATAGTTTACCTGTGTTTGCTCATTCTCCTGGACAGTTCTGGCACCTTGAGCTCCTTTATCTATTCTGACAGCACCACACCCTTCAGGGCAGATGTTCATGTACTTCCCTGTTTGATGAAGGCTGGGAGGTATGTTGTTTACTAAATTGTGAATCTGATTTTTGTTATATGTGTGCTTACCTCCCCAAATATTCATGTCTAACACATTTCACATAGAATTATCAGAATGCACATAGCCAGTCAAAAATATCTCCAGCTCGTAAAACTCAAATTAAGAAAATTTAATATAGGTGGGTGTGTGCATACACCAATAGTTGCAGTAATTGTGAGGCAGGGGCAAATGTTTTCACTCATAAAACAGTTGTCAGACGCAGAGCTGAGAAGCGATCGGGGCACTTGGTGTTCCCTGATGATTCTAGGCCAGCTCCAGCACGATCTAGCCAAGGCGCAGAAGTGAAACTTCATGGCTCAAAATTTTCTATAGACAGATGTGATGCTCAAAGTAAGAAATGTTACAGTTTGAAACGAGCTCTGAAGAAGTTCTTTTACCTAGGCTGTGTGTGCACCTGATGAAAATAAGTAGCTCAGATGCATAGAACAGAAGGTTTAACCCCATGGCATGATTTACGGTTCTGTGGTATTTGAGCTATTTAAGCACTTCTGCCACTTTAACAATATTTAATATTTTAATTTCAGACGGTAAAAATAATGTCTTTGTTTAAATAGTATCTAAAATATCGGTATGTAATGTAATCTAAGCCAGTGGGCCATGAGGACAAACAAGAAGATAATCTCTTTTCAGGAGCTCAGACAAGTAAGTCTGAGATTCTTTGAGCTAATTCAATCATGCTATGATTATCGACAGATGACACTAGAGCCGAGATATCTAGAATGGTGGACTACTAGATATAGAAAGTAAGCTGATGGTACTGAACCACTGGTTTAACCATCACTAGAATTATGCTTCTCATGAACAATGTTTCATTAAAAAACAATGAAATTGATTGAAAGCAAGCCTTCTACCCAGTCCTGGGAATTGAACCCAGGGAATTACAAATGCTAGGCAAGTGTTTCATCATTAAGGTGTTTCACCAAATCATTTCTCTGATGGTTTTCCCTTTTATTCTCAGATGAAGTCTTCTAAGCCACCCAAACTAGCCTTGAAGTAACTCTGTAGCCCAGGGTGTCCTTGAATTTGCTCTCTGTCTGCCTGGTCCTCTGTATAGTGGTTGTGATTAGAGTCCTGAATCACTAGGCTTGGTCACAGGCAAACAAAAATTGAGCAAAGCAATTAATGATGGACCTGCCTTACTAGAAATAACAAAGAAAGTCCTGCAGGAAGTATTTTATAAGTTGGAATTCTTTATCTATACAGCAAATAAAGAATTTAGGGTTTGTAAAAGTCAAAGTACATGTAAACTCATTGTTTTTATTTTTACAAATGATAGTTATGACCTTTTGTAGCATGTAAAACTATAGCAATAATAAAGTTTAAGAAAGAAAAAAATTAAATTGTCCTCTCATAAGATTGTTATACATGTGAAAAATGCATTTAAATTGGAAAAAAAATTTAATTGGATTTATGTTATAATTGCGCATTTTGTGTATAGTCATTAAATATTTAAAAAAAAACCAAGCTGATCATGATCGTTAAAAATAAGTAACTGAAAATGCTTAAGTAACCCAACAGAAAGAAAAGGAAATAGACAAAATAGAGACAATAAGTAGAAAAGAACTAGAAAGACAGTGGTTTTTAAACCCAATGTTAATAATTGGATTAAATATGCATGGTCAAAACACTACTACTAAGAGATTAAATATGGTAGAATTGATAAAATGACAAGGAACACTTATGTATTGGCTATAAAAAACCTAATTTAAAGATAAAGTCAAAAGAAAAAGAATATCAATAAGTTGTGGCATGAAAAGATAATCAGAAAAATACCGAAGTGGCTATATAAATATTAGACAAAGTAGACAAAAAGGTAAGAAATATCATCAAGTTTAAAGAAAAATTCTGCATAAAAATGAACTGCTCCATCAAGAAGATACGATGATCCTATTATGCAGATACTTAGTAATAATTTTTCTATAGTAACAGTTTAAATTGTTGTTTTAAAACAAGAGTTATAAACATGCACAAATATGATTAATTGTTGCAAAGAGATTATATTTCTTTACAAAACCAATGAAAGTGATACCACTTCAGTAACCCTAATGGATTCAATTAGGCAGCATGTGTTCATTGAAATTATGCTAGCTCCTTGTCCAGCACCAGAGAAACACAAGGGTGTAAAGACTAAATCAGCCTCTGCCTTTAGCAGCATGGTAGAAAAGACTGGAACAAAAAGAAATTTTAGTTTTGGAAGTTTTATGAAAAAATTATATAGTGCAAAGTACGTCCATAAAAGGGGAGTTAGTCTATGAAAGTGATACGTCATCTAAGATCTGAAGCATAAGCTGTAATTGCTATTTTAAAAGACAGGGAAGGAAGGTCCAGGCAGAGAAATGAGATTATACCATGTCCCTGTGGCAAGAAAGAGGATGAAATAGAAAAGGGGCTAAAAGAAGCCAGTTTAATACAAATAAAGAGTCCTGAAATCTGCTGGAAAATGTAACTGCAGCGGTAACCAGGGCCAGTCACTTCAGCCCTCTTACTTACTTTTTTCATTTTGACAGTGATGAGAAATAGAAATAGAGTTTAATTTAGGGAAGAAAAATGATCAGCATTGTAGTTGAGAAAAATCCTCCAGCTACAGAGAACGGAGTGAAGGAAGGTTTTGGTTAATTCTAGTGCTGCCTTGCAATTGTGATAGGAATTCTAAGATGTCTCCTGCCATGGTTTGGATAAATGTGCCAATACCCAAACAAAAACAATTAAACAAATATTGGTCTTTGTCTTGTAACAGGATTGAAAGGTGGTGGATTTCTAGGAGATGGGATCCTATCAGAGGAAGTTAGATCATTGGAGACATGCAACTGAAAGGGGTGATGAGACTATTCTCCCTTTCTCTTTGAATCCCTGGTTCATGGGATAAACCATTTTTACTCCAACCGTGATGTATTATGTGAGCTCAGATTTCAAGCAATAGAACTGACTGTGTACTAAAGCCGCTGAAACTGAACCAAAAGAAACATTTTGAGTACATTTTTAAAAATACATTTTAATAGTGACAACTATCATAATCAAAAAGATTCCATTCTCTCATGTATACCCCCTCATTTTGCATGTGGGTAAGATGAGAATATTTTGGGACTTCACCTCCAAAACTGGGCTATATTACAAGGCCATGGTGAAGGGCTCTGGAAAACATAATTAATGTCTCCAATTGCTGATGTTTTGATAAAGAAAGTGGGAAATTTTCATGGGTCTGCTTTAACAAAGTGAATTCTTTAAAATCATATATATCTTTATAGATAGCTAGATATAGATAGATGATAGATTAATGATAGGTGATAGATGATTAATAGATACAAACGCCATTAAACCCGAATATTGAGTTGTGGTGTGGCTCTGTAACAGTGTACATTCCTAGCATATCACAGGGCTGAATTTCATCGCCAGACACCAGAAATGGAGACAGAGTGAAAGATGATTAGGTACATTAATAGATACACAGAGAAATGGATGGATGGATGAATGGATGGATGGATGGATCATGGGTCATAGATGTGATAAATAGAAAGTTAGATCGATGTCAGATGCCTACATGATACATAAATGGATGACTGATGATATAGAAAATAAATAGATGGTAGATAGATACAGATATAGATACAAAGATAGATACATAGATAGACAGATAGATAGATAGATAGATAGATACATAGATAGATAGATAGATAGATAGATAGATAGATAGATAGATAGATAGATAGATAGATAGATAGATAGATAGATGATAGATAGATGATAGATATAGAAAGACCAAATCAAGGAAATGAAAGATTTGTAAAATGAAAGCTTCAAGACATTGAAAAAAGAAATTGAAGAAGATACCAAAAGATGGAAAGAAACTAGGCATGATGGCACACATCTATATCCCAGCACTCAATAAACAATGGCAGGTGGATCCCTGTGAGATTGATCTCAGCCTGCCTTAGTGAGTTCCATGCCAGGTGGAGCTATGGGAGACCCTGTCTCAAAACAAATAAAGAAACAGAAATATGAAAATAATCTTGAAGAGTAAAAGAACTGCTGGAAATATCAATGTCCCTGCTTTTAAGTTGTGTTATAAAGCTCTAGTAACAAAAAGGTAATAAAAAGAGCATAAAAACAGACACATTGATGAACATAATAGAATAGAGAATCCACCATAAGTCTACACAAGTATGAAGACTTTGTTTTTGACAAAGAAGACGAAAGTACACATGGGAACAAAGATAGCGTGTTAAACAATCAGTCAAACTAAACAGCAGATAGAAGAATGGAAGTAGACCCGTGTGTCCGTATCTCTCACCCTGCATAAAGCTCACCTCTCCTTGGAAAAGGACTTCAACATAAAACTGATACCCTGAATCTGATAGAGGAGAAATGGTCCAAATGTTTGAACTGATAGATAGGTGCAAGAAAAGTTTTTTTGAACATGATCCCCCAATAACACAGGTATTGAGACCAACACTTGACAAATGGAACCACAATGAAACTAAAGAGCTTCTGTAAACAAAAGACACAATTATTTAAGTGAAGAGTCAGGCTACAGAATGTGAAGAGTCTTCCCCTGTAATATATGTGGTAGAATATTAATGCCTACAATATAAAAAAAACTAAAAAAGAAGATAATTATCAATGAAACAGCCAACTCAGTTAGAAAATGAGGAATGGAATTAAGGTGAGAGTTCTCAAAATATGAGCTATAAATGGTTGAGGAACACTTTTTAAAAATATTGAACATCCTTTTCCATAAGAAAAATACAAATTAAAACACCTTCGAGATTTTATTTCACCCCAGTCAGAATGGCTAATATAAAACAAAACAAAACAAAACAAAACAAATGACAAAAAATGCTTACATGGATGTGAGGAAACGGGAAGGAGGAAGTGCACTTCGCTGATGGAAGTCAAAGTGGTGCAGTTACTCAGGAAATCAATGTGGAATGCCCTCAAAAAGCTAGAAATAGACCTTTCACAAGTGAAACCATAGTACTTTTGAACACATACCCAAAAGGCTCTATGTCCTGCTTCAGAAATCCTTACTCTTCCATGCTCATTGCTGTCCTAGTCACAATAGCCAGGAAATGGAAACAGCCAAGATTCCATCAACTGGTGAACCAACAATAAAAATACTGTATATATATATATATATATATATATATATATATACACAGTGAATATAACTGGATGCAGTCATCTGATTGCAGTAACCCAGACTCAGAAAGACAAATGTTGCCTGTTTTCTCTCATATGTGTGTTAGCTTTGATTCTTTAGATATACATGTGCCATTTGGAATACCCCTAGAGGTTAGGAAATTTGTAAGGGGTCATGGAGGGTGGGGAGATAGTTCAAGGGAAGGGGGATAAAATATAGAGATATAAAGGGAATAAAGTTACAGGAAAGATAAAATGGACTAAGGAAATGGGAGGGGAGGGTAGAAGATATTATATAGGCAGGGATAACTAACATTAAAGGCCTTTGGAAAATCACACGTAAACCTTCTATAGACTCTCTCTAAATATATATATATATACATATACATATATAAAATAGTTTAAATATAGTTAGCCTATAACAAAGAACAGTATCCCAACTAGAAAATTTATCCAAGCAGATAAAAACACTGTACCAGAAATGGGTTGTCTCTCTTTGAGTTGTTGACCAATGTTATCCCATCGACCCTGAAATATTACAGGCTATTTCCTCTGCTCTTGGTTACATCCTAAACTTGTCAGTAAGACCCTATTGCTATCACATAAGTAAATCTACAGCAAACATGGAGAAATCAAGCAGGTACTGACCTGGAAGCTCCATCCCTACTGCTAGCCAGCCTTCATGGTGCTGGAAGGTATATGAATGCTACTGGCAGAGGAAAGCAATAATTAGTTTTAGCTAGCTGTGAACTGTAAGCTACGGTGAAGACTGGTCTGGCAAGATATGCCTACTTGTGCACTACTAGCACAAATATTATGAGAGAAATCAAACAGTCTCTGAGTAGATTTAATGTCTCCTGCATGTGATGGAACCCATAGCTGGCACTGTTGATAGGGACAAGACCATGTGGCTAGATAGATCATAGGCAGTAAGGGAGAACCTGCTCTTAATATTCTACTAAAGGATATAGTATTAAAACGACTTCCAAAGACTTACTGCTATACCATAGATTTGTATTTCTCTCAACCCTCATCAGTGAGGCTTTTTGTTACAGTAGAAGGCAATTATCATTGGTCAACATGGAGAAAATAAGACTGGGGAGTATTCATCCCTAAATGGGACATCACATCACACTCCTCCTTAAGGTTCAGGGATCTTTTCAGAAGACAGGGCAGAATGACAGTAATAGCCCGAGGTGGTGGGTGGATGGCTACAAGGAAACAGTTTTGCCAGACAGCAGGGCATTTGCACATATGAACTCACAGCAACTGTGACAGCATGTAGAAGACCTGCCTAAGCTGAAGTCAGACAAAATTCCGGATGACCACACCCCAGGACAGTTTGCATACTTGAGAGTATTTGAGCAACACGATATAGACTTTATAGGGGAAAAAAAACATAAAGTTAGGTGGATAAGAAGATGGGGGGAGGATCTTGGAGGGTTTGGGGAGATGGAGAATATTATCAAAATACATTTTCAAAAGGAGTTCAGTGCTTCCCCACAGAAGAGATCCAGATTGTGTACTACTGATATTGAATGAAACAAAGGAACATGCTGCTGGTGGAGATGGATATGTAGAAAAGATTCAAAGAAGCTTCCAAGGGGTAAGAAAATCCCTGGCCAGCAAGTGGGATGAGATCCGAACTCACGAACTTCAAGGATGTGAGTTCCTCCAACAATCTGAATAAGCTCAGATCAACATTCAAGTTCCATGGCAGAAAAACAGCTTGACTTACACCCTGATGTGAACCTGTGAACAAAGAGCGAGACCTGTTTGAACCTCCAATCGCCAGAAACAAAGATTAAAAAGACATGTTGTTTCAGCAGGTAATTCCACATAATCTGTTAGCACGTAGCATGGAAAGCTAATGCGGAAATGTATCCAACAGAACAGGCGAAAGATGAAAATAATAGTGCCATGAAAACAGTAGGTGGCGGAGCCAGTCTTGACGTTCAGCATTTTAAGACTTGAATGACTTTCAAGTGTTCCAGAGGAAATGTTCCAAAATACTTATTAGAATTAAATGAGATGCAATGTTTAATTCAGAGTAGCTGTAAATGAGTGAAAGAAAATTAAGGAGATTGGAAAAAAAAGTTGTAGAAAAGGCCCTGAATTGTCCTCACAATGGTAGTATCATTGATGATAACTTGTACATATTTACAACTGGTAATTAAAAGGAAGTTTTGGTGGTATTAACATAGTTGTTTTAAAACTCCTATAGGTAGCTATAAGATGCTTCATATAAGTTCTGAAAAGGAGACAGTGACACTGATTCTCAGTAACCTATTCCAAATCAATTGGAAAAAAGAAAAATAGAAGAAAGTATTTGGTGTATTACTTTCATTGTAATTAGCCAATCAACTATAGAGCTTGTTGTGAATAAAGGATAAAGTAAAGAAGTCAGAAAAAAATGAAAATATGCAAGCAAGTCTAAAGTGCTTAAAGGAAACAAACGCAGATTAAAATATTATATATGATGAACATCTTGAAATGAATTTAATGTGTAGATATTGGGTTCTGAGTTTTGTTATCCATAGGAATTGTCTTCTTAGGAAAGTAGTGAAGTCATAGCTAAAAGATAAAGTTGTATATACTTTTCTATTATACTGCTCTCTGCTTTAAAATTGAGGGTAAGCTGGGTGCAGTGGTTCATGGCTTTAATCCCAGCACTCAGTAGGCTGGTCTACATAGAGATTTCCAGACCAGCTGGGGCTACAGGGAGACCTTGTCTCCAAAAACAATTGAGGGTAAAGTGCAATCAAGTATTAAGTGAAATGCCACACTTAAGAGAATTTATGTAGAAAACATATCAAGATATGTTTCTCTCTACATCTCAGTTTTTACAGCCTTGAATTTTAGGCCATCCATTGGCAATGTGGTTGGGCCTATCCATAGTGGTTGCATCTGTATTCAGCAAGGAGAATCTTTTTTCTAATCATTAATCCTTAAGCAATACAATACTCATATGGCATTTATGTTGCAGGAGGTATTGAAAGTAATCTAGGATGATTTAACACATATGGGAGGATATGATCGTAGTTTATAAAGGAAGTAAGCATCTATCTGTTATGTACCAGAGTGCTGCAACTGAATTTCCATCAAACACTGACAGAAAATTATAGCATGTTTGTTTAGAGTATAAAAAATGATGATCTTGACACCTAAGAAATAAACTGTGGTTATACTATTCTTTGAATTTTGCTTCAGTTTTTATTCATGGTGTGACCTTCGGTAAGTTGCTTAGCTGAATCCTATTTCATTATTTCTTAATTTTGGCTAACAATAGCACATAAATGATTAAGGATTTCATAGTAATTAAAAGAACAGTGAGTTAACACAAGACTTGGTAGAAACTGTGAAGCAATCATGTATATAAATTATATCTTGCTTAACTTGAGATTCGTGTATTTTTAAAAAGATAAAATAAAATAGGGATTGAAGAGATGGCTCAGCAGTTAAGAGCACTGATTGTTCTTGTAGAAGACCTGAGTTTGAAGTCCAACACCCACATGGTAGCTAATGACCATTAGTAACTCCAGTTCTTCCAGGGTATCCGAAACCTTCTTCTGTCCTCTGCGGCCACTGCATGACAATCCACTTACACACATGCAGGCATAACACTCATACACATAATATAAAAATAATTTTAAAAAATAATGATTAAAAATAATTCTTCAAAGCATAAAAAATTGCTCCTTAATAATTAGCAGATGTGAAAAACATTTTCACTGAAATCTACCTGATGACTTTATATCCATGCTCAGATGCCAAGGAGCTCAGAAAGTAACCAACTGTGACTAGTAATAATCAGATATATAGAGATTAGAAATGCATGTTAAGACATCTTAATGTCAATTGCATTAAAATGAATTTTTTATATGAAACTGTGTATTTTAATAATGAAATGGAGATATTTTTTAAAGGTTAAAACCTCATTTAATGTTATGTCTTATAGGGTTTATACTGAGTACAATACTGTATAACTATAATAATTCAACTGTAAACCTAAAAATTTACAGTCAATTTTGAAAGAGATGCATCGTACCTCTGGAAATTGTCATTGAATATGTCAATGCTGTTGTAGTGAAATGCTTCTTCTAAGTATGTGGTTATTAAATAAATAATTTTAAAAAATAAATACAAAATCAAGAAAATGTCCCACAGACATGGCCATAGGCCAGTCCAATGGAGGCAGTTCCCCAAATGAGGTTCCCTCCACCCAGTTGTGTCAAACTGACAACTAAGGCTATCCACTCAATACCTTTCTGAGAACTACTCACTGCACTGGAGAGCATGGTGTTTGCAGTGTAAGGTTGGTCTGGGGTAAGAAACTGGTTTAACTTTCCTCCCTTATGATGTCAATACAGGCCTTGAATGGAAAATTATCTTGAACTCTTCTATCTGGAATAAATGATATAGACTGTGTATCCCTCCAGTGAACTAGAGTAATACAGCCTCAGTCATCATCTAGACCACAATGTGCTCAGACTACTAGTCAGTCTGAACACTAGGTAAAAAAAATAAAAATCTTGAAATAATTTGTTATATTTCTTTCTGTTCATTCAATTCTTTTCTGTGTCAAAGGTCACATTTCATAGTTTGGTAATTTATTTTTATAAAGTGTTTTATTATCCTTCATTATTTTATATGTTTGAGTATATTGCCTGCATGTGTGCAAGTGCACCCGTGCTGTGCAATGCCCACAGAGGTCAGAAGAGGGCATCATATCCTCTGGAACTGGACTTAAAGATGGTTGTGAGCCACCATGTGAGTGCAGGGAATTGAACCCAGGTCCTCTGCAACAGCTGTCAGTGCTCGTAACCACTGAGCCATCTCTCTAGCCTTAATTTGGTCATTTATTTTACAAGCATTTTATACACCTCTTTTATTTCTCCCTGTGGCCACAGTGGATATTAAGCTTTATTTAACAACTATTTGGCCGTTTGGGTGCCTTGCGTAAGTCAAAAACAAATAATTAAGCAACTAACCCCATGCCATTATGTTTTTCCTGCTCAGGGTGGATGACACATCCTCAGGTCTGTGATCCCAGCACTGGAGAGGAAAAGGCAAGTTCCAATCCAGCCAGGACTGTGTGGTAAGACCAACAATAAGTAGATAAGAAGATTTCCTTTATCTACCATTTCCATTATGGCTATTTGAAACAGTGTTACAGTTTTCCTTGCCTAGCTTTGATTTCCTTTGATTTCATACTATGTCAATCCAGCATACAACTTTAGTTTATACTTTACAAATCTAAAATTATTTCATGCCATTGAATTTTAGGCATGAATTCTAGCAGAATAAAATTGTATTAACAAAACAAAGGGTTTTTTATAAGGCTTTTTTGTGCTCTTGTTTTAAATTTTCTATTTTAGTCTATCATAAGTTTCATCTGTTTCCTTTATTACAGTCAAACGGAAGACAAAGTACATTTTTTATTAAGTGTACATTTGTCATTTATTTTAGTGAAATTTTCTTTAAGTATTTTCAAAAGAATTTAATGTTACATTTTACTGACAGCAGTAATTTTATTCATGTTCATATTTTATTTACAAAATAATTCCTCAGATGTGTATGTCTGATCATTAAATAAATCTAACTGTAAAACTGCAGAACTTTCTGTTAATTAGAGCCTCTGTGAAGAAACTAAAGCTCCAGAAAAGAGTTATGTCTATATTTTTCTAACAGTGGCAGGGTCTATCTCATTAAATGGTGTCCAAAGAGTTATTTAACACAATTTACAAATAATAAAAGGCCCAAATCATAACGTCTGTCACAAGAAGCTGCTTCGGAAATGTAAACAACTCACTACATTCATTTTTTTCTAATTTTAAGTTATAAAAGAAATATGGAGTGACAAGAATTTTGAATGTGAACTTTCTATAATATTATTGCACCTATATCTTAGCCACCTAAGGCAGCCAGCAGTACTGTACAACACAATTTATAGGACTTGAATCCTAAAGTACAGATACCAAAGAAGGCAAAACTGTGAAAATCTATTTAAGGCCTGAGAGCCTGGGGAACTTTAGCCTACATAGAAAGGCAGTTTGTGATCTATATCAATTGTCAGAACTATATAAACTGATTTTTAAAAGATAATCATGAAGTTATGAAAATTAAAGAATACAGAAGAAACAGCTGTAGTAACCCAAAGAAAGTAAACAAATATGACAGAGAAAATACACAAATATGAAACAAAATAGTTTGCCTGGATTGACCTTTGCCCAGAATCTGAAGGTGAGGTCCTAGTTTAGGTCCTGATCTTACTATGTGAAGCAAGGAATGGAATTGGGTGGTTACGATAGGTTTGGCAGTAATGGCTGTCTTTGATTTTATTTAACAAAGAAAGAAGAATGGAAAGATGGGAGAGAGAGAAGAGAGAAAAATATTAAAATCAAACCATAAAAATATTTGATTATAGGCAGAGAGCAAAAGGTCATAAACCTATCAAAACTAATGAATAAAAGCAAAACAGGATATAATGAAAACAAAACAGCACAACTGGTTTCTAACATATACAATAAAAGTAGCCCAGCCATCTCCCCAAACCAACAACATAGAAACAAGGAATTAAAAGAACATGATTTATTAAAAGGGTACCATAAATGACTGATTTGAACTGCTTGCTGTTTTCATGAGAAATGACTATGTGCATCAGGATGAACCCTTGGGTGGTAACTGTGGAAGAATATTTAACAGTTTGTTGTATGACAGAAAGATGTTAAAGAGTTTTCATGATGTGTTCTTGTGCTATATTACAAAACTCTGTTGATTGCAGTGGGTCCCAGATGTCCCACCGATAAGAGCAAGGATCACACTGGCCACCAACAGCAACAGTGGGTTAACCAGTGAGGAGTTGGATAAGAAAAAGCTGGGCACACCACCGGCTTAATGCAGTTCCCTAATGGAAACTGATATGTTAGTACCATTGCCATATTTGAAGCCTGGAATAAAATAATGGGAAATTAAACAATCTGAACAGTGAGGTTCACTCAGGCATGTGATGTAACTGTATTCCTTTAAATGTCGTACAAGTTAAGGGTTTCTGAACTATTACATAAATATAACTAATGAAAGTGTTCATTAATTTCAAAGAAGTGAATAAAGAAATGCATATGTATGCAGAAGTATATGGTTTCCACATATACAGAGTATGACAACTAGGAAAAAAAATCTGCATTACTTAATAGAGCAGGGAACCAATTAAGAACAGTCCCCTATCCAGTTTAATTAGGCTAACTACAGGTAAGGGAATCCTACGGTACAGCGAGGAGCATTAGGTAGTGAATTCTCACTGTATCTCTTTCATCTACGACCCCTCCACTGTGACAATGTTAAGGATATGCAGTGCTTAACTTTCACCTAGGATTGTCTTTTTAATGTGGAATTTCAATGAACGAATGCTTTCATGTTACTAAAATTAAACTCTAAGGCTGCCCTTGTTTACATATATACAAATCACTTGGTCTCTTAATTATTTTTTCCAGATTAAAACCATATTATTATAATTGATGCTAAATTTCAACTTTAACAAATCGATATAATGCAAAAAACTCTGCGTGCTGTAGATGGAAACGATGCTATATGCATTAATTGTGCAGTGCCCCCAAACCAAGCTTTAAAATGCCATTGGCGGCAAAATCAGAAGCTGGAACAACTTTTTTTTTTTAATTTGTGTGGATGTTTGGCTGCAACTGGATTCATTCTTCATTTGCTGCACTTTCAGGGTTTTGAAAAGACACACTTAATAAAATCAGATCTCTGTTTCTCCTCTTGCACTTTGATTTAGTAATTAAGCAGTAATGAAAATCCACAAGAGGGCAGGAAACTAAAAAAGAAAAGTTTTCTTTCCTGACTAAAACATGCAGACGGATATTCACACACAAATATACAGGAACATGTATATTCACAGAAGAAAACTATGAAAGAAAAAACTAATGGTGGATCTAAGTGAACTTGTCTAGGATGAAGAAAGAGATGCCAGTATCCACCAAATATTTGAAATCTTAAATCTGGGAAGAATGTACAACTATGTCGAACATTTTCAGAATACATTGAAATTATTTATGAAATTTTTAATTTCATGTTAAAGAATGTATTTGCTTATCTTTAATTTGACTTTTGTTAATGGAAGAAAGTTCTTTAAGAGATCTCTGAGTGCAATATTGAAGTTAGTCAGAATTCCATAAGAAAAACAAGATGTGGTAGGAATTGAGATGTTGTGGGAAGTAACTGTGCAAAGAGCATGAACTACAGAAGCCTTTCAGGTAATGTTCTTGCTGATATTTTGTTCTTTGGGAAGGGTTTGGATTGTTTCTTTGGTATACATAGCTAGGAGACAGAAATAATAAATTATGTACTAAAGACACTAGAGAAAATATTTATTATAAATTAATGCAAAATTGTAAATCACAATATGTATTCATGTCTTTGTATGTGTATATATATGTATGTGTGCTTTGTAAATATATCTATAACCAGTTACTTTTCTGCTCATCCCTCCTTAAAAATTTCTTTAGTTGGTATACATGGCAAGGAGACAGTGATTATGCTTGTGAAGACAGGAAGTGAAGGTATTTTCGCATTAAGATTCATGTAAGAAGGAAGAAAAGAATGAATCTGTCAGACTTGCTCACTGGCTTGTGCATTTTACTCTGATCTCAACAATGAACATTCTTCAGGGTACATTTTTCTTTTATACACACAACTTCAGTGAGTCCATAGCAAGCATTTTATTGGTTACAAAATTAGTCCCACAAATTTTGAATTACATTTTCTGATTCTTGGCTAAGTATAGCTACACATTGTCAATATCAACGTAACAGGAAGTATAGTTTTATTATCTCACAAGTATTCTCTAATCTCTGAAACAGAATAGCCCTTGTGCCTAAAATATAGCAAAGAATGGCATTGCATGACCACAAGCTACTGTAATATGGTGATACCACTATGGCTTCATGTCAGATACTTCAGAGACATTTGCTTAAAGGAAATTAGCTTTGCATATTTATTTGCATGAGAAGAGAAATATTCAAAAAGGCGTTTGTTCAACACTAACTGTTCTCTGAAATATCCAGTGCATTTTGGAAGGTTACAAGAAACTTAAGACATACTTCATTTCCCTAATTAGAAATTGAAGTTGTATAATTTTACACATTTTTATTCAGTGATGGGAAAAATCCAAGATGAAGACCTGTGTGCTTTGGTAAAATGCAGTCAGGGCCCAGGTTTATCTATGATGAATAAACTGATAGAGAAAGCTGAAAGATGTCTGAGGTAAGGTGCACTTGTCCAGTTCATGTAACTAACGCAAAGGTCAGAAGATGTTCTTTGTCCACTCTCAATGTTTATAGGTATAACCTGAAACCTGGGCTTTGAATTTAGACCAGCAGAAAACAGTATCTGTAACACAGCATAAGTTACAGTTTACAGAAAAGTAATTAACAATTTTACGACAGTATTAAAACTAGAGATTGGAAAATTTTTAACACTAGGATATGAAATGTAAGTGGGCACTTATACATCAAAACCAAAACAAAACAAAAAGATTGAAGAAATTTTTAAAATATAAAAAGCAAAAGAAAATGTATCACTAGGGAAGTCTACAGTGCTGCTACAGGAAACATCAAAAACATATTATCATCTATATTGAGCCAGAGTAATAGGCTTTTTAAGTTTTAATGAAAAAGCTTGGAAGCATATAAACATTCAACATTTAAGGACTGGGGTAAATAAGATTGTGCTGCTTATGAAAAGGCTTTGTGACGCAGTTGTTTATTCGGGAAAGCAAAATTGTTTCCTGTGTCCCTTAACAAGCCTGCTTTGTCCTGCACAGACTTCTGTGGGGCTGACTCTTGTTTGGAACCTTTTCACACTAATTACAAAAAAGAGAAGAGGCGGTGTTGATAAACGCTGCAGTTCTTGGCCCCTTTGAACAGCTCTCTCCAAAAAATTAACTCGGTTGTAACCCTGCGTGAATAATAGCTTTGTGTCAATAGTTGAGAGAAATATATTGTTAATGATTGCCGTCGTGCTGGGTAAAATGTTTGGACAAATTTTACATAACAGTGGAAGATATCATAGAAAAGTGAGTTTGTGAAGCTTTGAAAGACAGTTTGCAGTTCAATTTTATTCTAAGATCCCCTCTCATAATGACTTTGAAGACCACCACAAACAAACAGGCAAGGAGAACACTTTGTGACCAAAAAAAAAAAAAAAAAAAGAATTGTCTAAATCTTACAATTACTTATATTGATACCAAATGTTTCGGTAAAACTAACTTAATTGCAGTTTCTCAGATAATACATATGAAGCCCAAAACATGCTTTATTTAATCTAAATAAGTCACTGAAATCTAGGTAGCACTTACAGCTAAAAGAAATATTGTGAAGTTTCTAAGTAAAATATGCCTTAGAAAACACATATGACCCTGACTGCACAAAGAAAGAAGGGACATGACACATGCGCAAAGGATTTCTGAGAACGAGAAACACAGCAGTAGAAAACACTCCTTGATCTAGAAAACATGAGATAAAGCAGAAGACAAATAAAGCAAGAGAAAAGTCACTGTAGAAACAGTTTACCTCATATGCATGTTGGTTTCCTTTGTGAGACCAGGCTTCTAAGGATTGTGTTTCAGGCTACCTACAGGACTCTTTACTTACTCCCCTGCCCAACATCTCTTTCAAAAAACTCACAGTCCTATAAAAGAAAAGGAAATTAATATGATTAGGTATCCTGCATGGGGCTTCAAATTAAAAATCCTATTTCATAAACTGAGGTTAAGTGAGGAAAAAAGTTCGATTCTAGTTGCTAAATCTGCAGTGAAACATAATGAAGAGGAAGTACAGATGGGCTATTTTGCATACTTAATCAAAAATGTGTGTGTGTGTCTGTGTGTGTCTGTGTGTGTGTGCGCCTGTGTGTGTGTCTGTGTGTGTGTGTCTGTGTGTGTGTCTGTGTGTGTCTATGTGTGTGTATCTGTGTGTGTCTGTGTATCTCTGTGTGTGTCTGTGTGTGTCTGTGTCTCTTTGTGTGTCTATGCGTGTGTGTCTGTGTGTGTGTCTGTGTGTGTATATAAGAATCCAGGTTTTGATATTCAAAGAAAACTACTTTCAGACAGTACCTAATGTTGAAAAAACACAATGGCCAATTTGTATAAAAGAACAGAAAGGAAATGAAACCTGTACTGGAGGGAAGGCTGAAAGGGTTCAAAAAAAAAAAAAGGTTCATAGACAAGATGAAACTTGACATGAGTTTTGAGTTATAAGGACAAAATTTTTTTTAAAAACTTCTTCCTCTAATCTATCTATATATAAATCCATATATCAAAAAATATCTTCCTGACTACTATCCTCAGGCCTCTTGGGGTAAATCTATAGCACAGCTCTCCACACAGGGACTTCCTAACCCACATTCACCCTTCCATCCCTCCTGCCGTTCTATACTCCTAGTTTGGGCCCTGCGCCATTCCTAGTCTTATGGCCCCAGACACCTGGGAACCAATACTGCTTCCTGATTCTTCTCACCCAGAGCAACTTAGACCCTTTCTTGGGCTCCAGGAGCAACGCTTCTGGTCCTGGCCCGGCCCTCGCCTCTCTCTGCTTCCCTGGGCCTGCACCACCGGCTAACTCTCCTAGCCTGCACTACTATCCTCAGGTCTCCTGGGGTAAGTCTATAGCGCAGCTCTCTGCCCCGGGACTCCCTAAGCCACATTCACACACACACACACACACACACACACACACACACACACCCACGCCATTCTATAGTCCTAGTTTGGGCCCTGCGCTATTCCTAGTCTTGGGGCCCCAGACACCTCGGGAACCAATACTGCTTCCTGACCCTTCTCACCCAGGCCAACTCAGTGCCTTTCTTGGGCCCCAGGAGCACCGCTTTTGGTCCTGGCCCCGCCCTCACCTCCCTCTACTTCCCTGGTCCTGCAACACCCGCCTGCCTCTTTCTGGGGCTGACAGCCTCTTTCTGGGGTTCCGAGGCTTACCTTTACTCTCCCTGATCCTTTGCATCTAGTACAACCCAGCTACTCAATCCACTCCCTGGGAAATCTTGGGGCTTCTTCCCTCCCCATCTGCCTTTGCATCCCTGTGTGGCGCCCGGCCACGGCCAGGGTCTGAGGTCAGTCCAACACCCAAGTTCCTGATGCCAAAAGCATTCTTAGAAGATTCCAGA
>NW_008341877.1:1020141-1020514 GCF_000622305.1 Nannospalax galili | reverse complement strand
CACATGGTACTGGCACAAAAATAGACCCATAGACCAATGGAACAAAATTGAAGACCCAAATATGAGTAATTGCATTTTTAGCCACCTGATATTTGACAAAAGGGCCAAGAACATTAACTGGAGGAAAGACAGCATGTTTAGCTGGCAAAACTGGATCTCCACTTGTAGAAGAATGAATCTAAACTCCTATCTTTCACCCTGCACAAAAGTCAATTCCAAATGGCTCAAAGACCTCAATGTAAAGCCTGAAACTCTGAAACTCTTAGAAGAAAACGTTGGGAAAAACCTACAAGATATAGGTGTAGGAAAGGGCTTTCTAAACCGGACACCAATAGCCCAGGAAACAAGGGCAAGAAATATCAAGTGGGACCTC
>NW_008341877.1:1015080-1018578 GCF_000622305.1 Nannospalax galili | reverse complement strand
GGTGTCCGGTTTAGAAAGTCCTTTCCTACACCTATATCTTGTAGGTTTTTCCCAAAGTTTTCTTCTAAGAGTTTCAGAGTTTCAGCCTTCAAATAGCTTTAGATATTTAAGTGACAATTGAATTTATTCTCATAATGGTTTTAATAGCTTTTGTATAATCTTCATCTCTATTATGAGATATAAAATGTATTTGTCAAATCTGTAATCATTATGCCAAAAAATCTGAATTACTGGAATATTTTTATATTGTTAAAACTGTAACTTTAATTGTAAAAAAAATTTTAAAATAAAAAAAAAGATATCTTCCTCCACATAATTACCAAGCACACACATGTAATCACCCCAAGGCTCCATATATGAATGAATGAACAGAGAACATTATATATATGAATACATTATATATAGCTATATTACATATATCTATATATAATGATTTTTTTTCTATAGCAAGAGTAAGAGTAAAATCCTGTCATCTGTGGGCAACATGGATGGAACTGGAGAACACGGTGTTAAATAAAATAAGCCAGGCACAGATAGACAAGTAGCACTAACTTTTTCACATGTAGAAACTCAAAAGGTTGATCTCACAGGAAGAAAATGTACAACAGTGATTGCTAGAAGCTAGGAAGGAGAGGAGGCTTTTGTATGAAGAACCAAAATACAGTTACAAAGGACAAATAAGTTCTATTTCTTAGCACTGTAGAATTAAGGTGTACAATAATTTATTATATGTATTATTATGTTATTAAAAGCTAGAAAGAATCTTAAGGTTCCCAACATATAGGAAAGATAAATATTTGAAAATAGAAATGCTTATTACCTTGATTTATGTATTATGTATTTTATTCATGTATCAAATTATCATATTGTTGTCCTCAGTACATATAAATAATAATTTTAAGTTAAATTAAAGGATATTTAAAAGAATTATTCCCTAATGAATTCCAACACAATGACAAAAGTGAATGTCCTAAGTGAACCAGAGACAAACAGTGACTTGAAAAGGACATTTTATAATATTTCTCCACAATGCATTTTATATTCTATGCATTAGCAAGTTCTGAAATTCAATTCCATTCATAAAGGAGGTGCTGGTAGCATACTTGGTGCTCTAGAAAACACATGTACAAGTGTATTGGAAATGAAGCCCAAGCAGATTACTGTTAAATGCTATATAAAACAGAGAGAAAAATTAGACACTTTCAAAGTACAGATGAAGGAAGTATTTATTTTCATTAAAGAGTGACATATTATCAAGAAAAATCTACATTGGGGCTGAAGAAATGTCTTGAGTTTAGATTCCCAGCATCGACATAAAATTCAGGCTTAGTGGGGATAGAGACTAGGTGATCCTGGGGCGAGAGGGATATGTTCAATGGCAAACCAGGGTAAGTAAAAGAGGGAGATCCAGGTTCAATGAGAGACCCTGTCTCAGACAGTGTAGAGTGACAGGAAGATGCCTGAGTCAACTCTGGTTTTCACATGCACATATATAGACAAGCACACCTGTGAACACGCACACACAAAAAGGAAAGAAAAACATCTACATGGCAGTACCTTGACATATTTTTGCAGCTTATCAGTGAGATGAGAGAAAGTATGAACTCTTAAGCTAATTAGAGTTGAAGCAAGGAAGCAAGATCATTAAAACAATAGAATTTGATGTCTCATTTGTCAATTGTTAAACTTCATTCCAGAGCAATTTATGTATTACCTGAGATTTCTACTAACAGTATCAACATTCCTGGCTTCCCTTTGAGGCCTTTGATTCATTTGGAGTTGACTTTTTGCTGGGTGATAAGTATGGGTCTAATTTCATTCTTCTACCACTTGCTGAAGACAATGTCATTCCTCCAGTGTGTGTTCTTGGCACCTTTGTCAAATATCAGGTAGCTGTAATTCTGTGTACTCATGTTTAAGTCTTTCATTTTGTTCCATTGATCGACAAGTCTGTTTTTGTACCAATACTAGGCAGTTTTGATGACTATGGCTCTGCAAAATAGATTGAGGGAAGGTATGGTACTATCCAACAACTTGGCATTATGCTTCGTACTCAGGGTTATTTTGGTTATCCGGGGTCTTTTGTGTTTTCAATGAATTTTAGGATAGGTTTTTCTATTTCTGTTAAGAATATCATGGGATTTTGTCCGGGATTTCACTAAATCTGTAAATTGCTTTTAGTAGGATGGTCATTTTCATTATATTAATTCTACCAGTCCATGAGCAGAGGAGGTCTTTCCATCTCTTTCTGACTTCTTCAATATTTTCATCAAAGGTTTAAAGTTTTCATTGACTAGGTCTTGAATGTGTTTGGTTAAGTTTATCTAACACTTTTTTGAGGCTATTGTGCATGAAAGTGTTTCCCTGAACCCTTTCTCTAATTACTATTTGTATACAGAAAGGCTACTGAATTTTATAGATTGGTTTTGTAACCTGCCACTTTGCTGAAAGTGTTGATCATTTCTAGCAGTTTTCTGGTGGAATTTTTGGGATCTCTTGTGTATAATATATCATCTACAAATAGGGATAATTTGACATCTTTTCCAATTAATGCCCATTTAATCTTCTTTGCTCTAGGTTGAGTTTCAAGCACTATACTGAAAAGAAATGGGGATATAGGGGCAGAAGAGATGGCTCTACAGTTAAGAGCACTGGCTGCTCTTGCAGAAGAACCAGGTTCAAATCTGGGCACCCACGTGGCAGATAACAATCTATAAATCCTGATCCAGGGGATCTGAGGTGCCCTCTTCTGTCCTCCATGGGCACAGCACAGCACAGGTGCACTTGCACACATGTAGATATAACAGTCATACACATAAAGTAAAATTTAATTAAGTAATTAATTAAAAAGAGAAATGGAGATAGAAGACAGACTTAATTGATTCCTGGTATTAATGGAAAATTTTCAAGTTTTTCTCCATTTAGAATAATGTTGACAGTGGGTTTGTTGTATATAGCCTTAATTTTTATCATGCATGCATGAGTGTTTGATCTTTGTCAATGGCCTTTTCTGCAGCTACTGAAGTAATCATTTGATTTTTACCTTTAAGTCCATTTATAAGACAATACATTTGTCGGCTTACATATATTGAACCACCCCTGCATCTCTGGAATAAAGCCAACTTCATACTGTTAGATGGTCTTTTTGATGTGTGTATATATGCAATTTCTGAGTAGTTTGTTGACATTTTTTCTTCTAGTTCATTAAGGACATGGGTCTGTAACTTTTCTTCCATTGTTGTTTCTTTCCTGGTTTCTGTGATACTAGTATCACAGAGTTTGGGAGTTCTTGTTTCTCTATTCTTGAATAATTTAAACAGTATTTGTTGTAGATCTTCTTTGAAGGTCTGGAATGCTATGAGTCCCTCAAAAACTTCTGTACAGCAAAGGAAACAACCAATTTAGAGAAGAGGAAGCCTAGTGTGCTGGATAGCTTTAGTGTCAACTTGACACACCTGGGTTGAGGGAGCCTCAGTTGGGGAATTTCCTCTATTGGAC
>NW_008341877.1:991497-1014737 GCF_000622305.1 Nannospalax galili | reverse complement strand
GCCAAGGGAGCAAGCCTGTAAGCAGCGTTCCTCCATGGCCTGTGCTCCAGCTCCTGCCTCCAGGTTCCTGCCCTGAGTTCCCTACCTTGGGCTCCCAATGAACTGCGTGTGACCTGGGAGATGTAAGACAAATAAACCCTTTCCTCCCCAAGTTGGTACTGGTCAGAGTGTTTTGTCACAGCAATGAAGAACAAACTAAGACACCTAGAAATGTGGGGAAAATATTCCCCAGCTATTAATCTGACAGAGGTTTAATACAGACAACATTCAAAAAACTCACAAAACAAATGACCCAATTAGAAAATGCACTATGGATCTGAACACAGATTTTTCAAGAAAATAAATAAATTAATTAAGGAAATAAAATTAAAAACCACTTAAATGTCTATGCCAGCCCAGTCAGAGTTGCTAAAGTTAAGAGAACAAATAACACCAAATTCTTGTGTGAATGGGGGGCGGTGCAGTCATCCACTGTTGGTGGGATTGTGAACTAATGCAACCACTATGATCAATGTGGAGAACTATTAAAAACTAAAAGTAAGTCCATCATGTCATCCAGTCATACCTTCCTTGGTATAGAGCCAGCGGACTCATCCTGCTACAGATTTACTGGCACAAGCATGTTTATTGCTACTCTTTTCACAACAACTAAGAAATGAAAAAAAAAACATAAATACCCCTCAATTGATGAATAGATAACGGAAATGTGGAACATTTACACAATGGAGCTCTACTCAGCAGAAAAGAAAAAGAAAATCATGAAATTTTCAGGTTAATGAAAGGATCTAGAAACTGTTACACTAAGCAAAGTAACACAGACTCAGAAAACCCAGTGATGTACATTCTCTGTCATTTGTGGTTCTTAGTTCCACATTCCTACATCCTGATGTAACCAGGAAAATGAAATGGCACCATGGGAACAAAGGGAAAGTAGGAGTTGGGGAGAGGAGAGAAGTAGGAAGGGGAAATGGCAAAAATGGGGGGTATTTAAACTGGGGAGAGAGTAGGGAGGGTTATATGGAGCAGCGAGAGGAGACATAAATAATTCTTAGATGGTATGAAAAACTAGAGCAGAAAGAACTAGTCCAAAGTCCTGCTGGAAAATACACATACAATCAATAACTAAGCACACGTGTATAGCTATCTAAAAGTTATATAACAAAAACTATAGTGCTAGGCAGGAGAAATGTCCTTTCCACTTGTTTGTCAGGGTAGTCCAAGAAACTCTCAGAATAGCATGGGCTATTGACACAGCCCTTGATTGCCACCCAAAATTGAAGGTAAGACCCTGTTACTGAAGATAGGCCATGCTTCAGATGCATCAAGCTAGAAATGATCAAGAAGCCTCCTCCTTGAATATTAGCTCTTGTGGTATCAGAGGATATTTAAAAAACTGCCAAGGAATAAAAACAATAAATGGTCCTACCCAGCTGTGAATACTAATAAACAACAATGACTGGCCCCATAAACTATCACTATTGGTGAAGTAGTGGCCTTTTTTTCTCTTGGGAGTAATCAATAGCTGTCTAATTGAAATTAGGGCCTACCCAATGGGAGGGAACTCATGTGTGATATTATAAACAGTCAAATACATATGGCTGGATCTTAGAGATAAACCGGCTTTTTTCATATCCCTAGACCAAAGTTATTTCTTACTTTATTTTAAATATGTATTCTCATATTTATAGGCAATTGTACCTTTCACCCCTTATGAAAGAAGCTTCTCTTTGCAACAGATAGAGACCATTACAGAATTCCAGAACTAGTAAAATCCAGAGAACAAGTGCCTATGAAACGTTTAACCTTAAGTGACACATCTTCAATACAATCTCTACACTTACGATGAATACAACTCTTAACTCTCACCAGAGAAATTTCCTTATGTGGCAGGTGGTGATTAATCAGAGATTCACAATTAACCAATGTGCCGAGAACAAGAGGCTGCAGAGTACTTTCCCTGACTAGGACAGTTATATCAGACCTCTGCCTCTCAAGGCGCAGGGGTCATTGCAGAAGAGGAGGCAAAAAGACTGTAAGAGCCAAAGAGGGTAGATGATCACAAGGAAACAATCTTCCAGACGGCGGGTCATTTCCCCTTATGAACGCACAGCAATGGTGACCATATACAAAAGCCCTATGCACACTCCAATCAGACAAAATCCTAGCAGAGACATGGGGAAGTTGGTAAGAAATTCCAACCCAACTCAAGGAATTTTTGGCAGTTGATGACTGCTGGAAGGGAGGAATGACAGTGTCTTACAGGGATGTGAATCTTGGTGGGCCCCCTAAATGGATCCACACTAAAGGACACTGGTAGACACATCATACTCTATAGACCATATTATTTATTTATATATATTATAATGCATATGTATAAGAGATTTCATTAAATTGGGTGGGGAGCAGTGGGAGGAGGTGGGGAGAGAGGAGTGAATCTAAATGCCATTAAACTATATTGCATGAAAATTACAAAAATTCAATAAAATATGGCTAAAACAGTAGAATTGACTAAATTTCCAGACTGAGGACAAGTGTACTCTAATTGTAGTATTTCCAGTCTTCCAATCTTAATAATTTTAAGAGAGAAAAAGTCCATTTCTCTAGAGTAATACATCTGCAAAAAGTAAGATAATTTTAAAATTAGATTATTGAACATATAAACAAACTGAAGTTTTGAAAAAAACTGATAAATCCTTTAATATCAACTCGTTAATATAAAATTATATTTTTAAGAGATTAATAGAGTCAAAGCATTCTTTTTCAAAACTTAATTTCTTTTTATATGAAATTAATATTTTAAGTAGTGTTTTTACAGTTGTGTTGTTTAGCACATAGCAGCTCTAAGAAAATGTTATTTTTTAAGGAACAGTGGGGAGCTCTCAATAGAATATTTACTCTAATTTTCATCTGGAATTGCAGTTATGACATGTTACTTGGATTGGTAGATTTCAATCAACAATTAAATGTTTCTATCATGGATCAGGATATTAGGGTGAATTTTTTTAAAATTGCTCCAGATCTAAATTTGGGTGCGGGGAGGACTAAGCTTTTTCTTCAAGCTCTGATATATATGGAAAAGAAATTGAGTTAAGACCATAATTAAGGTTCACTAACAAAGATTTGTAAATTTAAGGCAAAGAAATCCTTATCTTAACCTTAAACCTGAGCAGCACATAGCACATTTACAAAACTAGGTCACAGCTCTTTAAAAGAATTCTATATGTTCCCTTGCCATTTTAGCAAGCCCATAATAATCCCATTCTTAGACCAACAAAAAAAAAAAAAGAGAAGTATAGAAAATCCTGAAAGGCAGGTCAGTACATTTTAACACATTAAAACTGTCAAAAGTGTCTTTCAGACTTAGTACCATGTTAGTGATGTGAAGGTCTGCATTAGTTAGTATCCAAAATGTTAAGGCCATTTGTAGATGTTTAATAAAGCAGGCAGCTGCCTCCTTATAAAGGTACAAACCCTTGAGGCTGACTGGTGAGATTTATGTCCTTGTGTTTATTACTACCAATGTCTTGGGCAGAATATTCAGCAGACTAATCTTAGTTTCTTCACCTGTAAATTTGGATTCATAAAATCACTTATTTAACATGAAACAGCTGAGTAAAACATACCCCCCCCAAAAATAACAGATTTATTTAAAGCTTGTTCTAGGTAGTGCTTTAAACATGCAGTTATGCATTCCTAAATGGTGATATCTTCAAAATAATATAAAGATCTATCTATATGTAGTACAATTTATTTCATCCCCAAGGAAAAAACTGCATTTGGCCTTAAAAATTCAGTGTAAATTATAACACACTGGGACAAATTTTTGATAAACATATTTGTTGTGAAATATGGCATTAAGATTGGATTTATAAGAGTCCTGTGGTCACTTCATGCCATACTGAAAAAGGTTGTAATAAATGTTACCCCTATCCTGTCAAATAATTAAATTATAGTCATATATTAATTATTCTGACTATACCTATATCTACTCTGGATAAACTTGTAGGTGAGAAATTATTGGCCCATTATATGTAAGTCAGAGAAATCTTACCTGAGAATCAACAATGAACTTAAGGATAGAACCCAAATTTCTCGACAGATATCTTTGAACTTTCCTGTTTACAATTCTTCTTACAGTTTGCTAAGTATGTCTTAATTTTAAATTATATTTTGTCTATTATTTTATGTTCACTAAGAGTTTTATCAAATTTCTTTGATCATCAATGGCTTTTACTAGACTTCTCAGGACACAGCTGAGATTAAACACTGAAATCCAAGGAGTGCTTTAGAGCTACCCTACCACTTTAACCAGGTCATGAGAAATGTTACTGTTTTCAAAAAATTATTTAAAAATTAAAATATAACACATATCAATCATTTTAACATTTCACCAGTTAATTGTTTCTGTTGTTCTATAGGAAGGCAGAAAGTGTTATTACTTAATATGAGTACCTCAAGCTGAAACAAAGGGATTCTAACACAAAATCTGTACAAATCCAGAGAAGATCCAAAAAACAGCAGATGCTAGACTAATGGTAATATTGTTGATGATGACAAAAATGAATAAATACTTTAAATCTATGATTTGGTTATGCTGTATTTCTAAACCCTTTGAAATTATTTCTGTAATGTTACATATAGATGTTGTCCTGGTTGGTTTTTATTATCAACTTGACCCAACCTAAAGTCACCTCTGAAGAGGGTCATGGTATAAGGTCAAGTCTCTGAGAAATTATCTTGATTAACGACTGATGTGGAGCTGTGGGCTGCACCACACCTAGATAGGTGGGTATAGGCTGCATGAGAAAGACAGCAGTGAGCAAGGCAGAGTGAACAAGACAGAGAGCAAACCAGCAGACAGCATTCATCCCAGGTTTCTACCTCAGTCCCTGTCCTGATGTCCCTCAATGATGAACTGTGACCTGGAGGTATAAACGAAACATCCCTTTCCTCTTTAATATTGTTTTTGATCAGCGTGCTTATCACAACAGCAGAAAGGAAACCAGGACAGTGCTCAGAGAAATTTGATAAACAAATGTTAAATGCCTTGGGTTCAATGCCCAGAACACACACACACACACACGCACACATACACACACACACACACACACACACACACACACACACACACGGCTTTTTCTTAAGGCATTTAGTGTAACTGTCCCTGTCCATACTGCACTCTTTCCTCTACCTTACCCTGCCATTTCCAACCCCAATTAACCCCTCATATTCTATTATTCCTGTTTTTAGCTTTAATCAGTGTACTACTGGTAGTTTTTTTTTTTTTTTTTCACAAATACTCCCAAGTTCTTTCCAAATGACTTTAATAAAGTGACTTAATTTTCATTTTAGTTCTTATGGGTTTAACATGCTGGATCTCAGAAGATTTTTGAGTAAAAGTATAAATTCAGTTTATTGTTCACAAACCAAGCATTAATTCACAAAAATATGGTTCACATAGTGGAAGAAAAGGTAGAGGGAATACTAATGCATCTCTCAACTCTCATCAATGAAGCTCCCTTTTGCAACAGAACGCAATGATACTGGGACTCAGGAAACACTGTGGAGAGGGAGCAGAAAGATTGTAAGAGTCACAGGAGGAGGTGCATGGCCATGCAGAAATAGAGTCTTACAGGCTCCTGGGACCTTGCTCATATGAACTTACAGTAATGGTGACAGTATGCACAAGACCCATGTAAACTCAAGCAGACAAAAACTCAGCAGCGAGCTGGGGAAATGGGCAGCAGGCCCCAAACTTTGAAAAGAATTATTGGGTAGTTGATTACTGCTGGGTGAGGAAGAACTGATCTTTGAGGGAGGGATTCTAGATAGACTGACTGGACCCCACTGGATGAATTTGCACTAAGGAATGTCAGGGGACACTAAGTTGACTCATTAGGCCTTAACATAAATAACAGAATGCATGAAATCCAGTGAATGCGGGGAGCTGTGGGAGGTGCCAATGGGGAAGGGGATATAAAAAGGACTAAGATGTTGTATATGAAATACACAAAATTCAATAAAAATATACTTAAAAATAAATAAATAAATAAATAAGTTTCAAAAGACCCAAGGTATGTTTCGAAACTATGTCTCTGCATCTCTCTGAATTGTCAATGAACAAACCTAAATGTCAAGTCAACTGTGCTCATTTCCCGGTTATTCAAGTCTGTAGCAGGGCATCTCAGAACAATCAATATTATCAATAGCTAATCGTCTCAGACCATATGCCAGTCACCCTGAAAATATTCCTAATTCTGAAGATAACATTGTAACAAAGTCACTCTAGACTTTCCCAGATCTAAGGGTAATTATATTGATTTAGTAGACAAATCCAATTAATTGTTGCCTTACATCAAGTTTAGTACCCTGCTATAGTCTCTTTTATAACTCTGAAATACAAGTAGAGCTCAGAGCTACTTGATGATGTATGTGCAGGACACTCATCACAGAGTGGGTCAGAATAAAGAAATAATTTTATCTGTGACTTCCATCACCTACAACTAATTCAACTTAATGTCAAAGACATAGTCTGTTTAAGTATGGACTGATCAGCATAGTTACACACCTAGTCAAACAAATGACTTGATGTCCTGTAAACTGCATTCAATGAACAACTTCTAATTTTGAGAAAGGGTCTCACATGACCCAGAATAACCCCGAACTTCTAATCCTCCTGAGTCCACCTTTCAAGTGCTAAGGTCACTGGTCTGTGCCATTATACCAGGTTTCAACCCAAACCTTTTTTGTCAGGACTGGTAAACACAGTCTTTAATTTTTCCAGTATTAATGTATTTAAATTTTGTTGCAATGTTTTACACATCTTACAGTTTCATTGTATTTAAATTCTGTAAATTTTGTGTGCATTTCTATGAAATTGTAACCAAGATATATGTACTAAAATAGCAGAGGAAAAATTGAAATTCTACCATGAAAAAAATAATGTATTTGGGGGTTTATGAAGAGTATAAGTATTTTAATTCTAATATAGCCTATATGTAACAAGATGTTAGGCTGATATTTACCATGCACCTACATTTTCAAATAAAACTCCCTAAGGCCATTAATTTCCTCATACAATCTTTTTCATAAAAACCACATAAAATGCATATCAATTATTTTTGCTAACTCTATCAAATGCCTTGTCTGGGCTAATTATTTCCATCCCTTTCCTGCACATTAGTTCATTATATCATTTGAAATCCAGTTTCTGCCACAGAAATTATTTTAAGACCACTATTTCCCATTCTTTCTTGGCTGAATACATTTTGCTCGAATAAAAGTTATAGAAAAAAGTCCTTGGCTGCATAAAAGTCCTTTGTTGGTGCTTTTGAACTCCCTGGTCGTGGACTACAAAGAGTCCGGCGCTCTGCCTCTCACCCCTGTAGAACAGAAACGGTGCCTTTTGTGGATCTTGATATACAGGATACATTACTGAGTGGCTTTAAAAGCTTTGTGAACCTTGATGGAAATCAGAGGTGAAAATGACAGTTCAAATGTCTGGTCTGGGTTTAAAAGATCTATGGTAATATATTTTTCTTCATAACAGATGCAGATAAAATAGTGAGAGTTGTTCTACCAGTAAAAGCAGGCTCAGACTTACGGTCACTACTTTGTACTCTCTAAGCCATAGCCCAGTGGACTTCGAAGCCAACTCACCAGCGAGGAGCATTGCTGGGAGCAAGGAGACATTATTTTGCTCATCAGGATTGGATAACTCCTGAACCATCAGTCTCTTTTAATTCTGAGATGAATTCTGCACTGAAGGCACCTATTAACAATACCGTTGCTATTTAATCATGATTAAAATTTTCATACAATACTTGAAGGTATTTGAATTGTCAGTGCTTAAGCCAGTTCTTGGGTTAAGACAGAAACCCCTCAAAAGTCAGTTTTGTTGAAAATGAAATTAGTTTGGAATTGTGTGCCTAAGGATTCATTCAGGGAAGCAGAGACACAATGAATGCTATGAAGATAAGGTATTTATTGTATGAACTGGACATTCAACCATACATGTGCATAGCTGACAATAAGAAGGTATGGAAGGAAGAAGGAAGAAGAGCAGGTTAAAAAGAAATCAATAAAGTTCTGCCTGAGTCAGTAAGTCAGAGCTTATAGGAAAATTAGAGGAACCAAACACATCCAGTATTCAAAATGAAATCAATCACTAATGTTCAGTAGCAAAACAAAAATCATGATTGCCTTTCTGAACTTACTGCAGCCTACATCCTGGCATCCCTAGGATGGCATGTTGGACTAGTGTCTGGCTACACCATCAGTCTGGAGGACAAATTGGAGAGCAGAACAGAAACGTCTAAGAGCAAGTTTGGTCCCTGGGGACTTCCTGGAGCACTTCTCAGTCTAGGAAACCCAGGAACTCTGGACAACAGCCTTTTCTTTCCTCTACCTTGCACATTTTAGATCAGTTCCTCTATTGGACATTCCTAAATGTTGAGTTAGACTAAGAAAACTTCCAATTTAACTGAGCTGACAATAAATTAATTTATCTCAAGGCATTTCTTTTCAATGTACATACACTAAATATGCATACTCAAATAAAAAAGTTGGCTTTCTCGATCCTATTTTTGAACTGATGTTTAATATTACTAGTTTAGACATGGTTTCCAGGAGTCAGCACCACAAAGCTGGTATGATTTCTTTCTGATTTTCATGCATTTGATAGTTTTCTTAGCAAATCAATATTCCTGAAGCGAATGGAAAATCTTGGCTGCTGTCTCTCTGCACTGTGAAAAGCTGAGGGCCTGACTGCTTTCTTCACTTCATTCTAGACTCTGTGAGTAAAAGCTAATGCTCATTTATCTAGGTACCTATTCCAGACATTGATACTTGACTTAGCTTACATTCTTCAGGACTGAGGCAAAGGTTTATGTGCAAATACACTACTCCTGCAGTAATCTGGGGCAGAAGGAGCAAAATGGGGAATGATAAAACATCAGTATGAAGCACCACCTTTAATGGCTATCAATGGAACAAACTTGAAGACCCAAATGTGAGTACACGCAATTTCAGCCATCTGATATTAGACAAAGGGGCCAAGAACATTCACTGGAGGAGAGAGCATGTTCAGGAAATTGTGCTGGCAAAACTGGATCTTGACCTGTAGAAGAATGAAACTAAACCCCTATCTTTCACCTTGCACAAAAGTCAACTCGAAATGAATCAAAGACCTCAATGTGAAGCCTGAAACTCTGAAACTGTTAGAAGAAAATATTGGCAATAACCTATAAGATATAGATGTGGAAAAGGATTTTCGATTCTGAACATCAATTGCTCAGGAAACAAGGTCAAGAATCAACAAATGGGACCTCATTAGACAAAAAGTGTCTGTACATCAAAAGAAGCAACCAAGGAAGTGAAGAGAAAAGCCACAGAATGGGAGAAAATCTTCACCAGTAACACATCTGACAGAGGTTTAACATCCAGAATATATAATAAACTCCAAAAACAAAGAATCAAGAGAGGAAGTAACCCAATTAAAAGATGGGCTAAGGAACTGAACAGAGAGCTCTCAAAAGAAGAAGCAAAGAAGGCTAAAAAGCATCTTTAAAGGTGTTCAACATCACTAGTAATTAGGGAAATGCAAATTAAAACCACTTTAAGATTTCATCTTACCCCAGTCAGACTGGCTAAGATCAAGATAAAAAATGACACTAAGTGTTGGAGAGGATGTGGGGAAAGGGGAACGCTCATCCACTGCTGGTGGGACTGCAAATTTGTTCAACCCCTGTGGTAAGCAGTGTGGAGAAATCTTAAAAGACTACAAATGGCTGGGTGTGGTAGAACATGCATTTAATTCCAGCACACAGGAGGTAGAGGCAGGCAGATCTCTGTGAATTCAAGGCCAGCCTGGTCTATAAAAAAAAGACAAAAAACTACAAATGAACCTACCATTTGACCCACTTATACCATTCCTTGGCATATAGTCAAAGACCTCATCCTATTGCAGAGACACTTGTACATCCATGTTTGTTGCTGCAAAAATCACAGTAGCCAAGAGTTGGAAGCAACTTAAGTGCCCCTCAACTGATGAGTGGATAATGAAAATGTGGTTCATTTATGTGATAGATTTTTACTCAGCAAAAAAGAAAGATGAAATCATGAAATTTGCAGGTAAATGGATGGAACTAGAAACTGTTATATTAAGTGAAATAACACAGACTCAGAAAAAAAATGGCATATGTTCTCCCTCATATATGGATCCTGATAAGTGAGTGTGTATATAGACATAATTACAGGAACCAGGATAATGAAAAGGAAACAGGGAACTACAGAAAAGAAAGAACCAGAAAGAGAAGAACAGTAGGAAACAGGCATTGATAAGGGAGATATGGATAAAAATGGGGTTATTTTAAGGGGATGGGAGAGGGAAGGTTATACAAGTAACCTAGGGGATAAAGGGAAAGAAGGAGCTCAAGAGAAGTGGGACCATATGAAAAGAGTATTATCATGGGAGAAATGGAAGAAATGGGGGTGCCTTAGATGGGGAAACCATGGTGGAAGGGTTAGAAAATGTGAGAGATAAATAATGCCTAGTTTTAAAAAACCATAGGGAACCATATTAGTCCAACTACCTACTGACAAGTTACACATACAATTAGATCAAGGAATATAATGTATGTCCAGGTTAGGTTTATCTGAGAACATTTGGTCTTTGCCCAAGCTTTATCTACATGGCACATGGTAATTAAAAGTGCTAGACTGGTGGAACTAACCTTCTCGGATGTTTAACAGCCATACTTTAATGCCTATACTAACTTGGTCAGAGGGACATAAAGGACAGCTTTTACTCCTTGCCCTCTTAGTTCAACTAAGTTCCAGGGGACTATGAGCATCTCTCAAAAAGTCCTGTAACTGTGGTGAGCCACCTGTCCTCTTGATCAAGGAGGCCGTGGAGACCCCACTAGATGGACTTGAACCAGTGTCGTCTACAAAGAGGAGGGTCAACACAGAGGAAACATTTCCTCCATGCTTCTAAGCAAAGCCAACCATGGTTGAGCAGGACCTTTGGCTTATGTTCACATAGATGGAACTGGTAAAAGAAAGGAGCCAGGGGCTCCTCCCAAGCCTATATGACCACTGAGGAATAGATCTTCAAATGGTCTTAAGAGTAAAAATAAATTCGTTTATATGGGCCAACTGTAGGGTCTTAAACACCCAAAAGGAAAGTATAACCAAAGATTAAAGGGATCAATATAATTTTTTAAGAGTCCATATATATAGCTACAAGCCAAATAACAAGAAACAATGCCAGACAGGAGATACCTTCCTTTGAGTTGTTGGCCAGGGTGGCCCAAGAGACTCCCAGATAGTAACCCAGCATAGAATTGGGAAAATGAACAGCAGACCCCAATCTTGTCTAAAGGAATATTGACAACTGATTACTGCTAGATCAGGAACAGCTGACCTTCCTAAAATGAAGACCTCTAGATAGGCTGACTCATTTCAGCAGATGGACAAGCACTGGGGAATGGCTGGGGGCACTGACAACACAGCAGACAGTAACAGGGATGACAGAGTATATGGGCTCCAGTCGGGGGTGGGGGTGGAGGCTACAGGAGGGTGCCATTTGGGAAATGGGTGTATAGATGAATAAGATTGGGATGTATGATACACACACACAAAAATCAACAAATAAAAATCAGTTATATTTGAGGAGGAAGCATAAAAATTTACTTCATGTTAATTAGTAGAGGTGATAAACATTACCATTGAAATCTACCTGATGACTATATCCATACTCAGGTGCCAAGTGTCCAAGTGTAACTGACTGTGACTAGTAATAATCAGATACATAGAGATTAGAGACGCATGTGCAAACATCTAAGAGTTAGTAGCATTAAAATTAGTCTTTCTGTATTAAACAGTAAATTTTAAAATAAAATGGAAAATTTTTTTAAAGGTTAAAAACTCATTCAATTTTTTTTTTGTGTGTGTGTGTTTTTGAGACAGGGTCTCCTTGTAGTTCCAACTGGCCTGGAACTCACTGTAGAATAGGCTGGCCTCCATGTCACAGAGCTCTGCCTGCCCCTGCCTTGTGAGTGGTAGGATTAAAGGCATATGTCACCATGCCTGGGTATAGGCATGAACATTTTGTGCTCCTGTTCTGCCTCCTAAGTGCTGGGATTAAAGGCGTGTGCCACCACGCCCAGCAAAACTCATTCAATTTTATGTTTTACAGGGTTTATACTGAGTTCAATATTGTATAACTGTATTAATTAAATTGTGAACCTAATAATTTACAGCCACTTTTGAAAGAGACGCATCTTTGCTCTGGAAATTATTATTAAGTATATCAAAGCTCTAATGAAATGCTGCTTCTAATCACATTGTTATTAAATAAACAAAAATAAAATTTAAAAAACACTGCCTTTGTACTGGATGCTTATACTTAACACAGTGGATTCCTAAAATATGTGTGCTCTGAAATTTCAACCCTGAGAAAGACTGTTTATGCCTGCCTAATTTTATTCACTTATAAAGAGATGTCCCACAAGCTATTAACTTCTCTGAACTGAATAATCTAGACCTTTTAGGGCCCAGATGAGCCTATCATTCACTCCAGATGCCGGACATATAGCTGCATTTTGCCTGTTTAGTTTCCGTCTTGCTTTGGTTTGATCATTCCTTGATATATACCCCATTATTCCATTTTGGAATGAGAATGTTTATTCTGTGCCATTGTATGTTGGAAGTATATAATTTTTGTTGTTGTTATTGTTGTTGTTGTTTTTAAATGAGAGCTCACAGTTAAGCCATTGCCTTGAGTTTTAGAAAACATTTTGAAATTTTAGTGTTGAAACTGTTAAAAGCTATGGGGACTTTTGAAGTTGGGCTGAATGCATTTTGTGTTGAGATGGCCATGAGCCTATGGGGAAGAAGAGTGGAAGATTATGACTAAAAGTAATATGTTTAGGTGTCAAGTGGTAAATTTGTAATGATTAATATCGATTATAAACCCAACAGGATCTAGAATCACTGAAGAGGCAAGCCTCTGGGAATGCTGTGAGGTATTATCTACATTATGTTAGCCTCTGAACATGCCTATGGGGGATTATCTAGATTAGATTAATTGAAGTGAAAAAAACCCACTCTAAATGTGGGCAGTACTATTCCATGGGCTGCAGTTCTGGGTAGAATAAAAAAGAAAACGTGAGCCAAGCATAAGCATTCGTCACTCAGCTTCCTGACTGTGGATGAAGGTGACCAGCTGTTTCCTGCTCCTGCTACCATACCCTTCCTGCCATGATGGATTGTATGCCCGGAACTGTAAGCCAGAATAAATCCTTCCTTCCTTAAGAAAAAAAAGATTTGAAAGGTCCATGGAACCACCTTATACCATAGTACTGAAACATTTTATGAGATGAAGTTGTTTAGAGAAAACTGTGCAGTTCACTTTAACAAGGGCTTCAATTAGTTTAGGGTTTAATTAGAGGAAAGTTACACATATACATCTAATACAGTCTGTTCCTTGTACCCCATAGAATCAATGTTCTCTGCATTAAATAAAATTTATCTAAATACCTCTTAAAGTCATAATTAGGAATATTTCTGAAAATAGTTAATTACCAGTAAGCAACTTAGTCCAAAGCTAAAGCTTTTGAAAGATGCTGGCAGGTCTTCACCAGGGCTTTCCTTACTGTCTCAGGGAATTGAATGGTGTCTGATCTTCCTGACATACTTCATTAGTTAGTAGGGACTTTGTATCTCACATTGCATGTAGTATAACATTCCTATTTTGTTTGTTCTTCTGAAATTTTATACTCTATTATAGACATTGCACAATCTTTGTTTTATTGTAGTTCTTCACCATGTCTATATCTCAAGGAGGGAACACAACTGAGTTAGAACTACCAGCCTTGGCACTGGATGTTGAATGCAGTTTGTTGACAGTGAGCAATAATAAAGTCAACAGTCAGAAGCACCTTCTGTCAGTTAAGTCAGATTCTATCGAAGGTACCCAGACAAGGGGCGGATGCCACTTTTCACAATCGGGAAGACAGTGGAGAGTTCAGAACAGTTTGGGTTTACAGATTCTTAAGAGCTGTACAAGAAGCAGCTCTACATGAAGTGTTTCCTTCTTTCTTCCAAGGCAGGGTATCTAACTTGAGGTATCTGTTATGACTGTATTTTTCTAGCTTCTGTTTTATGCAATGCTTAACATTGTAATACTTGCTTAATTTTCAGTATAGTTAAATTACAGCTCAGTTTTTTATGATCTCTACTGACATAGATACCTTCTGTGTTTCACAAGATGACTTGAACTACCATTTGGCTAAAACTAATCTGTTGTTAATTACTAGATTGTTATTGAACATATGTAGTTGTATATCACTGTGTGTAATGTTTACAGTGTGTATGTTTGCCATCTAAAGGTATCTGTATATTTAACAACTAAATCACAGATCAGAATATTATCAGCAATTCAGAACAGCAATTCAGAATCTCTCTGGGACTCTATAACATACGAAAGGATATAATACCATTGTGCTTGTCTTTTTAAATTTTTCACGAATGGAATTTGCAGTATAGATTTCTCTCTATAAAATGCTATTTATACAATAACATGCATGATTTGTCACTAATTGGTGCAGTGTAGTTTGTATCATTAGTGAATTTAGACATGGAACCGCCATGAAAATGTTCTGTATTTTAATGAACAAACACACATGCACAGACTTCTACTTGAAAAATGAAATTACTGAGTTATAAGATTATTAGATGTCAGTAGACTTATTTCAGAAGCTATTAGAGAGTTGTACAAGCTCTGGAGAGATGGCTCAGTGGTTAAGATAACTGGGTACTGTTACAAAGTATCTGGGCTTGGTTCCCAGCACCCACATGGTGGCTAAAAACAGTCCTAACTCCAGTTCCAAGGGGGTTCAATGCCATCTGTTGACTTTTGCAGACATTGCATGACAAAGGTGCACTTACATTCATGTAGGCAATATACTAATATACATAAAATAAAAAGCAATAAATAAAATATTTTCAAATAGTTGTACACAGCTCTGCTTCTCTGTCAGTGTGACTGGAATTCTGATGGATCTCCAGAACCCAATATTGTGTCTCTGTTTCGTTTTTCCTTTTTCCTTTTCATAATTTCATATATGCACACAATATCCATCGTGACCATACTCACCTACCCATCACTATCTCTCATCCTTCTTCTGCTCCTTCTGACCTCCTTCTTCTTCCCAGCAAGGCCACTCCTACTCTCATGTCTTTCTGTGCATGCACTGCTCCTGTGCAGGTAGACACAGCTATTGAGTGGTCATGATATCACATCAGTCACATATGAAGAGGCCACTTCATAGTATTCTTTTAATCCTCCAACTTTTTTCAACTTTTCATCCCCCCCCTTTCCAATGTTCCCTGGGCCTTGGGGGGATGATATAGATGTTTCATTTAGGAATGAACACTAAACAGTTATTTGTTCTCAGAACTAGGACCAATTGTGAGTCTTTAAAATAACCATTGCCCACTGAAAAAGAAGCTTGTCTGTCCCAAGCTGAGAGAAGCACCAGCCTATATGTATATAGGTATAAACAAATATTTAGAAGGAAGTTTTACTACATGTATACTTAGCAAGTTATCAGTAGAAAATTTCTCCCTAGGGACTGTGACCTGTGTTCTGAGTTCATATGAATAATTCCCCAGTTGTCTGGAAAACTCTGTTTCCTGTGGTCATCTACCACCTTTGGCTCTTGCAATTTTTCTCCTGCCTCTTATGAAATAATCCCTGATCCTCTGAAGGCAGAAATTTGAGATAGGTGTCCAATTCAGGGACAGTCACTCTGCAGTTTCCTTTTCTCTTCATGTTGGCCAGTAGTGGGTTTCTGTGTTAATAACCATCTTCTGCATAAGAAAGCTACTCTTGTGAGAATTGAGTGATGCCTTGATCTATGGATATAACAGTAAATCATTAAAAGTCACTTTAATACTACATCTACCTTAGCAGAACATTAATATTAGGGTCTCTCCTGTGACCTGTGGCCTGTCTACCCGCATGCATGTTCTTAGGCTTGATATCAGTGTCAGGTGTGGGTTCCATTTTATGAAGCAAACACCAAATCCAACTAGAAAGTGATTGGTTACTCCCATAAGATTTGTGCCACTGTTGCACCAGAGGTCAATATCTTGCCAGGCCAGTTGTTGTTGAAGCATTCAGCATTCACAGCTATATAAAATTAATGATTAAATTTTTCTTCCAGTAGCATGCATAGTAACTTCCAGCAGAATCAAAGATAACTACTAGTGAAGTTTTGAAGTCAGTTCCAGCTTGATTTCTCCTTTATCATACAGCTCATGTATGTAGTATCTTCAGCAATATGGTCTTACTGTGAGGTTCTGATGGGTAACTAAGAGTAGGGCAAATGGCCAGAGTTGTTAGAGGGTCTGTGTGACTGCTGGTCAACAGCTTCAATATGGGTAGTCTTTTCCTGGCATAAGACTTTTACTTTGCTGGCTTATGGTGCCCAATAGGGACAATGTCCCTGTTATAAGGTAATTCTTTAATATCTTTTTATAATGTATATGGATATACTTTAATAATCTTCAATGGTGGTAGATTTCCATATGTTTTTTTCTTAAAGTCCTTTATTTTTAGTTATTCTTTTCTGTTCTTTTTCCTCTGCCCTGCCCTCCCATGCTCCACCCCAATTAACCCTCCATGGTCTGTAATTTCCCTTTTTCTCTTTATGTCGTGACATTAAAACTCCCTCCCATGGAGTCCCAACACTTAGGCAGTTATTTGCTTCCTGACCTCTTTGGATTTTCCATTTGAAATATGTATATCTAAGAATTCAAACTTGCTCCCAAACTATGAGAGTGAATGAGTGAACATGTGATGATTGTCTTTCTGAATGTGGGTTCATGCACCCAAGATGATAGTCTTTTCCAGTTCCACTCTTCTACCTGTGAATTTCATAATTTTATTTTTTGACAGGAATAATTATTCCATTGTGAATATGTGCCATACTTTCATTATCCATTCATCATTTGATGAACATCATATTGTTTCCATTTTCTGGCTATTGTGAAAAGGACAGCAATGAACATGGATAAACAAGTATCTCTTTTGTAGGGTGCAGAGTTTTTTACTTTATTCTTTTCATTTAACTATTCTCTTGGCTATGCAAGAATCACTGTGGTTTTTGTATCCAATTCCTTGATGAGATCATTAAGTTGAACACGTTTTCATGTCTTGTCCAAAGTCAAGAATTAATATAATCAGACTTTGTGCCTAGGATTTGTGTGATAGTGATTTATTGAGCAGTGGTGAGTGAGAGAAAAGGAACAAAGCTAAAATAGAAGAAAACAAAGGTGGAATTCCAGGTGGAATTTCAGTTTTTTCCTGATTCTATGGCACTAAAATCTTAATATAGACCAATTATTAGTTTTCTTTTGATGGTAAGTATACGTTGTACCTCCTTTAACTATTTTGAATATACACTGAATAAAGATGGTATTCCTCTGTTTTCTTCTGAAAAGATATTAATTTCCTTCTTTGTATCTTAATTTTCAATACCTCTGGAGCTGAGTTTTGTGTTTCTGTGAGTTAGAAATCAAGATTCAATTTTCCTATGTGTGGAGTGTGTGTGTGTGTGTGTGTGTGTGTGTGTGTGTGTGTGTATGTCTGTGTGTCTGTGCATGTGTATGTATGTAAACAATATCATATATAATTCTGAAAATATACTCCTTTCTGCCACTTCCATTTCTAATGCCCTTAACAGTTATCAATTTTCATCATTAGTTTTCCCTATATCATTCAGGTGCTATAGTCACTCTCTAAATGTATTCCTTTCAATTAAATAAGAACTGTAATATCAGTGCATGATGAGAGGCATCAGTGCATTTGTTTTGTTAATCATCTAAGAAATATAAGTAAGGGACTTTGGAGTTACATAAAATAGTATATCATTAAAATATGCATTCTTGATTTGAATACCTTATGAATAAATAATTGTCCGTCTGCCTAGGAGAGGGGAGAAAGTAATGATCTATTGGATCCCATCTCTTCCTTGGTTAATTATTGTTTCTCAGAATGTTAATAACACTGTCTTGTGCACATCAGTAAGTCTAAGACGTCCATAACAGGGATGTGTCTCACAGAAAAGCCCTTGGACAAAAGGCAAGAAGGACAGCTCTTGAGCCTGGGAAAATTGCCGACAGTCTGGACCTCTCAATAGCTCTTTGAACCTGCCCAGAGTTGTCATGGTAGCAGTGCTGAATAGGAAGTAAGACAGAACTTAAGAGTTTGTGTGATGTCCATCAGGTTGCCATGACTGTACCCAACCTCTCACAAGCACAAGGAAGGAGGTCCTTTAGTGAGGCTGCTGAAAATCCAGACCAAAGTCTCTGAATGCCTTGCCTCTACCCTAAAGTGTATTTAGTGGCTTGTACAAAAGAGGATAAGAATTGTCTTTGCAAACTCCTCAGAGAGACAGTATACCTAAATCCACCCATATTTCCCATCTGAATAATATGTAATAAATATTGTAAACTTAGTCCTTTTTTTTGGGGGGGGGAAGGGTCCCCCTGTAGTCCCAGCTGACCTGAACTCACTGTGTAGACTAGGCTGGCTTTGAACTCATAAAGATCCACCTGCCTCTGCCTCCCAAGTGCTGGGATTAAAGGTGTGCACCACCACACCCAGTCCTAACTTTTTTTTTTTATTTGAAGTTTCTTAAATAAAAAGAAGTGACGTTGTCTAGAGAGATGGGCCAGTGGTTAAGAGTACTGACTGCTCTTGCAGGAAATCCGGGTTCTGTTCCCAGCACCAATATGGTAGCTAACAACCATCCATAACTCCAGTTCCAGGGGATACCACACCCTCTTCTGTCCTCTATCAGCATTGCACAACACAAGTATATGTACATACATGCAAGCAACACACTCATATATATTATGAAAATAAAATAAATTATAAAACAAAATATTTTTAAAAGAAATGTCCAGTTTTTGTACTTGGAAATGTATTTTAGGTCTTCAAAAACATTGTTTTTGCTTTAGACCAGAAAACCTTCCTCAGATTTTAGAATTCCAGTTTTCATTCTCATTGAAAACTTTGGAATAAATCGGGAGGACCAGGAACAAAGCGAATGGAAGGAGAAGCTCAATCGCAGGTGTGCCTCTGCATAGCTGTGGCAGTCTGGAGGTAGGCCTGTTGATTCCCAGCAATTCATACACAACAGGGCTCAGCTATCTGTAACATAGCCCAGCAAAGAATATGAGACTTGAACTCTGAATGTGATGTGGCTCTTCATTTATTCTATTGTATGTTAAGGAGAAGATTTTCTGATTTAACAGTCAACTCCAGGGAAAGAAATAATCAGTTGAATGGATATTAACATTTTTACTAATTTTCAGGTGTGAATCAGACTTTTGGGGGCTGACTTGCCTCATTAGGTATGGTTCTTCACGGTCCCAACATTATTTAAGCAGACAGTGGTTTCCCAAAACTTCATAGATCTTGGGTGCTAGCAATTGTCATTACTTACATGTAATTATGGATATCTTTTTTTCTAATTTTTTTAAAATGTGTGAAGACATACCACATGCATGTATCATAATCTAATACAGCCTCAAGAATCAGAAGAGACCATCAGATTTCCTGGAACTGTAGTTATGGATGGTTCTTTGCACTATATTTGAAGTGGAAATGAACCTGAGTCCTCCGCAAGAGCAGTCTGTGTGCTTAATAGCTGAGCCATCTCTCCAGCCTCTGAATTCCTTTAACTATAAAATGAATACAAGATTTGGAAAGAGAAGCTTACTAAGGTAAAACAGATGAAGACTGAAGCTTCAGAAATGCAGGTAACTAGAATAAGGTAAGTCAAAGACCATATACAGCTAAAATTATTTGTATCTTCCATCTTTCAGATTGCCTTCCAATCTCCTCCCACATCAGCAGACCCAGCAATCATCTTATAAACTCTGATTAATGTGGCCTGGAAGGTGGATACCTTGGTGGTGACGATGCTGCCTGAACTCTTCACTTTAACATTCACCTAAAAGTTTGAAAGAAAGCTCATTATTTCTGGGACTGTGTGGCTTTGATTTAAGAGATGATCTGATACTTCAGAAGGCCAGCGTAGAAGTTCAAGAAGTCTGCAAAATTTATGTCAGAGCCACCCTATGTTTGATTTGTTTGTTGCTTTCTATAATATAATAAAAGCCTTGGGCAGGCCAAGCAATCCATAGATTGGCGTGAAGGTATATGTGCTGGTTAAGGATATATTAGATTACGAAAAAAGTTCTTCCTGGGTTCCTAAATTAATAACTCTGATTTAACAAATGTGATCAACAACCAGGCATGGTGGCACACAGCTTTAATGTGAGCAGTGGGGGAGGCTGAGACAAGAAAATCTCTATAAGATTAAGGCTAGCCTGATCTACATAGCAAGTTCCAGGTCAGCTGGGGCTACAGGGTGACCCTGTCTCCAAAACAGAGAGAGAGAGAGAAAGAGAGAGAGAGAAGCGAGGGAGGGAGGGAAAGAAGGAAGGAAGGAAGGAAGAAGGGAGGAAGGAAGGAAGGAAGGAAGACCAACTTCCTCATCATCCCTAAAAACTAATAGCATCCCAGCAGTGTACACATTAGATATTCAGGATATAGCGTGTATATGCATGACAGGGTTTATTGTCTCACCCCTCTGGAACCCTTCAGAATCACTTAGTATTCAATGGCTCTCTGCATTTTTTCCATCCGTATATGTCATTTGACATAAAATGATTCCTGCCCCATCTGTAAAATATCCCTGTTACTTTTGCTGTACAAAGATAGATGAATTGATAAATAGGTACGTGAATAGATGCCCATGTTTATAAATCTACATATGGATGAATGCATGTATGTATGTATGTACAGATGGATCGATGGATCTGGGATTTTCACATCTGAACCAAAGGATTAGGACTGACTGAAAATATCATTCTTCCTTTTCTAAACAAATAGAGATTAATTGACCTATAATTACATAAATAGATACCTGTTCATATCTTCCTATATATACAAAAAGAGAATTCTTTTACCAGTTCCGCCTATGTGAAGATAAGTCAAAGTTCCTGCTCAACCATGGTTGGCTTCACTTGGAAGCACGGAGGAAATCATTCCTCTGTGTTGACCCTACTCTTTGTAGACTGGACACTGGTTCAAGTCCATCTGGTGGGGTCTCCTTGGCATGCTTGATCAAGAGGAAAGGTGACCCACCACCATTATAGGACATTTTGAGAGATGGTCACAGTCCCCTGGAACTAGTCGACCTAGGAGGGCAAGGAGCAAAAAGTGTCCTTTAAGGCCTTCTGACCAAATTATTATAGGCCTCTATGACTGTTAAACCAAGAAGGTTAGATCCACCAGTCTGGTACTTTTAATTACTGTGTGTCATACAGATAAATCTTGGGCAAAGACCAGTTGTCCTCAGATAAACCTTACCTAGACATGTATTTCTTGATCTGCTATGTGTAATTTGTCAGTAGGTTGTAGGAGTAATATGGTTCCCTCCAGTTTTCAGAACTAGCTAGGCCTTATTTATCTCTAGAATTGTCTCACCACTCCATCATGGTTTTCCCATGTAAGGTGCCCCCATTTCCCCCCTTCCTCCCTTACTAATACCCTTTTCCTACGGTCCTACCTCTCTTGAGCTCCTTCTTTCCCTTTATCCCCTAGGTTCCTTGTATACCCTTCCCTCCCCCCTCCCTTAAACTAACCCAATTTTTATTCATATCTCCCTTATTAAGGCCTGTTTCCTACTGTTCTTCTCTCTCAGGTTCTTTCTTTTCCTTTACCTCCTGTTTCCTTCCCATTATCCTAGTTACTGTAGTTATGTCTGGATACATACTCACTTATCAGGGTCTGGTTCTAGGATCTACATATGAGGGAGAACATATGTCGATTTTTTTCTGAGTCTGTGTTACTTCACTTAGTATAACAGTTTCTAGTTCCACCCATTTACCTGAAAATTTCATGATTTCATCTTTCTTTACTGCTGAGTAAAACTCCTTCACATAAATGAACCATATTTTCATTATCCACTCGAAAATTGAGGGACACTTAGGTAAAAGAAAGGAGCCAGGGGCTCCTCCCAAGCCCATGTGACCCCTGAGGAAAAGATCCTCAAACTACCTTAAGAGTAAAAATAAATTGGTTTATCTGGACCAACTGTATGGTCTTAAATACCCAAAAGGAAAGTATAACCAAAGGTTAAAGGGTCCAACATAATTTCATAAGAGTCCATAGGTATAGCTACAGGCTATAATGCCAGATAGGTGATACCTTCTTTTGAGTTGTTGGCCAGGGTGGCCAAAAGGACTCCCAGATAGTAACCCAGCATAGAGCTGGGAAGGTGAGCAGCAGACCCCAGTCTTGTCTAAAGGAATATTGACAACTGGTTACTGCTAGATGAGGAACAGCTGACCCTGATAAAACAAAGACCTCTAGATAGGCTGACTAGATTCACCAGAAGGGTAGGTAGTGGGGAATGGCTGGGGGTGCCGACAACACACCAGACAGTGGCAGGGATATCAGAGTGTAAGAGCTCTAGTGGGGGGAGGGAGGCTATGGGAGGGTGCTATCTGGGAAGTGGGTGTATAGTCGAATGAGACGGTTTGGGATGTTCTATGTGATATACACACACACCCAAAAAAATATCAACAAATTTTTTATGTATTATATTTGAGGAGGAAACATGGAAATATGTCATGCTGATTAGTAGAGGTGATAAACAATACCCTTGAAATCTGCCCGATGACTTTATACACAGGTGCCAAGGATCCAAGTGCAATCTATTATGACTAGTAATAATCAGATACATACTGTGTAATTTTGGGAGACTCTTGTTCTACCCCAGACAACAACTCAAAGGAAGGCTTCTCCTGTCTGGCATGTTTCTTGTTATGTAGCCTTTAGCTAAACATATGAACTCTTAAAAAATTATATTGGCCCCTTTAATCTTTGGTTATGAGTTCAATAATATATAACTATATTAATTCAACTGTGAACCTAGAAACGTCACCCATTTGTGAAAGAGATGTGCTGTTGCTCTGGAGTGTGTTACTGAATATGTTAAAGCTGTAGTGAAAAGCTTCTAATCATGTAGTTATTTAAAATTTTTTAAAGTATAATGATATTAAAAATAATAATTCTTCAAAACATAAAAATTTGCTCCTTAATAATTAGTAGATGTGAAAAACATTACCATTGAAATCTACCTGATGATTTT